>NC_143384.1:68350308-68674336 GCF_980474605.1 Leiobunum rupestre | reverse complement strand
ATTCTTAAGAATTATGAATATTTCCAGCTCCAAAATCCATTTATCTGGCAGATTGCCGTGTTGAAATGCCAAATTTTGGTAAATTTCTTCAGTCAAACATGGTTTTGAAGAAACATTGACACTAGCAATTGATTAACAAATCAATAAACTTGAATAATTATTGATCTAAATAAGCCTGGCAGCTTTGTTTTGTTAACCACACTAAGAAAATAAATATAAATTTTGAATTAATTCTTAAGAATTATGAACATTTCCAGCTCCAAAATCCATTTATATGGCAGATTACCGTGTTGAAATACCAAATTTTGGTAAATTTCTTTAGTATACCAAGAAAAATCGACACAAGCAATTGATTAACAAATCAATAAATTTGAATAATTAATGATATAAATAAGCCTTGCAGCTCTGTTTTATTAACCACACTAAGAAAATCGATATCAATTTTGAATTAATTCTTAAGATTTATGAATATTTATAGCTCCAAAATCCATTTATCTGGAGGATTGCCGTGTTGAAATACCAAATTTTGGTAAATTTCTTTAGTCAAACAGGGTTTTGAAGAAACATTGACACTAGCAATTGATTAACAAATCAATAAACTTGAATAATTATTGATATAAATAAGCCTGGCAGCGCTGTTTTATTCAAATTCAAATTCAAATTTTATTTGTTTTATATATATTAGTTTTTTACAATTATGAGGTAAAAGGGCCAAGTCGTCATGCGACTTATAGCCCTGTATTGATATACAAAATAAGACCGACTTTAAAGTACATTAGAATCATGTAGTAATTTTAAGCAAACTTAACAAGAATAAAAAGAACATATTAACAAAATATTAATAAAACAAGAAAAAAAAAATAAAAAAACAAAAAAGAAGACATTAAATGAGGTCATTAATAATACAAGATACCATCAGTAGTTGTCTAAAACTAATTTCTTAGTCATCCTTTTAATAGATTCGAGTGTTTTTATGTCCATTAGTTTTTCGTGCAGTTCATTGTATGTTTTAACCCCGGAATAGAAGATTGAATTTATTTTCTTTGACGTATTGCATTTTGGAGGTTTCAGTTTGTAGTAGAATCTAGTTTTCGTAGTTGGCTCAGAGATCGTGAATAAATTATTAGTTTTGTCTTTTATATTTTTTTGTATAAAAATCAGACTGATATATTTATAAATTTGATATATATTTAAAATTTTGCATTTTTTAAAAAATGGTTTTGTGGATGATTTCCATTCTAAGCCGTAGATGTTTCGTACTACACGTTTTTGTAGAATGTTTATTCGGTTTAAGTTAAAATTTGGGTGTTTCCCCACACAACTACGGCATAAGTTATATATGAGTAGAACATTGAATAATAGAGTTCGAACAAAATTTTCCTTGGAAAGTATTCCCGACATTTACGAATCATATACGTGGAGCTAGACAATTTATTACATATTGAGTTTATATGGTCGTTCCACGTTAGGTGAGTATCGAACCACACTCCCAAATATCTAAACCTTGGCACCCTCTTGATTTCCGAACCATTGATACTTAGTTTACAAAGGTCGTCAGCTACTGTTTTACCCCGGTTTCTAAAAAGTATATATTCAGTTTTGCTTTTATTTAATTTTAATCCATTTTTATTTAACCATTCATTTATTAAATTAATGTAGTTGTTAGCTTTTTTAAATAGGGGCTCAAGTGTTATACTTTCTAAGAGTAGTACGGCGTCATCTGCGTAAAGCTTTAGGGTGTCCCAGGGCACTATTTGGGTTATATCGTTTAGATATAAATTAAATATTAGGGGTGAGAGGACTGAGCCTTGGGGTACCCCAATGGTGATAGAGGCTGCTTCCGACAATTTTTCGTGAATTTTGGTGTAGCAAGGCCTATTACTCAGATAGCTGGTTAGCCAGTTAAGGGCTCGCCCTCTAATTCCCAGCCGCTCAAGCTTTTGGAGAAGTCTTTTGTGAGGAACGCTATCAAAGGCTTTCTCTAAATCAATAAATATTCCTAGACAGTAGTACGATTTATCAAGAGCATTCAATATGGTTTTATATGTACTAGTAATAGCCAGGTCAGTTCCACACCCTGCCCTAAACCCGAACTGGAGATCTGATAGAGTTCTGTGTTTTTCACAGAAGTTATTCAGTCTCGTTAAAAAGCATTTATCAAATATTCTAGCAAAGACGGAAAGTACGGAAATTGGCCGGTAGTTGGTAAGAATTTGTTCATCTCCTAAGAAAGTAAATATAAATTTAGTATTAAATCTTAAGAATTATGAATATTTATAGCTCCAAAATCCATTTATCTGGAGGATTGCCGTGTTGAAATAACAAATTTTGGTAAATTTCTTCAGTCAAACAGGGTTTTGAAGAAACATTGACACTAGCAATTGATTAACAAATCAATAAACTTGAATAATTATTGATATAAATAAGCCTGGCAGCTCTGTTTTGTTAACCACACTAAGAAAATCGATATAAATTTTGAATTAATTCTTAAAAATGATGAATTATTTCAGTTCCAAAATCCATTTATCTGGCAGATTGCCGTGTTGAAATGCCAAATTTTGGTAAATTTCTTCAGTCAAACAGTATTTTGAAGAAACATTGACACTAGCAATTGATTAACAAATCAATAAACTTTAATAATTATTGATATAAATAAGCCTGGCAGCTCTGTTTTGTTAACCACACTAAGAAAATAAATATTAATTTTGAATTAATTATTAAGAATGAAGAATATTTCCAGCTCCAAAATCCATTTATATGGCAGATTGCAGTGTTGAAATGCCAAATTTTGGTAAATTTCTTCAGTCAAACAGGGTTTTGCGAAACATTGACACTAGCAATTGATTAACAAATCAATAAACTTGAATAATTATTGATATAAATAAGCCTGGCAGCTTTGTTTTGTTAACCACACTAAGAAAATAAATATAAATTTTGAATTAATTCTTAAGAATTATGAACATTTCCAGCTCCAAAATCCATTTATTTGGCAGATTGCCGTGTTGAAATGCCAAATTTTGGTAAATTTCTTCAGTAAAACTGAGTTCTGAAGAAACATTGACACTAGCAATTGATTAACAAATCAATAAACTTGAATAATTATTGATATAAATAAGCCTGGCAGCTCTGTTTTGTTAACCACACTAAGAAAATAAATATAAGTTTTGAATTAATTCTTAAGAATTATTAATATTTCCAGCTCCAAAATCCATTTATCTGGCAGATTGCCGTGTTGAAATGCCAAATTTTGGTAAATTTCTTCAGTAAAACTGAGTTTTGAAGAAACATTGACACTAGCAATTGATTAACAAATCAATAAACTTGAATAATTATTGATATAAATAAGCCTGGCAGCGCTGTTTTATTAACCACACTAAGAAAGTAAAAATAAATTTTGTATTAAATCTTAAGAATTATGAAAATTTCCAGCTCCAAAATCCATTTATCTGGCAGATTGCCGTGTTGAAATGGCAAATTTTGGTAAATTTCTTCAGTCAAACACGTTTTGAAGAAACATTGACACTAGCAATTGATTAACAAATCAATAAACTTGTATAATTATTGATATAAATAAGCCTGGGAGCTCTGTTTTATTAACCACACTAAGAAAAACAATATTAATTTTGAATTAATTCTTAAGAATTATGAATATTTCCAGCTCCAAAATCCATTTATCTGGCAGATTGCCGTGTTGAAATGCCAAATTTTGGTAAATTTCTTCAGTCAAACATGGTTTTGAAGAAACATTGACACTAGCAATTGATTAACAAATCAATAAACTTGAATAATTATTGATCTAAATTAGCCTGGCAGCTTTGTTTTGTTAACCACACTAAGAAAATAAATATAAATTTTGAATTAATTCTTAAGAATTATGAACTTTTCCAGCTCCAAAATCCATTTATATGGCAGATTACCGTGTTGAAATACCAAATTTTGGTAAATTTCTTTAGTTTACCAAGAAAAATCGACCCAAGTAATTCATCAACAAATCTATAAACTTGAATAATTATTGATATAAATAAGCCTGGCAGCTCTGTTTTGTTAACCACACTAAGAAAATCGATATAAATTTGGAATTAATTCTTAAGAATGAAGAATAATTTCAGTTCCAAAATCCATTTATCTGGCAGATTGCCGTGTTGAAATGCCAAATTTTGGTAAATTTCTTCAGTCAAACAGGGTTTTGAAGAAACATTGACACTAGCAATTGATTAACAAATCAATAAACTTGAATAATTATTGATATAAATAAGCCTGGCAGCGCTGTTTTATTAACCACACTAAGAAAGTTAAAATAAATTTTGTATTAAATCTTAAGAATTATGAATATTTCCAGCTCCAAAATCCATTTATCTGGCAGATTGCCGTGTTGAAATGCCAAATTTTGGTAAATTTCTTCAGTCAAACAGAGTTTTGAAGAAACATTGACACTAGCAATTGATTAACAAATCAATAAACTTGAATAATTATTGATATAAATAAGTCTGGCAGCTCTGTTTTGTTAACCACACTAAGAAAATAAATATAAATTTTGAATTAATACTTAAGATTTATGAATATTTATAGCTCCAAAATCCATTTATCTGGAGGATTGCCGTGTTGAAATACCAAATTTTGGTAAATTTCTTTAGTCAAACAGGGTTTTGAAGAAACATTGACACTAGCAATTGATTAACAAATCAATAAACTTGAATAATTATTGATATAAATAAGCCTGGCAGCTCTGTTTTGTTAACCACACTAAGAAAATCAATATAAATTTTGAATTAATTCTAAAGAGTGAAGAAAAATTTCAGTTCCAAAATCCATTTATCTGGCAGATTGCCGTGTTGAAATGCCAAATTTTGGTAAATTTCTTCAGTCAAACAGGGTTTTGAAGAAACATTGACACTAGCAATTGATTAACAAATCAATAAACTTGAATAATTATTGATATAAATAAGCCTGGCAGCGCTGTTTTATTAACCACACTAAGAAAGTAAATATAAATTTAGTATTAAATCTTAAGAATTATGAATATTTCCAGCTCCAAAATCCATTTATCTGGCAGATTGCCGTGTTGAAATGGCAAATTTTGGTAAATTTCTTCAGTAAAACACGTTTTGAAGAAACATTGACACAAGCAATTGATTAACAAATCAATAAATTTGAATAATTATTGATATAAATAAGCCTGGCAGCTCTGTTTTGTTAACCACACTAAGAAAAACGATATCAATTTTGAATTAATTCTTAAGAATTATGAATATTTCCAGCTCCAAAATCCATTTATCTGGCAGATTGCCGTGTTGAAATGCCAAATTTTGGTAAATTTCTTCAGTCAAACATGGTTTTGAAGAAACATTGACACTAGCAATTGATTAACAAATCAATAAACTTGAATAATTATTGATCTAAATAAGCCTGGCAGCTTTGTTTTGTTAACCACACTAAGAAAATAAATATAAATTTTGAATTAATTCTTAAGAATTATGAACATTTCCAGCTCCAAAATCCATTTATATGGCAGATTACCGTGTTGAAATACCAAATTTTGGTAAATTTCTTTAGTATACCAAGAAAAATCGACACAAGCAATTGATTAACAAATCAATAAATTTGAATAATTAATGATATAAATAAGCCTTGCAGCTCTGTTTTATTAACCACACTAAGAAAATCGATATCAATTTTGAATTAATTCTTAAGAATTATGAATATTTCCAGCTCCAAAATCCATTTATCTGGCAGATTGCCGTGTTGAAATGCCAAATTTTGGTAAATTTCTTCAGTCAAACAGAGTTTTGAAGAAACATTGACACTAGCAATTGATTAACAAATCAATAAACTTGAATAATTATTGATATAAATAAGTCTGGCAGCTCTGTTTTGTTAACCACACTAAGAAAATAAATATAAATTTTGAATTAATACTTAAGATTTATGAATATTTATAGCTCCAAAATCCATTTATCTGGAGGATTGCCGTGTTGAAATACCAAATTTTGGTAAATTTCTTTAGTCAAACAGGGTTTTGAAGAAACATTGACACTAGCAATTGATTAACAAATCAATAAACTTGAATAATTATTGATATAAATAAGCCTGGCAGCTCTGTTTTGTTAACCACACTAAGAAAATCAATATAAATTTTGAATTAATTCTAAAGAGTGAAGAAAAATTTCAGTTCCAAAATCCATTTATCTGGCAGATTGCCGTGTTGAAATGCCAAATTTTGGTAAATTTCTTCAGTCAAACAGGGTTTTGAAGAAACATTGACACTAGCAATTGATTAACAAATCAATAAACTTGAATAATTATTGATATAAATAAGCCTGGCAGCGCTGTTTTATTAACCACACTAAGAAAGTAAATATAAATTTAGTATTAAATCTTAAGAATTATGAATATTTCCAGCTCCAAAATCCATTTATCTGGCAGATTGCCGTGTTGAAATGGCAAATTTTGGTAAATTTCTTCAGTAAAACACGTTTTGAAGAAACATTGACACAAGCAATTGATTAACAAATCAATAAATTTGAATAATTATTGATATAAATAAGCCTGGCAGCTCTGTTTTGTTAACCAAACTAAGAAAAACGATATCAATTTTGAATTAATTCTTAAGAATTATGAATATTTCCAGCTCCAAAATCCATTTATCTGGCAGATTGCCGTGTTGAAATGCCAAGTTTTGGTAAATTTCTTCAGTCAAACAGTATTTTGAAGAAACATTGACACTAGCAATTGATTAACAAATCAATAAACTTTAATAATTATTGATATAAATAAGCCTGGCAGCTCTGTTTTGTTAACCACACTAAGAAAATAAATATTAATTTTGAATTAATTATTAAGAATGAAGAATATTTCCAGCTCCAAAATCCATTTATATGGCAGATTGCAGTGTTGAAATGCCAAATTTTGGTAAATTTCTTCAGTCAAACAGGGTTTTGCGAAACATTGACACTAGCAATTGATTAACAAATCAATAAACTTGAATAATTATTGATATAAATAAGCCTGGCAGCTTTGTTTTGTTAACCACACTAAGAAAATAAATATAAATTTTGAATTAATTCTTAAGAATTATGAACATTTCCGGCTCCAAAATCCATTTATCTGGCAGATTGCCGTGTTGAAATGCCAAATTTTGGTAAATTTCTTCAGTCAAACAGGGTTTTGAAGAAACATTGACACTAGCAATTGATTAACAAATCAATAAACTTGAATAATTATTGATATAAATAAGCCTGGCAGCTCTGTTTTGTTAACCACACTAAGAAAATCAATATAAATTTTGAATTAATTCTAAAGAGTGAAGAAAAATTTCAGTTCCAAAATCCATTTATCTGGCAGATTGCCGTGTTGAAATGCCAAATTTTGGTAAATTTCTTCAGTCAAACAGGGTTTTGAAGAAACATTGACACTAGCAATTGATTAACAAATCAATAAACTTGAATAATTATTGATCTAAATTAGCCTGGCAGCTTTGTTTTGTTAACCACACTAAGAAAATAAATATAAATTTTGAATTAATTCTTAAGAATTATGAACTTTTCCAGCTCCAAAATCCATTTATATGGCAGATTACCGTGTTGAAATACCAAATTTTGGTAAATTTCTTTAGTTTACCAAGAAAAATCGACCCAAGTAATTCATCAACAAATCTATAAACTTGAATAATTATTGATATAAATAAGCCTGGCAGCTCTGTTTTGTTAACCACACTAAGAAAATCGATATAAATATGGAATTAATTCTTAAGAATGAAGAATAATTTCAGTTCCAAAATCCATTTATCTGGCAGATTGCCGTGTTGAAATGCCAAATTTTGGTAAATTTCTTCAGTCAAACAGGGTTTTGAAGAAACATTGACACTAGCAATTGATTAACAAATCAATAAACTTGAATAATTATTGATATAAATAAGCCTGGCAGCGCTGTTTTATTAACCACACTAAGAAAGTTAAAATAAATTTTGTATTAAATCTTAAGAATTATGAATATTTCCAGCTCCAAAATCCATTTATCTGGCAGATTGCCGTGTTGAAATGCCAAATTTTGGTAAATTTCTTCAGTCAAACAGAGTTTTGAAGAAACATTGACACTAGCAATTGATTAACAAATCAATAAACTTGAATAATTATTGATATAAATAAGTCTGGCAGCTCTGTTTTGTTAACCACACTAAGAAAATAAATATAAATTTTGAATTAATACTTAAGATTTATGAATATTTATAGCTCCAAAATCCATTTATCTGGAGGATTGCCGTGTTGAAATACCAAATTTTGGTAAATTTCTTTAGTCAAACAGGGTTTTGAAGAAACATTGACACTAGCAATTGATTAACAAATCAATAAACTTGAATAATTATTGATATAAATAAGCCTGGCAGCTCTGTTTTGTTAACCACACTAAGAAAATCAATATAAATTTTGAATTAATTCTAAAGAGTGAAGAAAAATTTCAGTTCCAAAATCCATTTATCTGGCAGATTGCCGTGTTGAAATGCCAAATTTTGGTAAATTTCTTCAGTCAAACAGGGTTTTGAAGAAACATTGACACTAGCAATTGATTAACAAATCAATAAACTTGAATAATTATTGATATAAATAAGCCTGGCAGCGCTGTTTTATTAACCACACTAAGAAAGTAAATATAAATTTAGTATTAAATCTTAAGAATTATGAATATTTCCAGCTCCAAAATCCATTTATCTGGCAGATTGCCGTGTTGAAATGGCAAATTTTGGTAAATTTCTTCAGTAAAACACGTTTTGAAGAAACATTGACACAAGCAATTGATTAACAAATCAATAAATTTGAATAATTATTGATATAAATAAGCCTGGCAGCTCTGTTTTGTTAACCACACTAAGAAAAACGATATCAATTTTGAATTAATTCTTAAGAATTATGAATATTTCCAGCTCCAAAATCCATTTATCTGGCAGATTGCCGTGTTGAAATGCCAAATTTTGGTAAATTTCTTCAGTCAAACATGGTTTTGAAGAAACATTGACACTAGCAATTGATTAACAAATCAATAAACTTGAATAATTATTGATCTAAATAAGCCTGGCAGCTTTGTTTTGTTAACCACACTAAGAAAATAAATATAAATTTTGAATTAATTCTTAAGAATTATGAACATTTCCAGCTCCAAAATCCATTTATATGGCAGATTACCGTGTTGAAATACCAAATTTTGGTAAATTTCTTTAGTATACCAAGAAAAATCGACACAAGCAATTGATTAACAAATCAATAAATTTGAATAATTAATGATATAAATAAGCCTTGCAGCTCTGTTTTATTAACCACACTAAGAAAATCGATATCAATTTTGAATTAATTCTTAAGAATTATGAATATTTCCAGCTCCAAAATCCATTTATCTGGCAGATTGCCGTGTTGAAATGCCAAATTTTGGTAAATTTCTTCAGTCAAACAGAGTTTTGAAGAAACATTGACACTAGCAATTGATTAACAAATCAATAAACTTGAATAATTATTGATATAAATAAGTCTGGCAGCTCTGTTTTGTTAACCACACTAAGAAAATAAATATAAATTTTGAATTAATACTTAAGATTTATGAATATTTATAGCTCCAAAATCCATTTATCTGGAGGATTGCCGTGTTGAAATACCAAATTTTGGTAAATTTCTTTAGTCAAACAGGGTTTTGAAGAAACATTGACACTAGCAATTGATTAACAAATCAATAAACTTGAATAATTATTGATATAAATAAGCCTGGCAGCTCTGTTTTGTTAACCACACTAAGAAAATCAATATAAATTTTGAATTAATTCTAAAGAGTGAAGAAAAATTTCAGTTCCAAAATCCATTTATCTGGCAGATTGCCGTGTTGAAATGCCAAATTTTGGTAAATTTCTTCAGTCAAACAGGGTTTTGAAGAAACATTGACACTAGCAATTGATTAACAAATCAATAAACTTGAATAATTATTGATATAAATAAGCCTGGCAGCGCTGTTTTATTAACCACACTAAGAATGTAAATATAAATTTAGTATTAAATCTTAAGAATTATGAATATTTCCAGCTCCAAAATCCATTTATCTGGCAGATTGCCGTGTTGAAATGGCAAATTTTGGTAAATTTCTTCAGTAAAACACGTTTTGAAGAAACATTGACACAAGCAATTGATTAACAAATCAATAAATTTGAATAATTATTGATATAAATAAGCCTGGCAGCTCTGTTTTGTTAACCACACTAAGAAAAACGATATCAATTTTGAATTAATTCTTAAGAATTATGAATATTTCCAGCTCCAAAATCCATTTATCTGGCAGATTGCCGTGTTGAAATGGCAAATTTTGGTAAATTTCTTCAGTCAAACACGTTTTGAAGAAACATTGACACTAGCAATTGATTAACAAATCAATAAACTTGTATAATTATTGATATAAATAAGCCTGGGAGCTCTGTTTTATTAACCACACTAAGAAAAACAATATTAATTTTGAATTAATTCTTAAGAATTATGAATATTTCCAGCTCCAAAATCCATTTATCGGGCAGATTGCCGTGTTGAAATGCCAAATTTTGGTAAATTTCTTCAGTCAAACATGGTTTTGAAGAAACATTGACACTAGCAATTGATTAACAAATCAATAAACTTGAATAATTATTGATCTAAATTAGCCTGGCAGCTTTGTTTTGTTAACCACACTAAGAAAATAAATATAAATTTTGAATTAATTCTTAAGAATTATGAACTTTTCCAGCTCCAAAATCCATTTATATGGCAGATTACCGTGTTGAAATACCAAATTTTGGTAAATTTCTTTAGTTTACCAAGAAAAATCGACCCAAGTAATTCATCAACAAATCTATAAACTTGAATAATTATTGATATAAATAAGCCTGGCAGCTCTGTTTTGTTAACCACACTAAGAAAATCGATATAAATTTGGAATTAATTCTTAAGAATGAAGAATAATTTCAGTTCCAAAATCCATTTATCTGGCAGATTGCCGTGTTGAAATGCCAAATTTTGGTAAATTTCTTCAGTCAAACAGGGTTTTGAAGAAACATTGACACTAGCAATTGATTAACAAATCAATAAACTTGAATAATTATTGATATAAATAAGCCTGGCAGCGCTGTTTTATTAACCACACTAAGAAAGTTAAAATAAATTTTGTATTAAATCTTAAGAATTATGAATATTTCCAGCTCCAAAATCCATTTATCTGGCAGATTGCCGTGTTGAAATGCCAAATTTTGGTAAATTTCTTCAGTCAAACAGAGTTTTGAAGAAACATTGACACTAGCAATTGATTAACAAATCAATAAACTTGAATAATTATTGATATAAATAAGTCTGGCAGCTCTGTTTTGTTAACCACACTAAGAAAATAAATATAAATTTTGAATTAATACTTAAGATTTATGAATATTTATAGCTCCAAAATCCATTTATCTGGAGGATTGCCGTGTTGAAATACCAAATTTTGGTAAATTTCTTTAGTCAAACAGGGTTTTGAAGAAACATTGACACTAGCAATTGATTAACAAATCAATAAACTTGAATAATTATTGATATAAATAAGCCTGGCAGCTCTGTTTTGTTAACCACACTAAGAAAATCAATATAAATTTTGAATTAATTCTAAAGAGTGAAGAAAAATTTCAGTTCCAAAATCCATTTATCTGGCAGATTGCCGTGTTGAAATGCCAAATTTTGGTAAATTTCTTCAGTCAAACAGGGTTTTGAAGAAACATTGACACTAGCAATTGATTAACAAATCAATAAACTTGAATAATTATTGATATAAATAAGCCTGGCAGCGCTGTTTTATTAACCACACTAAGAAAGTAAATATAAATTTAGTATTAAATCTTAAGAATTATGAATATTTCCAGCTCCAAAATCCATTTATCTGGCAGATTGCCGTGTTGAAATGGCAAATTTTGGTAAATTTCTTCAGTAAAACACGTTTTGAAGAAACATTGACACAAGCAATTGATTAACAAATCAATAAATTTGAATAATTATTGATATAAATAAGCCTGGCAGCTCTGTTTTGTTAACCACACTAAGAAAAACGATATCAATTTTGAATTAATTCTTAAGAATTATGAATATTTCCAGCTCCAAAATCCATTTATCTGGCAGATTGCCGTGTTGAAATGCCAAATTTTGGTAAATTTCTTCAGTCAAACATGGTTTTGAAGAAACATTGACACTAGCAATTGATTAACAAATCAATAAACTTGAATAATTATTGATCTAAATAAGCCTGGCAGCTTTGTTTTGTTAACCACACTAAGAAAATAAATATAAATTTTGAATTAATTCTTAAGAATTATGAACATTTCCAGCTCCAAAATCCATTTATATGGCAGATTACCGTGTTGAAATACCAAATTTTGGTAAATTTCTTTAGTATACCAAGAAAAATCGACACAAGCAATTGATTAACAAATCAATAAATTTGAATAATTAATGATATAAATAAGCCTTGCAGCTCTGTTTTATTAACCACACTAAGAAAATCGATATCAATTTTGAATTAATTCTTAAGAATTATGAATATTTCCAGCTCCAAAATCCATTTATCTGGCAGATTGCCGTGTTGAAATGCCAAATTTTGGTAAATTTCTTCAGTCAAACAGGGTTTTGAAGAAACATTGACACTAGCAATTGATTAACAAATCAATAAACTTGAATAATTATTGATATAAATAAGCCTGGCAGCGCTGTTTTATTAACCACACTAAGAAAGTAAATATAAATTTAGTATTAAATCTTAAGAATTATGAATATTTCCAGCTCCAAAATCCATTTATCTGGCAGATTGCCGTGTTGAAATGGCAAATTTTGGTAAATTTCTTCAGTAAAACACGTTTTGAAGAAACATTGACACAAGCAATTGATTAACAAATCAATAAATTTGAATAATTATTGATATAAATAAGCCTGGCAGCTCTGTTTTGTTAACCACACTAAGAAAAACGATATCAATTTTGAATTAATTCTTAAGAATTATGAATATTTCCAGCTCCAAAATCCATTTATCTGGCAGATTGCCGTGTTGAAATGCCAAATTTTGGTAAATTTCTTCAGTCAAACATGGTTTTGAAGAAACATTGACACTAGCAATTGATTAACAAATCAATAAACTTGAATAATTATTGATCTAAATAAGCCTGGCAGCTTTGTTTTGTTAACCACACTAAGAAAATAAATATAAATTTTGAATTAATTCTTAAGAATTATGAACATTTCCAGCTCCAAAATCCATTTATATGGCAGATTACCGTGTTGAAATACCAAATTTTGGTAAATTTCTTTAGTATACCAAGAAAAATCGACACAAGCAATTGATTAACAAATCAATAAATTTGAATAATTAATGATATAAATAAGCCTTGCAGCTCTGTTTTATTAACCACACTAAGAAAATCGATATCAATTTTGAATTAATTCTTAAGAATTATGAATATTTCCAGCTCCAAAATCCATTTATCTGGCAGATTGCCGTGTTGAAATGCCAAATTTTGGTAAATTTCTTCAGTCAAACAGAGTTTTGAAGAAACATTGACACTAGCAATTGATTAACAAATCAATAAACTTGAATAATTATTGATATAAATAAGTCTGGCAGCTCTGTTTTGTTAACCACACTAAGAAAATAAATATTAATTTTGAATTAATTATTAAGAATGAAGAATATTTCCAGCTCCAAAATCCATTTATATGGCAGATTGCAGTGTTGAAATGCCAAATTTTGGTAAATTTCTTCAGTCAAACAGGGTTTTGCGAAACATTGACACTAGCAATTGATTAACAAATCAATAAACTTGAATAATTATTGATATAAATAAGCCTGGCAGCTTTGTTTTGTTAACCACACTAAGAAAATAAATATAAATTTTGAATTAATTCTTAAGAATTATGAACATTTCCAGCTCCAAAATCCATTTATTTGGCAGATTGCCGTGTTGAAATGCCAAATTTTGGTAAATTTCTTCAGTCAAACATGGTTTTGAAGAAACATTGACACTAGCAATTGATTAACAAATCAATAAACTTGAATAATTATTGATCTAAATTAGCCTGGCAGCTTTGTTTTGTTAACCACACTAAGAAAATAAATATAAATTTTGAATTAATTCTTAAGAATTATGAACTTTTCCAGCTCCAAAATCCATTTATATGGCAGATTACCGTGTTGAAATACCAAATTTTGGTAAATTTCTTTAGTTTACCAAGAAAAATCGACCCAAGTAATTCATCAACAAATCTATAAACTTGAATAATTATTGATATAAATAAGCCTGGCAGCTCTGTTTTGTTAACCACACTAAGAAAATCGATATAAATATGGAATTAATTCTTAAGAATGAAGAATAATTTCAGTTCCAAAATCCATTTATCTGGCAGATTGCCGTGTTGAAATGCCAAATTTTGGTAAATTTCTTCAGTCAAACAGGGTTTTGAAGAAACATTGACACTAGCAATTGATTAACAAATCAATAAACTTGAATAATTATTGATATAAATAAGCCTGGCAGCGCTGTTTTATTAACCACACTAAGAAAGTAAATATAAATTTAGTATTAAATCTTAAGAATTATGAATATTTCCAGCTCCAAAATCCATTTATCTGGCAGATTGCCGTGTTGAAATGGCAAATTTTGGTAAATTTCTTCAGTAAAACACGTTTTGAAGAAACATTGACACAAGCAATTGATTAACAAATCAATAAATTTGAATAATTATTGATATAAATAAGCCTGGCAGCTCTGTTTTGTTAACCACACTAAGAAAAACGATATCAATTTTGAATTAATTCTTAAGAATTATGAATATTTCCAGCTCCAAAATCCATTTATCTGGCAGATTGCCGTGTTGAAATGCCAAATTTTGGTAAATTTCTTCAGTCAAACATGGTTTTGAAGAAACATTGACACTAGCAATTGATTAACAAATCAATAAACTTGAATAATTATTGATCTAAATAAGCCTGGCAGCTTTGTTTTGTTAACCACACTAAGAAAATAAATATAAATTTTGAATTAATTCTTAAGAATTATGAACATTTCCAGCTCCAAAATCCATTTATATGGCAGATTACCGTGTTGAAATACCAAATTTTGGTAAATTTCTTTAGTATACCAAGAAAAATCGACACAAGCAATTGATTAACAAATCAATAAATTTGAATAATTAATGATATAAATAAGCCTTGCAGCTCTGTTTTATTAACCACACTAAGAAAATCGATATCAATTTTGAATTAATTCTTAAGAATTATGAATATTTCCAGCTCCAAAATCCATTTATCTGGCAGATTGCCGTGTTGAAATGCCAAATTTTGGTAAATTTCTTCAGTCAAACAGAGTTTTGAAGAAACATTGACACTAGCAATTGATTAACAAATCAATAAACTTGAATAATTATTGATATAAATAAGTCTGGCAGCTCTGTTTTGTTAACCACACTAAGAAAATAAATATAAATTTTGAATTAATACTTAAGATTTATGAATATTTATAGCTCCAAAATCCATTTATCTGGAGGATTGCCGTGTTGAAATACCAAATTTTGGTAAATTTCTTTAGTCAAACAGGGTTTTGAAGAAACATTGACACTAGCAATTGATTAACAAATCAATAAACTTGAATAATTATTGATATAAATAAGCCTGGCAGCTCTGTTTTGTTAACCACACTAAGAAAATCAATATAAATTTTGAATTAATTCTAAAGAGTGAAGAAAAATTTCAGTTCCAAAATCCATTTATCTGGCAGATTGCCGTGTTGAAATGCCAAATTTTGGTAAATTTCTTCAGTCAAACAGGGTTTTGAAGAAACATTGACACTAGCAATTGATTAACAAATCAATAAACTTGAATAATTATTGATATAAATAAGCCTGGCAGCGCTGTTTTATTAACCACACTAAGAAAGTAAATATAAATTTAGTATTAAATCTTAAGAATTATGAATATTTCCAGCTCCAAAATCCATTTATCTGGCAGATTGCCGTGTTGAAATGGCAAATTTTGGTAAATTTCTTCAGTAAAACACGTTTTGAAGAAACATTGACACAAGCAATTGATTAACAAATCAATAAATTTGAATAATTATTGATATAAATAAGCCTGGCAGCTCTGTTTTGTTAACCAAACTAAGAAAAACGATATCAATTTTGAATTAATTCTTAAGAATTATGAATATTTCCAGCTCCAAAATCCATTTATCTGGCAGATTGCCGTGTTGAAATGCCAAGTTTTGGTAAATTTCTTCAGTCAAACAGTATTTTGAAGAAACATTGACACTAGCAATTGATTAACAAATCAATAAACTTTAATAATTATTGATATAAATAAGCCTGGCAGCTCTGTTTTGTTAACCACACTAAGAAAATAAATATTAATTTTGAATTAATTATTAAGAATGAAGAATATTTCCAGCTCCAAAATCCATTTATATGGCAGATTGCAGTGTTGAAATGCCAAATTTTGGTAAATTTCTTCAGTCAAACAGGGTTTTGCGAAACATTGACACTAGCAATTGATTAACAAATCAATAAACTTGAATAATTATTGATCTAAATTAGCCTGGCAGCTTTGTTTTGTTAACCACACTAAGAAAATAAATATAAATTTTGAATTAATTCTTAAGAATTATGAACTTTTCCAGCTCCAAAATCCATTTATATGGCAGATTACCGTGTTGAAATACCAAATTTTGGTAAATTTCTTTAGTTTACCAAGAAAAATCGACCCAAGTAATTCATCAACAAATCTATAAACTTGAATAATTATTGATATAAATAAGCCTGGCAGCTCTGTTTTGTTAACCACACTAAGAAAATCGATATAAATATGGAATTAATTCTTAAGAATGAAGAATAATTTCAGTTCCAAAATCCATTTATCTGGCAGATTGCCGTGTTGAAATGCCAAATTTTGGTAAATTTCTTCAGTCAAACAGGGTTTTGAAGAAACATTGACACTAGCAATTGATTAACAAATCAATAAACTTGAATAATTATTGATATAAATAAGCCTGGCAGCGCTGTTTTATTAACCACACTAAGAAAGTTAAAATAAATTTTGTATTAAATCTTAAGAATTATGAATATTTCCAGCTCCAAAATCCATTTATCTGGCAGATTGCCGTGTTGAAATGCCAAATTTTGGTAAATTTCTTCAGTCAAACAGAGTTTTGAAGAAACATTGACACTAGCAATTGATTAACAAATCAATAAACTTGAATAATTATTGATCTAAATTAGCCTGGCAGCTTTGTTTTGTTAACCACACTAAGAAAATAAATATAAATTTTGAATTAATTCTTAAGAATTATGAACTTTTCCAGCTCCAAAATCCATTTATATGGCAGATTACCGTGTTGAAATACCAAATTTTGGTAAATTTCTTTAGTTTACCAAGAAAAATCGACCCAAGTAATTCATCAACAAATCTATAAACTTGAATAATTATTGATATAAATAAGCCTGGCAGCTCTGTTTTGTTAACCACACTAAGAAAATCGATATAAATATGGAATTAATTCTTAAGAATGAAGAATAATTTCAGTTCCAAAATCCATTTATCTGGCAGATTGCCGTGTTGAAATGCCAAATTTTGGTAAATTTCTTCAGTCAAACAGGGTTTTGAAGAAACATTGACACTAGCAATTGATTAACAAATCAATAAACTTGAATAATTATTGATATAAATAAGCCTGGCAGCGCTGTTTTATTAACCACACTAAGAAAGTAAATATAAATTTAGTATTAAATCTTAAGAATTATGAATATTTCCAGCTCCAAAATCCATTTATCTGGCAGATTGCCGTGTTGAAATGGCAAATTTTGGTAAATTTCTTCAGTAAAACACGTTTTGAAGAAACATTGACACAAGCAATTGATTAACAAATCAATAAATTTGAATAATTATTGATATAAATAAGCCTGGCAGCTCTGTTTTGTTAACCACACTAAGAAAAACGATATCAATTTTGAATTAATTCTTAAGAATTATGAATATTTCCAGCTCCAAAATCCATTTATCTGGCAGATTGCCGTGTTGAAATGCCAAATTTTGGTAAATTTCTTCAGTCAAACATGGTTTTGAAGAAACATTGACACTAGCAATTGATTAACAAATCAATAAACTTGAATAATTATTGATCTAAATAAGCCTGGCAGCTTTGTTTTGTTAACCACACTAAGAAAATAAATATAAATTTTGAATTAATTCTTAAGAATTATGAACATTTCCAGCTCCAAAATCCATTTATATGGCAGATTACCGTGTTGAAATACCAAATTTTGGTAAATTTCTTTAGTATACCAAGAAAAATCGACACAAGCAATTGATTAACAAATCAATAAATTTGAATAATTAATGATATAAATAAGCCTTGCAGCTCTGTTTTATTAACCACACTAAGAAAATCGATATCAATTTTGAATTAATTCTTAAGAATTATGAATATTTCCAGCTCCAAAATCCATTTATCTGGCAGATTGCCGTGTTGAAATGCCAAATTTTGGTAAATTTCTTCAGTCAAACAGAGTTTTGAAGAAACATTGACACTAGCAATTGATTAACAAATCAATAAACTTGAATAATTATTGATATAAATAAGTCTGGCAGCTCTGTTTTGTTAACCACACTAAGAAAATAAATATAAATTTTGAATTAATACTTAAGATTTATGAATATTTATAGCTCCAAAATCCATTTATCTGGAGGATTGCCGTGTTGAAATACCAAATTTTGGTAAATTTCTTTAGTCAAACAGGGTTTTGAAGAAACATTGACACTAGCAATTGATTAACAAATCAATAAACTTGAATAATTATTGATATAAATAAGCCTGGCAGCTCTGTTTTGTTAACCACACTAAGAAAATCAATATAAATTTTGAATTAATTCTAAAGAGTGAAGAAAAATTTCAGTTCCAAAATCCATTTATCTGGCAGATTGCCGTGTTGAAATGCCAAATTTTGGTAAATTTCTTCAGTCAAACAGGGTTTTGAAGAAACATTGACACTAGCAATTGATTAACAAATCAATAAACTTGAATAATTATTGATATAAATAAGCCTGGCAGCGCTGTTTTATTAACCACACTAAGAAAGTAAATATAAATTTAGTATTAAATCTTAAGAATTATGAATATTTCCAGCTCCAAAATCCATTTATCTGGCAGATTGCCGTGTTGAAATGGCAAATTTTGGTAAATTTCTTCAGTAAAACACGTTTTGAAGAAACATTGACACAAGCAATTGATTAACAAATTAATAAATTTGAATAATTATTGATATAAATAAGCCTGGCAGCTCTGTTTTGTTAACCAAACTAAGAAAAACGATATCAATTTTGAATTAATTCTTAAGAATTATGAATATTTCCAGCTCCAAAATCCATTTATCTGGCAGATTGCCGTGTTGAAATGCCAAGTTTTGGTAAATTTCTTCAGTCAAACAGTATTTTGAAGAAACATTGACACTAGCAATTGATTAACAAATCAATAAACTTTAATAATTATTGATATAAATAAGCCTGGCAGCTCTGTTTTGTTAACCACACTAAGAAAATAAATATTAATTTTGAATTAATTATTAAGAATGAAGAATATTTCCAGCTCCAAAATCCATTTATATGGCAGATTGCAGTGTTGAAATGCCAAATTTTGGTAAATTTCTTCAGTCAAACAGGGTTTTGCGAAACATTGACACTAGCAATTGATTAACAAATCAATAAACTTGAATAATTATTGATCTAAATTAGCCTGGCAGCTTTGTTTTGTTAACCACACTAAGAAAATAAATATAAATTTTGAATTAATTCTTAAGAATTATGAACTTTTCCAGCTCCAAAATCCATTTATATGGCAGATTACCGTGTTGAAATACCAAATTTTGGTAAATTTCTTTAGTTTACCAAGAAAAATCGACCCAAGTAATTCATCAACAAATCTATAAACTTGAATAATTATTGATATAAATAAGCCTGGCAGCTCTGTTTTGTTAACCACACTAAGAAAATCGATATAAATATGGAATTAATTCTTAAGAATGAAGAATAATTTCAGTTCCAAAATCCATTTATCTGGCAGATTGCCGTGTTGAAATGCCAAATTTTGGTAAATTTCTTCAGTCAAACAGGGTTTTGAAGAAACATTGACACTAGCAATTGATTAACAAATCAATAAACTTGAATAATTATTGATATAAATAAGCCTGGCAGCGCTGTTTTATTAACCACACTAAGAAAGTTAAAATAAATTTTGTATTAAATCTTAAGAATTATGAATATTTCCAGCTCCAAAATCCATTTATCTGGCAGATTGCCGTGTTGAAATGCCAAATTTTGGTAAATTTCTTCAGTCAAACAGAGTTTTGAAGAAACATTGACACTAGCAATTGATTAACAAATCAATAAACTTGAATAATTATTGATATAAATAAGTCTGGCAGCTCTGTTTTGTTAACCACACTAAGAAAATAAATATAAATTTTGAATTAATACTTAAGATTTATGAATATTTATAGCTCCAAAATCCATTTATCTGGAGGATTGCCGTGTTGAAATACCAAATTTTGGTAAATTTCTTTAGTCAAACAGGGTTTTGAAGAAACATTGACACTAGCAATTGATTAACAAATCAATAAACTTGAATAATTATTGATATAAATAAGCCTGGCAGCTCTGTTTTGTTAACCACACTAAGAAAATCAATATAAATTTTGAATTAATTCTAAAGAGTGAAGAAAAATTTCAGTTCCAAAATCCATTTATCTGGCAGATTGCCGTGTTGAAATGCCAAATTTTGGTAAATTTCTTCAGTCAAACAGGGTTTTGAAGAAACATTGACACTAGCAATTGATTAACAAATCAATAAACTTGAATAATTATTGATATAAATAAGCCTGGCAGCGCTGTTTTATTAACCACACTAAGAAAGTAAATATAAATTTAGTATTAAATCTTAAGAATTATGAATATTTCCAGCTCCAAAATCCATTTATCTGGCAGATTGCCGTGTTGAAATGGCAAATTTTGGTAAATTTCTTCAGTAAAACACGTTTTGAAGAAACATTGACACAAGCAATTGATTAACA
Source organism: Leiobunum rupestre (assembly GCF_980474605.1). Lineage (NCBI taxonomy): Eukaryota > Metazoa > Arthropoda > Arachnida > Opiliones > Sclerosomatidae > Leiobunum > Leiobunum rupestre. The sequence continues at coordinate 68,653,220 of NC_143384.1, read as the reverse complement.
AATCAATAAATTTGAATAATTATTGATATAAATAAGCCTGGCAGCTCTGTTTTGTTAACCACACTAAGAAAAACGATATCAATTTTGAATTAATTCTTAAGAATTATGAATATTTCCAGCTCCAAAATCCATTTATCTGGCAGATTGCCGTGTTGAAATGCCAAATTTTGGTAAATTTCTTCAGTCAAACATGGTTTTGAAGAAACATTGACACTAGCAATTGATTAACAAATCAATAAACTTGAATAATTATTGATCTAAATAAGCCTGGCAGCTTTGTTTTGTTAACCACACTAAGAAAATAAATATAAATTTTGAATTAATTCTTAAGAATTATGAACATTTCCAGCTCCAAAATCCATTTATATGGCAGATTACCGTGTTGAAATACCAAATTTTGGTAAATTTCTTTAGTATACCAAGAAAAATCGACACAAGCAATTGATTAACAAATCAATAAATTTGAATAATTAATGATATAAATAAGCCTTGCAGCTCTGTTTTATTAACCACACTAAGAAAATCGATATCAATTTTGAATTAATTCTTAAGAATTATGAATATTTCCAGCTCCAAAATCCATTTATCTGGCAGATTGCCGTGTTGAAATGCCAAATTTTGGTAAATTTCTTCAGTCAAACAGAGTTTTGAAGAAACATTGACACTAGCAATTGATTAACAAATCAATAAACTTGAATAATTATTGATATAAATAAGTCTGGCAGCTCTGTTTTGTTAACCACACTAAGAAAATAAATATTAATTTTGAATTAATTATTAAGAATGAAGAATATTTCCAGCTCCAAAATCCATTTATATGGCAGATTGCAGTGTTGAAATGCCAAATTTTGGTAAATTTCTTCAGTCAAACAGGGTTTTGAAGAAACATTGACACTAGCAATTGATTAACAAATCAATAAACTTGAATAATTATTGATATAAATAAGCCTGGCAGCTCTGTTTTGTTAACCACACTAAGAAAATCAATATAAATTTAGAATTAATTCTAAAGAGTGAAGAAAAATTTCAGTTCCAAAATCCATTTATCTGGCAGATTGCCGTGTTGAAATGCCAAATTTTGGTAAATTTCTTCAGTCAAACAGGGTTTTGAAGAAACATTGACACTAGCAATTGATTAACAAATCAATAAACTTGAATAATTATTGATATAAATAAGCCTGGCAGCTCTGTTTTGTTAACCACACTAAGAAAATCAATATAAATTTTGAATTAATTCTAAAGAGTGAAGAAAAATTTCAGTTCCAAAATCCATTTATCTGGCAGATTGCCGTGTTGAAATGCCAAATTTTGGTAAATTTCTTCAGTCAAACAGGGTTTTGAAGAAACATTGACACTAGCAATTGATTAACAAATCAATAAACTTGAATAATTATTGATATAAATAAGTCTGGCAGCTCTGTTTTGTTAACCACACTAAGAAAATAAATATTAATTTTGAATTAATACTTAAGATTTATGAATATTTATAGCTCCAAAATCCATTTATCTGGAGGATTGCCGTGTTGAAATACCAAATTTTGGTAAATTTCTTTAGTCAAACAGGGTTTTGAAGAAACATTGACACTAGCAATTGATTAACAAATCAATAAATTTGAATAATTATTGATATAAATAAGCCTGGCAGCTCTGTTTTGTTAACCACACTAAGAAAAACGATATCAATTTTGAATTAATTCTTAAGAATTATGAATATTTCCAGCTCCAAAATCCATTTATCTGGCAGATTGCCGTGTTGAAATGGCAAATTTTGGTAAATTTCTTCAGTCAAACACGTTTTGAAGAAACATTGACACTAGCAATTGATTAACAAATCAATAAACTTGTATAATTATTGATATAAATAAGCCTGGGAGCTCTGTTTTATTAACCACACTAAGAAAAACAATATTAATTTTGAATTAATTCTTAAGAATTATGAATATTTCCAGCTCCAAAATCCATTTATCGGGCAGATTGCCGTGTTGAAATGCCAAATTTTGGTAAATTTCTTCAGTCAAACATGGTTTTGAAGAAACATTGACACTAGCAATTGATTAACAAATCAATAAACTTGAATAATTATTGATCTAAATTAGCCTGGCAGCTTTGTTTTGTAAACCACACTAAGAAAATAAATATAAATTTTGAATTAATTCTTAAGAATTATGAACTTTTCCAGCTCCAAAATCCATTTATATGGCAGATTACCGTGTTGAAATACCAAATTTTGGTAAATTTCTTTAGTTTACCAAGAAAAATCGACCCAAGTAATTCATCAACAAATCTATAAACTTGAATAATTATTGATATAAATAAGCCTGGCAGCTCTGTTTTGTTAACCACACTAAGAAAATCGATATAAATTTGGAATTAATTCTTAAGAATGAAGAATAATTTCAGTTCCAAAATCCATTTATCTGGCAGATTGCCGTGTTGAAATGCCAAATTTTGGTAAATTTCTTCAGTCAAACAGGGTTTTGAAGAAACATTGACACTAGCAATTGATTAACAAATCAATAAACTTGAATAATTATTGATATAAATAAGCCTGGCAGCGCTGTTTTATTAACCACACTAAGAAAGTTAAAATAAATTTTGTATTAAATCTTAAGAATTATGAATATTTCCAGCTCCAAAATCCATTTATCTGGCAGATTGCCGTGTTGAAATGCCAAATTTTGGTAAATTTCTTCAGTCAAACAGAGTTTTGAAGAAACATTGACACTAGCAATTGATTAACAAATCAATAAACTTGAATAATTATTGATATAAATAAGTCTGGCAGCTCTGTTTTGTTAACCACACTAAGAAAATAAATATAAATTTTGAATTAATACTTAAGATTTATGAATATTTATAGCTCCAAAATCCATTTATCTGGAGGATTGCCGTGTTGAAATACCAAATTTTGGTAAATTTCTTTAGTCAAACAGGGTTTTGAAGAAACATTGACACTAGCAATTGATTAACAAATCAATAAACTTGAATAATTATTGATATAAATAAGCCTGGCAGCTCTGTTTTGTTAACCACACTAAGAAAATCAATATAAATTTTGAATTAATTCTAAAGAGTGAAGAAAAATTTCAGTTCCAAAATCCATTTATCTGGCAGATTGCCGTGTTGAAATGCCAAATTTTGGTAAATTTCTTCAGTCAAACAGGGTTTTGAAGAAACATTGACACTAGCAATTGATTAACAAATCAATAAACTTGAATAATTATTGATATAAATAAGCCTGGCAGCGCTGTTTTATTAACCACACTAAGAAAGTAAATATAAATTTAGTATTAAATCTTAAGAATTATGAATATTTCCAGCTCCAAAATCCATTTATCTGGCAGATTGCCGTGTTGAAATGGCAAATTTTGGTAAATTTCTTCAGTAAAACACGTTTTGAAGAAACATTGACACAAGCAATTGATTAACAAATCAATAAATTTGAATAATTATTGATATAAATAAGCCTGGCAGCTCTGTTTTGTTAACCACACTAAGAAAAACGATATCAATTTTGAATTAATTCTTAAGAATTATGAATATTTCCAGCTCCAAAATCCATTTATCTGGCAGATTGCCGTGTTGAAATGCCAAATTTTGGTAAATTTCTTCAGTCAAACATGGTTTTGAAGAAACATTGACACTAGCAATTGATTAACAAATCAATAAACTTGAATAATTATTGATCTAAATAAGCCTGGCAGCTTTGTTTTGTTAACCACACTAAGAAAATAAATATAAATTTTGAATTAATTCTTAAGAATTATGAACATTTCCAGCTCCAAAATCCATTTATATGGCAGATTACCGTGTTGAAATACCAAATTTTGGTAAATTTCTTTAGTATACCAAGAAAAATCGACACAAGCAATTGATTAACAAATCAATAAATTTGAATAATTAATGATATAAATAAGCCTTGCAGCTCTGTTTTATTAACCACACTAAGAAAATCGATATCAATTTTGAATTAATTCTTAAGAATTATGAATATTTCCAGCTCCAAAATCCATTTATCTGGCAGATTGCCGTGTTGAAATGCCAAATTTTGGTAAATTTCTTCAGTCAAACAGAGTTTTGAAGAAACATTGACACTAGCAATTGATTAACAAATCAATAAACTTGAATAATTATTGATATAAATAAGTCTGGCAGCTCTGTTTTGTTAACCACACTAAGAAAATAAATATTAATTTTGAATTAATTATTAAGAATGAAGAATATTTCCAGCTCCAAAATCCATTTATATGGCAGATTGCAGTGTTGAAATGCCAAATTTTGGTAAATTTCTTCAGTCAAACAGGGTTTTGCGAAACATTGACACTAGCAATTGATTAACAAATCAATAAACTTGAATAATTATTGATATAAATAAGCCTGGCAGCTTTGTTTTGTTAACCACACTAAGAAAATAAATATAAATTTTGAATTAATTCTTAAGAATTATGAACATTTCCAGCTCCAAAATCCATTTATTTGGCAGATTGCCGTGTTGAAATGCCAAATTTTGGTAAATTTCTTCAGTCAAACATGGTTTTGAAGAAACATTGACACTAGCAATTGATTAACAAATCAATAAACTTGAATAATTATTGATCTAAATTAGCCTGGCAGCTTTGTTTTGTTAACCACACTAAGAAAATAAATATAAATTTTGAATTAATTCTTAAGAATTATGAACTTTTCCAGCTCCAAAATCCATTTATATGGCAGATTACCGTGTTGAAATACCAAATTTTGGTAAATTTCTTTAGTTTACCAAGAAAAATCGACCCAAGTAATTCATCAACAAATCTATAAACTTGAATAATTATTGATATAAATAAGCCTGGCAGCTCTGTTTTGTTAACCACACTAAGAAAATCGATATAAATATGGAATTAATTCTTAAGAATGAAGAATAATTTCAGTTCCAAAATCCATTTATCTGGCAGATTGCCGTGTTGAAATGCCAAATTTTGGTAAATTTCTTCAGTCAAACAGGGTTTTGAAGAAACATTGACACTAGCAATTGATTAACAAATCAATAAACTTGAATAATTATTGATATAAATAAGCCTGGCAGCGCTGTTTTATTAACCACACTAAGAAAGTTAAAATAAATTTTGTATTAAATCTTAAGAATTATGAATATTTCCAGCTCCAAAATCCATTTATCTGGCAGATTGCCGTGTTGAAATGCCAAATTTTGGTAAATTTCTTCAGTCAAACAGAGTTTTGAAGAAACATTGACACTAGCAATTGATTAACAAATCAATAAACTTGAATAATTATTGATATAAATAAGTCTGGCAGCTCTGTTTTGTTAACCACACTAAGAAAATAAATATAAATTTTGAATTAATACTTAAGATTTATGAATATTTATAGCTCCAAAATCCATTTATCTGGAGGATTGCCGTGTTGAAATACCAAATTTTGGTAAATTTCTTTAGTCAAACAGGGTTTTGAAGAAACATTGACACTAGCAATTGATTAACAAATCAATAAACTTGAATAATTATTGATATAAATAAGCCTGGCAGCTCTGTTTTGTTAACCACACTAAGAAAATCAATATAAATTTTGAATTAATTCTAAAGAGTGAAGAAAAATTTCAGTTCCAAAATCCATTTATCTGGCAGATTGCCGTGTTGAAATGCCAAATTTTGGTAAATTTCTTCAGTCAAACAGGGTTTTGAAGAAACATTGACACTAGCAATTGATTAACAAATCAATAAACTTGAATAATTATTGATCTAAATTAGCCTGGCAGCTTTGTTTTGTTAACCACACTAAGAAAATAAATATAAATTTTGAATTAATTCTTAAGAATTATGAACTTTTCCAGCTCCAAAATCCATTTATATGGCAGATTACCGTGTTGAAATACCAAATTTTGGTAAATTTCTTTAGTTTACCAAGAAAAATCGACCCAAGTAATTCATCAACAAATCTATAAACTTGAATAATTATTGATATAAATAAGCCTGGCAGCTCTGTTTTGTTAACCACACTAAGAAAATCGATATAAATATGGAATTAATTCTTAAGAATGAAGAATAATTTCAGTTCCAAAATCCATTTATCTGGCAGATTGCCGTGTTGAAATGCCAAATTTTGGTAAATTTCTTCAGTCAAACAGGGTTTTGAAGAAACATTGACACTAGCAATTGATTAACAAATCAATAAACTTGAATAATTATTGATATAAATAAGCCTGGCAGCGCTGTTTTATTAACCACACTAAGAAAGTTAAAATAAATTTTGTATTAAATCTTAAGAATTATGAATATTTCCAGCTCCAAAATCCATTTATCTGGCAGATTGCCGTGTTGAAATGCCAAATTTTGGTAAATTTCTTCAGTCAAACAGAGTTTTGAAGAAACATTGACACTAGCAATTGATTAACAAATCAATAAACTTGAATAATTATTGATATAAATAAGTCTGGCAGCTCTGTTTTGTTAACCACACTAAGAAAATAAATATAAATTTTGAATTAATACTTAAGATTTATGAATATTTATAGCTCCAAAATCCATTTATCTGGAGGATTGCCGTGTTGAAATACCAAATTTTGGTAAATTTCTTTAGTCAAACAGGGTTTTGAAGAAACATTGACACTAGCAATTGATTAACAAATCAATAAACTTGAATAATTATTGATATAAATAAGCCTGGCAGCTCTGTTTTGTTAACCACACTAAGAAAATCAATATAAATTTTGAATTAATTCTAAAGAGTGAAGAAAAATTTCAGTTCCAAAATCCATTTATCTGGCAGATTGCCGTGTTGAAATGCCAAATTTTGGTAAATTTCTTCAGTCAAACAGGGTTTTGAAGAAACATTGACACTAGCAATTGATTAACAAATCAATAAACTTGAATAATTATTGATATAAATAAGCCTGGCAGCGCTGTTTTATTAACCACACTAAGAAAGTAAATATAAATTTAGTATTAAATCTTAAGAATTATGAATATTTCCAGCTCCAAAATCCATTTATCTGGCAGATTGCCGTGTTGAAATGGCAAATTTTGGTAAATTTCTTCAGTAAAACACGTTTTGAAGAAACATTGACACAAGCAATTGATTAACAAATCAATAAATTTGAATAATTATTGATATAAATAAGCCTGGCAGCTCTGTTTTGTTAACCACACTAAGAAAAACGATATCAATTTTGAATTAATTCTTAAGAATTATGAATATTTCCAGCTCCAAAATCCATTTATCTGGCAGATTGCCGTGTTGAAATGGCAAATTTTGGTAAATTTCTTCAGTAAAACACGTTTTGAAGAAACATTGACACAAGCAATTGATTAACAAATCAATAAATTTGAATAATTATTGATCTAAATAAGCCTGGCAGCTTTGTTTTGTTAACCACACTAAGAAAATAAATATAAATTTTGAATTAATTCTTAAGAATTATGAACATTTCCAGCTCCAAAATCCATTTATATGGCAGATTACCGTGTTGAAATACCAAATTTTGGTAAATTTCTTTAGTATACCAAGAAAAATCGACACAAGCAATTGATTAACAAATCAATAAATTTGAATAATTAATGATATAAATAAGCCTTGCAGCTCTGTTTTATTAACCACACTAAGAAAATCGATATCAATTTTGAATTAATTCTTAAGAATTATGAATATTTCCAGCTCCAAAATCCATTTATCTGGCAGATTGCCGTGTTGAAATGCCAAATTTTGGTAAATTTCTTCAGTCAAACAGAGTTTTGAAGAAACATTGACACTAGCAATTGATTAACAAATCAATAAACTTGAATAATTATTGATATAAATAAGTCTGGCAGCTCTGTTTTGTTAACCACACTAAGAAAATAAATATAAATTTTGAATTAATACTTAAGATTTATGAATATTTATAGCTCCAAAATCCATTTATCTGGAGGATTGCCGTGTTGAAATACCAAATTTTGGTAAATTTCTTTAGTCAAACAGGGTTTTGAAGAAACATTGACACTAGCAATTGATTAACAAATCAATAAACTTGAATAATTATTGATATAAATAAGTCTGGCAGCTCTGTTTTGTTAACCACACTAAGAAAATCAATATAAATTTTGAATTAATTCTAAAGAGTGAAGAAAAATTTCAGTTCCAAAATCCATTTATCTGGCAGATTGCCGTGTTGAAATGCCAAATTTTGGTAAATTTCTTCAGTCAAACAGGGTTTTGAAGAAACATTGACACTAGCAATTGATTAACAAATCAATAAACTTGAATAATTATTGATATAAATAAGCCTGGCAGCGCTGTTTTATTAACCACACTAAGAAAGTAAATATAAATTTAGTATTAAATCTTAAGAATTATGAATATTTCCAGCTCCAAAATCCATTTATCTGGCAGATTGCCGTGTTGAAATGGCAAATTTTGGTAAATTTCTTCAGTAAAACACGTTTTGAAGAAACATTGACACAAGCAATTGATTAACAAATCAATAAATTTGAATAATTATTGATATAAATAAGCCTGGCAGCTCTGTTTTGTTAACCACACTAAGAAAAACGATATCAATTTTGAATTAATTCTTAAGAATTATGAATATTTCCAGCTCCAAAATCCATTTATCTGGCAGATTGCCGTGTTGAAATGCCAAATTTTGGTAAATTTCTTCAGTCAAACATGGTTTTGAAGAAACATTGACACTAGCAATTGATTAACAAATCAATAAACTTGAATAATTATTGATCTAAATAAGCCTGGCAGCTTTGTTTTGTTAACCACACTAAGAAAATAAATATAAATTTTGAATTAATTCTTAAGAATTATGAACATTTCCAGCTCCAAAATCCATTTATATGGCAGATTACCGTGTTGAAATACCAAATTTTGGTAAATTTCTTTAGTATACCAAGAAAAATCGACACAAGCAATTGATTAACAAATCAATAAATTTGAATAATTAATGATATAAATAAGCCTTGCAGCTCTGTTTTATTAACCACACTAAGAAAATCGATATCAATTTTGAATTAATTCTTAAGAATTATGAATATTTCCAGCTCCAAAATCCATTTATCTGGCAGATTGCCGTGTTGAAATGCCAAATTTTGGTAAATTTCTTCAGTCAAACAGAGTTTTGAAGAAACATTGACACTAGCAATTGATTAACAAATCAATAAACTTGAATAATTATTGATATAAATAAGTCTGGCAGCTCTGTTTTGTTAACCACACTAAGAAAATAAATATAAATTTTGAATTAATACTTAAGATTTATGAATATTTATAGCTCCAAAATCCATTTATCTGGAGGATTGCCGTGTTGAAATACCAAATTTTGGTAAATTTCTTTAGTCAAACAGGGTTTTGAAGAAACATTGACACTAGCAATTGATTAACAAATCAATAAACTTGAATAATTATTGATATAAATAAGCCTGGCAGCTCTGTTTTGTTAACCACACTAAGAAAATCAATATAAATTTTGAATTAATTCTAAAGAGTGAAGAAAAATTTCAGTTCCAAAATCCATTTATCTGGCAGATTGCCGTGTTGAAATGCCAAATTTTGGTAAATTTCTTCAGTCAAACAGGGTTTTGAAGAAACATTGACACTAGCAATTGATTAACAAATCAATAAACTTGAATAATTATTGATATAAATAAGCCTGGCAGCGCTGTTTTATTAACCACACTAAGAAAGTAAATATAAATTTAGTATTAAATCTTAAGAATTATGAATATTTCCAGCTCCAAAATCCATTTATCTGGCAGATTGCCGTGTTGAAATGGCAAATTTTGGTAAATTTCTTCAGTAAAACACGTTTTGAAGAAACATTGACACAAGCAATTGATTAACAAATCAATAAATTTGAATAATTATTGATATAAATAAGCCTGGCAGCTCTGTTTTGTTAACCACACTAAGAAAAACGATATCAATTTTGAATTAATTCTTAAGAATTATGAATATTTCCAGCTCCAAAATCCATTTATCTGGCAGATTGCCGTGTTGAAATGGCAAATTTTGGTAAATTTCTTCAGTAAAACACGTTTTGAAGAAACATTGACACAAGCAATTGATTAACAAATCAATAAATTTGAATAATTATTGATCTAAATAAGCCTGGCAGCTTTGTTTTGTTAACCACACTAAGAACATAAATATAAATTTTGAATTAATTCTTAAGAATTATGAACATTTCCAGCTCCAAAATCCATTTATATGGCAGATTACCGTGTTGAAATACCAAATTTTGGTAAATTTCTTTAGTATACCAAGAAAAATCGACACAAGCAATTGATTAACAAATCAATAAATTTGAATAATTAATGATATAAATAAGCCTTGCAGCTCTGTTTTATTAACCACACTAAGAAAATCGATATCAATTTTGAATTAATTCTTAAGAATTATGAATATTTCCAGCTCCAAAATCCATTTATCTGGCAGATTGCCGTGTTGAAATGCCAAATTTTGGTAAATTTCTTCAGTCAAACAGAGTTTTGAAGAAACATTGACACTAGCAATTGATTAACAAATCAATAAACTTGAATAATTATTGATATAAATAAGTCTGGCAGCTCTGTTTTGTTAACCACACTAAGAAAATAAATATAAATTTTGAATTAATACTTAAGATTTATGAATATTTATAGCTCCAAAATCCATTTATCTGGAGGATTGCCGTGTTGAAATACCAAATTTTGGTAAATTTCTTTAGTCAAACAGGGTTTTGAAGAAACATTGATACTAGCAATTGATTAACAAATCAATAAACTTGAATAATTATTGATATAAATAAGCCTGGCAGCGCTGTTTTATTCAAATTCAAATTCAAATTTTATTTGTTTTATATATATTAGTTTTTTACAATTATGAGGTAAAAGGGCCAAGTCGTCATGCGACTTATAGCCCTGTATTGATATACAAAATAAGACCGACTTTAAAGTACATTAGAATCATGTAGTAATTTTAAGCAAACTTAACAAGAATAAAAAGAACATATTAACAAAATATTAATAAAACAAGAAAAAAAAAATAAAAAAACAAAAAAGAAGACATTAAATGAGGTCATTAATAATACAAGATACCATCAGTAGTTGTCTAAAACTAATTTCTTAGTCATCCTTTTAATAGATTCGAGTGTTTTTATGTCCATTAGTTTTTCGTGCAGTTCATTGTATGTTTTAACCCCGGAATAGAAGATTGAATTTATTTTCTTTGACGTATTGCATTTTGGAGGTTTCAGTTTGTAGTAGAATCTAGTTTTCGTAGTTGGCTCAGAGATCGTGAATAAATTATTAGTTTTGTCTTTTATATTTTTTTGTATAAAAATCAGACTGATATATTTATAAATTTGATATATATTTAAAATTTTGCATTTTTTAAAAAATGGTTTTGTGGATGATTTCCATTCTAAGCCGTAGATGTTTCGTACTACACGTTTTTGTAGAATGTTTATTCGGTTTAAGTTAAAATTTGGGTGTTTCCCCACACAACTACGGCATAAGTTATATATGAGTAGAACATTGAATAATAGAGTTCGAACAAAATTTTCCTTGGAAAGTATTCCCGACATTTACGAATCATATACGTGGAGCTAGACAATTTATTACATATTGAGTTTATATGGTCGTTCCACGTTAGGTGAGTATCGAACCACACTCCCAAATATCTAAACCTTGGCACCCTCTTGATTTCCGAACCATTGATACTTAGTTTACAAAGGTCGTCAGCTACTGTTTTACCCCGGTTTCTAAAAAGTATATATTCAGTTTTGCTTTTATTTAATTTTAATCCATTTTTATTTAACCATTCATTTATTAAATTAATGTAGTTGTTAGCTTTTTTAAATAGGGGCTCAAGTGTTATACTTTCTAAGAGTAGTACGGCGTCATCTGCGTAAAGCTTTAGGGTGTCCCAGGGCACTATTTGGGTTATATCGTTTAGATATAAATTAAATATTAGGGGTGAGAGGACTGAGCCTTGGGGTACCCCAATGGTGATAGAGGCTGCTTCCGACAATTTTTCGTGAATTTTGGTGTAGCAAGGCCTATTACTCAGATAGCTGGTTAGCCAGTTAAGGGCTCGCCCTCTAATTCCCAGCCGCTCAAGCTTTTGGAGAAGTCTTTTGTGAGGAACGCTATCAAAGGCTTTCTCTAAATCAATAAATATTCCTAGACAGTAGTACGATTTATCAAGAGCATTCAATATGGTTTTATATGTACTAGTAATAGCCAGGTCAGTTCCACACCCTGCCCTAAACCCGAACTGGAGATCTGATAGAGTTCTGTGTTTTTCACAGAAGTTATTCAGTCTCGTTAAAAAGCATTTATCAAATATTCTAGCAAAGACGGAAAGTACGGAAATTGGCCGGTAGTTGGTAAGAATTTGTTCATCTCCTAAGAAAGTAAATATAAATTTAGTATTAAATCTTAAGAATTATTAATATTTATAGCTCCAAAATCCATTTATCTGGAGGATTGCCGTGTTGAAATAACAAATTTTGGTAAATTTCTTCAGTCAAACAGGGTTTTGAAGAAACATTGACACTAGCAATTGATTAACAAATCAATAAACTTGAATAATTATTGATATAAATAAGCCTGGCAGCTCTGTTTTGTTAACCACACTAAGAAAATCGATATAAATTTTGAATTAATTCTTAAAAATGATGAATTATTTCAGTTCCAAAATCCATTTATCTGGCAGATTGCCGTGTTGAAATGCCAAATTTTGGTAAATTTCTTCAGTCAAACAGGGTTTTGAAGAAACATTGACACTAGCAATTGATTAACAAATCAATAAACTTGAATAATTATTGATATAAATAAGCCTGGCAGCTCTGTTTTGTTAACCACACTAAGAAAATAAATATAAGTTTTGAATTAATTCCTAAGAATTATTAATATTTCCAGCTCCAAAATCCATTTATCTGGCAGATTGCCGTGTTGAAATGCCAAGTTTTGGTAAATTTCTTCAGTCAAACAGTATTTTGAAGAAACATTGACACTAGCAATTGATTAACAAATCAATAAACTTTAATAATTATTGATATAAATAAGCCTGGCAGCTCTGTTTTGTTAACCACACTAAGAAAATAAATATTAATTTTGAATTAATTATTAAGAATGAAGAATATTTCCAGCTCCAAAATCCATTTATATGGCAGATTGCAGTGTTGAAATGCCAAATTTTGGTAAATTTCTTCAGTCAAACAGGGTTTTGCGAAACATTGACACTAACAATTGATTAACAAATCAATAAACTTGAATAATTATTGATATAAATAAGCCTGGCAGCTTTGTTTTGTTAACCACACTAAGAAAATAAATATAAATTTTGAATTAATTCTTAAGAATTATGAACATTTCCAGCTCCAAAATCCATTTATATGGCAGATTACCGTGTTGAAATACCAAATTTTGGTAAATTTCTTTAGTTTACCAAGAAAAATCGACCCAAGTAATTCATTAACAAATCTATAAACTTGAATAATTATTGATATAAATAAGCCTGGCAGCTCTGTTTTGTTAACCACACTAAGAAAATAAATATAAGTTTTGAATTAATTCCTAAGAATTATTAATATTTCCAGCTCCAAAATCCATTTATCTGGCAGATTGCCGTGTTGAAATGCCAAACTTTGGTAAATTTCTTCAGTCAAACAGGGTTTTGAAGAAACATTGACACTAGCAATTGATTAACAAATCAATAAACTTGAATAATTATTGATATAAATAAGCCTGGCAGCGCTGTTTTATTAACCACACTAAGAAAATCGATATAAATTTTGAATTAATTTTTAAGAATTGTGAATATTTCCAGCTCCAAAATCCATTTATCTGGCAGATTGCCGTGTTGAAATGGCAAATTTTGGTAAATTTCTTCAGTCAAGCAGGGTTTTGAAGAAACATTGACACTAGCAATTGATTAACAAATCAATAAATTTGAATAATTAATGATATAAATAAGCCTGGCAGCTCTGTTTTATTAACCACACTAAGAAAATCGATATAAATTTTGAATTAATTTTTAAGAATTGTGAATATTTCCAGCTCCAAAATCCATTTATATGGCAGATTGCCGTGTTGAAATACCAAATTTTGGTAAATTTCTTTTGTTTAACCAGAAAAATCGACCCAAGTAATTCATAAACAAATCTATAAACTTGAATAATTATTGATATAAATAAGCCTGGCAGCTCTGTTTTGTTAACCACACTAAGAAAATCGATATAAATTTTGAATTAATTCTTAAGAATGAAGAATAATTTCAGTTCCAAAATCCATTTATCTGGCAGATTGCCGTGTTGAAATGCCAAATTTTGGTAAATTTCTTCAGTCAAACAGGGTTTTGAAGAAACATTGACACTAGCAATTGATTAACAAATCAATAAACTTGAATAATTATTGATATAAATAAGCCTGGCAGCTCTGTTTTATTAACCACACTAAGAAAATAAATATAAATTTTGTATTAAATCTTAAGAATTATGAATATTTCCAGCTCCAAAATCCATTTATCTGGCAGATTGCCGCTTTGAAATGCCAAATTTTGGTAAATTTCTTCAGTCAAACAGGGTTTTGAAGAAACATTGACACTAGCAATTGATTAACAAATCAATAAACTTGAATAATTATTGATATAAATAAGCCTGGCAGCTCTGTTTTGTTAACCACACTAAGAAAATAAATATAAATTTTGAATTAATTCTTAAGAATGAAGAATAATTTCTGTTCCAAAATCCATTTATCTGGCAGATTGCCGTGTTGAAATGGCAAATTTTGGTAAATTTCTTCAGTCAAGCAGGGTTTGAAGAAACATTGACACTAGCAATTGATTAACAAATCAATAAACTTGAATAATTATTGATATAAATAAGCCTGGCAGCGCTGTTTTATTAACCACACTAAGAAAATCGATATAAATTTGGAATTAATTTTTAAGAATTGTGAATATTTCCAGCTCCAAAATCCATTTATATGGCAGATTGCCGTGTTGAAATACCAAATTTTTGTAAATTTCTTTTGTTTAACCAGAAAAATCGACCCAAGTAATTCATAAACAAATCTATAAACTTGAATAATTATTGATATAAATAAGCCTGGCAGCTCTGTTTTGTTAACCACACTAAGAAAATAAATATAAATTTTGAATTAATTCTTAAGAATTATGAATATTTCCAGCTCCAAAATCCATTTATCTGGCAGATTGCCGTGTTGAAATGCCAAATTTTGGTAAATTTCTTCAGTCAAACATTGTTTTGAAGAAACATTGACACTAGCAATTGATTAACAAATCAATAAACTTGAATAATTATTGATATAAATAAGCCTGGCAGCTCTGTTTTGTTAACCACACTTAGAAAATAAATATAAATTTTGAATTAATTCTTAAGAATGAAGAATAATTTCAGTTCCAAAATCCATTTATCTGGCAGATTGCCGTGTTGAAATGCCAAATTTTGGTAAATTTCTTCAGTCAAACAGGGTTTTGAAGAAACATTGACACTAGCAATTGATTAACAAATCAATAAACTTGAATAATTATTGATATAAATAAGCCTGGCAGCTCTGTTTTGTTAACCACACTAAGAAAATAAATATAAATTTTGAATTAATTTTTAAGAATTATGAATATTTCCAGCTCCAAAATCCATTTATCTGGCAGATTACCGTGTTGAAATGCCAAATTTTGGTAAATTTCTTCAGTCAAACAGGGTTTTGAAGAAACATTGACACTAGCAATTGATTAACAAATCAATAAACTTGAATAATTATTGATATAAATAAGCCTGGCAGCTCTGTTTTGTTAACCACACTAAGAAAATAAATATAAATTTTGAATTAATTCTTAAGAATTATGAATATTTCCAGCTCCAAAATCCATTTATCTGGCAGATTGCCGTGTTGAAATGGCAAATTTTGGTAAATTTCTTCAGTCAAACATTGTTTTGAAGAAACATTGACACTAGCAATTGATTAACAAAACAATTATCTTGAATAATTATTGATATAAATAAGCCTGGTAGCTCTGTTTTATTAACCACACTAAGAAAATCGATATAAATTTTGAATTAATTCTTAAGAATGAAGAATAATTTCAGTTCCAAATTCCATTTATCAGGCAGATTGCCGTGTTGAAATCCCAAATTTTGGTAAATTTCTTTAGTTTACCAAGAAAAATGGACCCAAGTAATTCATTAACAAATCTATAAACTTGAATAATTATTGATATAAATAAGCCTGGCAGCGCTGTTTTATTAACCACACTAAGAAAATCGATATATATTTTGAATTAATTTTTAACTTGAATAATTATTGATATAAATAAGCCTGGCAGCTCTGTTTTGTTAACCACACTAAGAAAATCGATATAAATTTTGAATTAATTCTTAAGAATGAAGAATAATTTCAGTTCCAAAATCCATTTATCTGGCAGATTGCCGTGTTGAAATGCCAAACTTTGGTAAATTTCTTCAGTCAAACAGGGTTTTGAAGAAACATTGACACTAGCAATTGATTAACAAATCAATAAACTTGAATAATTATTGATATAAATAAGCCTGGCAGCGCTGTTTTATTAACCACACTAAGAAAATCGATATAAATTTTGAATTAATTCTTAAGAATTATGAACATTTCCAGCTCCAAAATCCATTTATATGGCAGATTACCGTGTTGAAATACCAAATTTTGGTAAATTTCTTTAGTATACCAAGAAAAATCGACACAAGCAATTGATTAACAAATCAATAAATTTGAATAATTAATGATATAAATAAGCCTTGCAGCTCTGTTTTATTAACCACACTAAGAAAATCGATATCAATTTTGAATTAATTCTTAAGAATTATGAATATTTCCAGCTCCAAAATCCATTTATCTGGCAGATTGCCGTGTTGAAATGCCAAATTTTGGTAAATTTCTTCAGTCAAACAGAGTTTTGAAGAAACATTGACACTAGCAATTGATTAACAAATCAATAAACTTGAATAATTATTGATATAAATAAGTCTGGCAGCTCTGTTTTGTTAACCACACTAAGAAAATAAATATAAATTTTGAATTAATACTTAAGAATTGTGAATATTTCCAGCTCCAAAATCCATTTATCTGGCAGATTGCCGTGTTGAAATGGCAAATTTTGGTAAATTTCTTCAGTCAAACAGGGTTTTGAAGAAACATTGACACAAGCAATTGATTAAAAAATCAATAAATTTGAATAATTAATGATATAAATAAGCCTGGCAGCGCTGTTTTATTAACCACACTAAGAAAATCGATATAAATTTTGAATTAATTTTTAAGAATTGTGAATATTTCCAGCTCCAAAATCCATTTATATGGCAGATTGCCGTGTTGAAATACCAAATTTTGGTAAATTTCTTTAGTTTACCAAGAAAAATCGACCCAAGTAATTCATTAACAAATCTATAAACTTGAATAATTATTGATATAAATAAGCCTGGCAGCTCTGTTTTGTTAACCACACTAAGAAAATAAATATAAGTTTTGAATTAATTCCTAAGAATTATTAATATTTCCAGCTCCAAAATCCATTTATCTGGCAGATTGCCGTGTTGAAATCCCAAATTTTGGTAAATTTCTTCAGTCAAACAGGGTTTTGAAAAAACATTGACACTAGCAATTGATTAACAAATCAATAAACTTGAATAATTATTGATATAAATAAGCCTGGCAGCTCGGTTTTGTTAACCACATTAAGAAAATAAATATAAATTTTGAAATAATTTTCAAGAATTATGAATATTTCCAGCTCCAAAATCCATTTATATCGCAGATTGCCGTGTTGAAATACCAAATTTTGGTAAATTTCTTTAGTTTACTAAGACAAATCGACCCAAGTAATTCATTAACAAATCTATAAACTTGAATAATTATTGATATAAATAAGCCTGGCAGCTTTGTTTTATTAACCACACTAAGAAAATCGATATAAATTTTGAATTAATTTTTAAGAATTGTGAATATTTCCAGCTCCAAAATCCATTTATATCGCAGATTGCCGTGTTGAAATACCAAATTTTGGTAAATTTCTTCAGTCAAACAGGGTTTTGAAGAAACATTGACACTAGCAATTGAATAACAAAACAATAAATTCGAATAATTATTGATATAAATAAGCCTGGCAGCTCTGTTTTGTTAACCACACTAAGAAAATAAATATTAATTTTGAATTAATTCTTAAGAATTATGAATATTTCCAGCTCCAAAATCCATTTATATGGCAGATTGCCGTGTTGAAATACCAAATTTTGGTAAATTTCTTTAGTTTACCAAGAAAAATCGACCCAAGTAATTCATTAACAAATCTATAAACTTGAATAATTATTGATATAAATAAGCCTGGCAGCTCTGTTTTGTTAACCACACTAAGAAAATAAATATAAGTTTTGAATTAATTCTTAAGAATTATTAATATTTCCAGCTCCAAAATCCATTTATCTGGCAGATTGCCGTGTTGAAATGCCAAATTTTGGTAAATTTCTTCAGTCAAACTGAGTTTTGAAGAAACATTGACACTAGCAATTGATTAACAAAACAATTAACTTGAATAATTATTGATATAAATAAGCCTGGTAGCTCTGTTTTATTAACCACACTAAGAAAATCGATATAAATTTTGAATTAATTCTTAAGAATGAAGAATAATTTCAGTTCCAAAATCCATTTATCTGGCAGATTGCCGTGTTGAAATGCCAAATTTTGGTAAATTTCTTCAGTCAAACAGGGTTTTGAAGAAACATTGACACTAGCAATTGATTAACAAAACAATTAACTTGAATAATTATTGATATAAATAAGCCTGGAAGCTCTGTTTTGTTAACCACACTAAGAAAATAAATATAAATTTTGAATTAATTCTTAAGAATTATGAATATTTCCAGCTCCAAAATCCATTTATCTGGCAGATTGCCGTGTTGAAATCCCAAATTTTGGTAAATTTCTTCAGTCAAACAGGGTTTTGAAAAAACATTGACACTAGCAATTGATTAACAAATCAATAAACTTGAATAATTATTGATATAAATAAGCCTGGCAGCTCGGTTTTGTTAACCACATTAAGAAAATAAATATAAATTTTGAAATAATTTTCAAGAATTATGAATATTTCCAGCTCCAAAATCCATTTATATGGCAGATTGCCGTGTTGAAATACCAAATTTTTGTAAATTTCTTTTGTTTAACCAGAAAAATCGACCCAAGTAATTCATAAACAAATCTATAAACTTGAATAATTATTGATATAAATAAGCCTGGCAGCTCTGTTTTGTTAACCACACTAAGAAAATAAATATAAATTTTGAATTAATTCTTAAGAATGAAGAATAATTTCAGTTCCAAAATCCATTTATCTGGCAGATTGCCGTGTTGAAATGCCAAATTTTGGTAAATTTCTTCAGTCAAACAGGGTTTTGAAAAAACATTGACACTAGCAATTGATTAACAAATCAATAAACTTGAATAATTATTGATATAAATAAGCCTGGCAGCTCTGTTTTGTTAACCACACTAAGAAAATAAATATAAATTTTGAATTAATTTTTAAGAATTATGAATATTTCCAGCTCCAAAATCCATTTATCTGGCAGATTACCGTGTTGAAATGCCAAATTTTGGTAAATTTCTTCAGTCAAACAGGGTTTTGAAGAAACATTGACACTAGCAATTGATTAACAAATCAATAAACTTGAATAATTATTGATATAAATAAGCCTGGCAGCTCTGTTTTGTTAACCACACTAAGAAAATAAATATAAATTTTGAATTAATTCTTAAGAATTATGAATATTTCCAGCTCCAAAATCCATTTATCTGGCAGATTGCCGTGTTGAAATGCCAAATTTTGGTAAATTTCTTCAGTCAAACATTGTTTTGAAGAAACATTGACACTAGCAATTGATTAACAAAACAATTATCTTGAATAATTATTGATATAAATAAGCCTGGTAGCTCTGTTTTATTAACCACACTAAGAAAATCGATATAAATTTTGAATTAATTCTTAAGAATGAAGAATAATTTCAGTTCCAAATTCCATTTATCTGGCAGATTGCCGTGTTGAAATCCCAAATTTTGGTAAATTTCTTTAGTTTACCAAGAAAAATGGACCCAAGTAATTCATTAACAAATCTATAAACTTGAATAATTATTGATATAAATAAGCCTGGCAGCGCTGTTTTATTAACCACACTAAGAAAATCGATATATATTTTGAATTAATTTTTAACTTGAATAATTATTGATATAAATAAGCCTGGCAGCTCTGTTTTGTTAACCACACTAAGAAAATCGATATAAATTTTGAATTAATTCTTAAGAATGAAGAATAATTTCAGTTCCAAAATCCATTTATCTGGCAGATTGCCGTGTTGAAATGCCAAACTTTGGTAAATTTCTTCAGTCAAACAGGGTTTTGAAGAAACATTGACACTAGCAATTGATTAACAAATCAATAAACTTGAATAATTATTGATATAAATAAGCCTGGCAGCGCTGTTTTATTAACCACACTAAGAAAATCGATATAAATTTTGAATTAATTTTTAAGAATTGTGAATATTTCCAGCTCCAAAATCCATTTATCTGGCAGATTGCCGTGTTGAAATGGCAAATTTTGGTAAATTTCTTCAGTCAAACAGGGTTTTGAAGAAACATTGACACAAGCAATTGATTAAAAAATCAATAAATTTGAATAATTAATGATATAAATAAGCCTGGCAGCGCTGTTTTATTAACCACACTAAGAAAATCGATATAAATTTTGAATTAATTTTTAAGAATTGTGAATATTTCCAGCTCCAAAATCCATTTATATGGCAGATTGCCGTGTTGAAATACCAAATTTTGGTAAATTTCTTTTGTTTAACCAGAAAAATCGACCCAAGTAATTCATAAACAAATCTATAAACTTGAATAATTATTGATATAAATAAGCCTGGCAGCTCGGTTTTGTTAACCACACTAAGAAAATCGATATAAATTTTGAATTAATTCTTAAGAATGAAGAATAATTTCAGTTCCAAAATCCATTTATCTGGCAGATTGCCGTGTTGAAATGCCAAATTTTGGTAAATTTCTTCAGTCAAACAGGTTTTTGAAGATACATTGACACTAGCAATTGATTAACAAATCAATAAACTTGAATAATTATTGATATAAATAAGCCTGGCAGCTCTGTTTTATTAACCACACTAAGAAAATAAATATAAATTTTGTATTAAATCTTAAGAATTATGAATATTTCCAGCTCCAAAATCCATTTATCTGGCAGATTGCCGCGTTGAAATGCCAAATTTTGGTAAATTTCTTCAGTCAAACAGGGTTTTGAAGAAATATTGACACTAGCAATTGATTAACAAATCAATAAACTTGAATAATTATTGATATAAATAAGCCTGGCAGCTCTGTTTTGTTAACCACACTATAAATTTTGAATTAATTCTTAAGAATGAAGAATAATTTCAGTTCCAAAATCCATTTATCTGGCAGATTGCCGTGTTGAAATGCCAAATTTTGGTAAATTTCTTCAGTCAAACAGGGTTTTGAAGAAACATTGACACTAGCAATTGATTAACAAAACAATTAACTTGAATAATTATTGATATAAATAAGCCTGGTAGCTCTGTTTTATTAACCACACTAAGAAAATCGATATAAATTTTGAATTAATTCTTAAGAATGAAGAATAATTTCAGTTCCAAAATCCATTTATCTGGCAGATTGCCGTGTTGAAATGCCAAATTTTGGTAAATTTCTTCAGTCAAACAGGGTTTTGAAGAAACATTGACACTAGCAATTGATTAACAAAACAATTAACTTGAATAATTATTGATATAAATAAGCCTGGCAGCTCTGTTTTGTTAACCACACTAAGAAAATAAATATAAATTTTGAAATAATTTTCAAGAATTATGAATATTTCCAGCTCCAAAATCCATTTATCTGGCAGATTGCCGTGTTGAAATCCCAAATTTTGGTAAATTTCTTCAGTCAAACAGGGTTTTGAAAAAACATTGACACTAGCAATTGATTAACAAATCAATAAACTTGAATAATTATTGATATAAATAAGCCTGGCAGCTCTGTTTTGTTAACCACATTAAGAAAATGAATATTAATTTTGAATTAATTCTTAAGAATTATGAATATTTCCAGCTCCAAAATCCATTTATATGGCAGATTACCGTGTTCAAATACCAAATTTTGGTAAATTTCTTTAGTTTACCAAGAAAAATCGACCCAAGTAATTCATTAACAAATCTATAAACTTGAATAATTATTGATATAAATAAGCCTGGCAGCTCTGTTTTGTTAACCACACTAAGAAAATCGATATAAATTTGGAATTAATTCTTAAGAATGAAGAATAATTTCAGTTCCAAAATCCATTTATCTGGCAGATTGCCGTGTTGAAATGCCAAATTTTGGTAAATTTCTTCAGTCAAACATGGTTTTGAAGAAACATTGACACTAGCAATTGATTAACAAATCAATAAACTTGAATAATTATTGATATAAATAAGCCTGGCAGCGCTGTTTTATTAACCACACTAAGAAAGTAAAAATAAATTTTGTATTAAATCTTAAGAATTATGAATATTTCCAGCTCCAAAATCCATTTATCTGGCAGATTGCCGTGTTGAAATGGCAAATTTTGGTAAATTTCTTCAGTCAAACACGTTTTGAAGAAACATTGACACAAGCAATTGATTAAAAAATCAATAAATTTGAATAATTAATGATATAAATAAGCCTGGCAGCTCTGTTTTATTAACCACACTAAGAAAATCGATATCAATTTTGAATTAATTCTTAAGAATTATGAATATTTCCAGCTCCAAAATCCATTTATCTGGCAGATTGCCGTGTTGAAATCCCAAATTTTGGTAAATTTCTTCAGTCAAACAGGGTTTTGAAAAAACATTGACACTAGCAATTGATTAACAAAACAATAAATTCGAATAATTATTGATATAAATAAGCCTGGCAGCTCTGTTTTGTTAACCACATTAAGAAAATAAATATAAATTTTGAAATAATTTTCAAGAATTATGAATATTTCCAGCTCCAAAATCCATTTATATCGCAGATTGCCGTGTTGAAATACCAAATTTTGGTAAATTTCTTTAGTTTACTAAGACAAATCGACCCAAGTAATTCATTAACAAATCTATAAACTTGAATAATTATTGATATAAATAAGCCTGGCAGCTTTGTTTTATTAACCACACTAAGAAAATCGATATAAATTTTGAATTAATTTTTAAGAATTGTGAATATTTCCAGCTCCAAAATCCATTTATATCGCAGATTGCCGTGTTGAAATACCAAATTTTGGTAAATTTCTTCAGTCAAACAGGGTTTTGAAGAAACATTGACACTAGCAATTGAATAACAAAACAATAAATTCGAATAATTATTGATATAAATAAGCCTGGCAGCTCTGTTTTGTTAACCACACTAAGAAAATAAATATTAATTTTGAATTAATTCTTAAGAATTATGAATATTTCCAGCTCCAAAATCCATTTATATGGCAGATTGCCGTGTTGAAATACCAAATTTTGGTAAATTTCTTTAGTTTACCAAGAAAAATTGACCCAAGTAATTCATTAACAAATCTATAAACTTGAATAATTATTGATATAAATAAGCCTGGCAGCTCTGTTTTGTTAACCACACTAAGAAAATAAATATAAGTTTTGAATTAATTCTTAAGAATGAAGAATAATTTCAGTTCCAAAATCCATTTATCTGGCAGATTGCCGTGTTGAAATGCCAAATTTTGGTAAATTTCTTCAGTCAAACAGGGTTTTGAATAACATTGACACTAGCAATTGATTAACAAATCAATAAACTTGAATAATTATTGATATAAATAAGCCTGGCAGCTCTGTTTTGTTAACCACACTAAGAAAATAAATATAAGTTTTGAATTAATTCTTAAGAATTATTAATATTTCCAGCTCCAAAATCCATTTATCTGGCAGATTGCCGTGTTGAAATGCCAAATTTTGGTAAATTTCTTCAGTCAAACAGGGTTTTGAAGAAACATTGACACTAGCAATTGATTAACAAATCAATAAACTTGAATAATTATTGATATAAATAAGCCTGGTAGCTCTGTTTTGTTAACCACACTAAGAAAATCGATATAAATTTTGATTTAATTCTTAAGAATGAAGAATAATTTCAGTTCCAAAATCCATTTATCTGGCAGATTGCCGTGTTGAAATGCCAAATTTTGGTAAATTTCTTCAGTCAAACATGGTTTTGAAGAAACATTGACACTAGCAATTGATTAACAAATCAATAAACTTGAATAATTATTGATCTAAATAAGCCTGGCAGCTTTGTTTTGTTAACCACACTAAGAAAATCGATATAAATTTGGAATTAATTCTTAAGAATGAAGAATAATTTCAGTTCCAAAATTTCTTCAGTCAAACAGGGTTTTGAAGAAACATTGACACTTGCAATTGATTAACAAATCAATAAACTTGAATAATTATTGATATAAATAAGCCTGGTAGCTCTGTTTTGTTAACCACACTAAGAAAATCGATATAAATTTTGAATTAATTTTTAAGAATTGTGAATATTTCCAGCTCCAAAATCCATTTATCTGGCAGATTGCCGTGTTGAAATGGCAAATTTTGGTAAATTTCTTCAGTCAAACAGGGTTTTGAAGAAACATTGACACTAGCAATTGATTAACAAATCAATAAACTTGAATAATTATTGATATAAATAAGCCTGGCAGCGCTGTTTTATTAACCACACTAAGAAAATCGATATAAATTTTGAATTAATTTTTAAGAATTGTGAATATTTCCAGCTCCAAAATCCATTTATCTGGCAGATTGCCGTGTTGAAATGGCAAATTTTGGTAAATTTCTTCAGTCAAACAGGGTTTTGAAGAAACATTGACACTAGCAATTGATTAACAAATCAATAAACTTGAATAATTTTTGATCTAAATAAGCCTGGCAGCTTTAGTTTGTTAACCACACTAAGAAAATAAATATAAATTTTGAATTAATTCTTAAGAATTATGAACATTTCCAGCTCCAAAATCCATTTACATGGCAGATTACCGTGTTGAAATACAAAATTTTGGTAAATTTCTTTAGTTTACCAAGAAAAATCGACCCAAGTAATTCATTAACAAATCTATAAACTTGAATAATTATTGATATAAATAAGCCTGGCAGCTCTGTTTTGTTAACCACACTAAGAAAATCGATATAAATTTGGAATTAATTCTTAAGAATGAAGAATAATTTCAGTTCCAAAATCCATTTATCTGGCAGATTGCCGTGTTGAAATGCCAAATTTTGGTAAATTTCTTCAGTCAAACAGGGTTTTGAAGAAACATTGACACTAGCAATTGATTAACAAATCAATAAACTTGAATAATTATTGATATAAATAAGCCTGGCAGCGCTGTTTTATTAACCACACTAAGAAAATCGATATAAATTTTGAATTAATTTTTAAGAATTGTGAATATTTCCAGCTCCAAAATCCATTTATCTGGCAGATTGCCGTGTTGAAATGGCAAATTTTGGTAAATTTCTTCAGTCAAACAGGGTTTTGAAGAAACATTGACACTAGCAATTGATTAACAAATCAATAAACTTGAATAATTTTTGATCTAAATAAGCCTGGCAGCTTTAGTTTGTTAACCACACTAAGAAAATAAATATAAATTTTCAATTAATTCTTAAGAATGAAGAATAATTTCAGTTCCAAAATCCATTTATCTGGCAGATTGCCGTGTTGAAATGCCAAATTTTGGTAAATTTCTTCAGTCAAACAGGGTTTTGAATAACATTGACACTAGCAATTGATTAACAAATCAATAAACTTGAATAATTATTGATATAAATAAGCCTGGCAGCTCTGTTTTGTTAACCACACTAAGAAAATCGATATCAATTTTGAATTAATTCTTAAGAATTATGAACATTTCCAGCTCCAAAATCCATTTATATGGCAGATTACCGTGTTGAAATACCAAATTTTGGTAAATTTCTTTAGTTTACCAAGAAAAATCGACCCAAGTAATTCATTAACAAATCTATAAACTTGAATAATTATTGATATAAATAAGCCTGGCAGCTCTGTTTTGTTAACCACACTAAGAAAATCGATATAAATTTTGAATTAATTCTTAAAAATGAAGAATTATTTCAGTTCCAAAATCCATTTATCTGGCAGATTGCCGTGTTGAAATGCCAAATTTTGGTAAATTTCTTCAGTCAAACAGGGTTTTGAAGAAACATTGACACTAGCAATTGATTAACAAATCAATAAACTTGAATAATTATTGATATAAATAAGCCTGGCAGCTCTGTTTTGTTAACCACACTAAGAAAATCGATATCAATTTTGAATTAATTCTTAAGAATTATGAACATTTCCAGCTCCAAAATCCATTTATATGGCAGATTACCGTGTTGAAATACCAAATTTTGGTAAATTTCTTTAGTTTACCAAGAAAAATCGACCCAAGTAATTCATTAACAAATCTATAAACTTGAATAATTATTGATATAAATAAGCCTGGCAGCTCTGTTTTGTTAACCACACTAAGAAAATCGATATAAATTTTGAATTAATTCTTAAAAATGAAGAATTATTTCAGTTCCAAAATCCATTTATCTGGCAGATTGCCGTGTTGAAATGCCAAATTTTGGTAAATTTCTTCAGTCAAACAGGGTTTTGAAGAAACATTGACACTAGCAATTGATTAACAAATCAATAAACTTGAATAATTATTGATATAAATAAGCCTGGCAGTTCTGTTTTGTTAACCACACTAAGAAAATCGATATCAATTTTGAATTAATTCTTAAGAATTATGAATATTTCCAGCTCCAAAATCCATTTATATGGCAGATTACCGTGTTCAAATACCAAATTTTGGTAAATTTCTTTAGTTTACCAAGAAAAATCGACCCAAGTAATTCATTAACAAATCTATAAACTTGAATAATTATTGATATAAATAAGCCTGGCAGCTCTGTTTTGTTAACCACACTAAGAAAATAAATATAAGTTTTGAATTAATTCTTAAGAATTATTAATATTTCCAGCTCCAAAATCCATTTATCTGGCAGATTTCCGTGTTGAAATGCCAAATTTTGGTAAATTTCTTCAGTCAAACTGAGTTTTGAAGAAACATTGACACTAGCAATTGATTAACAAATCAATAAACTTGAATAATTATTGATATAAATAAGCCTGGTAGCTCTGTTTTGTTAACCACACTAAGAAAATCGATATAAATTTTGATTTAATTCTTAAGAATGAAGAATAATTTCAGTTCCAAAATCCATTTATCTGGCAGATTGCCGTGTTGAAATGCCAAATTTTGGTAAATTTCTTCAGTCAAACATGGTTTTGAAGAAACATTGACACTAGCAATTGATTAACAAATCAATAAACTTGAATAATTATTGATCTAAATAAGCCTGGCAGCTTTGTTTTGTTAACCACACTAAGAAAATAAATATAAATTTTGAATTAATTCTTAAGAATTATGAACATTTCCAGCTCCAAAATCCATTTACATGGCAGATTACCGTGTTGAAATACCAAATTTTGGTAAATTTCTTTAGTTTACCAAGAAAAATCGACCCAAGTAATTCATTAACAAATCTATAAACTTGAATAATTATTGATATGAATAAGCCTGGCAGCTCTGTTTTGTTAACCACACTAAGAAAATCGATATAAATTTGGAATTAATTCTTAAGAATGAAGAATAATTTCAGTTCCAAAATCCATTTATCTGGCAGATTGCCGTGTTGAAATGCCAAATTTTGGTAAATTTCTTCAGTCAAACAGGGTTTTGAAGAAACATTGACACTAGCAATTGATTAACAAATCAATAAACTTGAATAATTATTGATATAAATAAGCCTGGCAGCTCTGTTTTGTTAACCACACTAAGAAAATCGATATAAATTTTGAATTAATTCTTAAAAATGAAGAATTATTTCAGTTCCAAAATCCATTTATCTGGCAGATTGCCGTGTTGAAATGCCAAATTTTGGTAAATTTCTTCAGTCAAACAGGGTTTTGAAGAAACATTGACACTAGCAATTGATTAACAAATCAATAAACTTGAATAATTATTGATATAAATAAGCCTGGCAGCTCTGTTTTGTTAACCACACTAAGAAAATCGATATCAATTTTGAATTAATTCTTAAGAATTATGAATATTTTCAGCTCCAAAATCCATTTATATGGCAGATTACCGTGTTCAAATACCAAATTTTGGTAAATTTCTTTAGTTTACCAAGAAAAATCGACCCAAGTAATTCATTAACAAATCTATAAACTTGAATAATTATTGATATAAATAAGCCTGGCAGCTCTGTTTTGTTAACCACACTAAGAAAATCGATATAAATTTGGAATTAATTCTTAAGAATGAAGAATAATTTCAGTTCCAAAATTTCTTCAGTCAAACAGGGTTTTGAAGAAACATTGACACTTGCAATTGATTAACAAATCAATAAACTTGAATAATTATTGATATAAATAAGCCTGGTAGCTCTGTTTTGTTAACCACACTAAGAAAATCGATATAAATTTTGAATTAATTTTTAAGAATTGTGAATATTTCCAGCTCCAAAATCCATTTATCTGGCAGATTGCCGTGTTGAAATGGCAAATTTTGGTAAATTTCTTCAGTCAAACAGGGTTTTGAAGAAACATTGACACTAGCAATTGATTAACAAATCAATAAACTTGAATAATTATTGATATAAATAAGCCTGGCAGCGCTGTTTTATTAACCACACTAAGAAAATCGATATAAATTTTGAATTAATTTTTAAGAATTGTGAATATTTCCAGCTCCAAAATCCATTTATCTGGCAGATTGCCGTGTTGAAATGGCAAATTTTGGTAAATTTCTTCAGTCAAACAGGGTTTTGAATAACATTGACACTAGCAATTGATTAACAAATCAATAAACTTGAATAATTATTGATATAAATAAGCCTGGCAGCTCTGTTTTGTTAACCACACTAAGAAAATAAATATAAGTTTTGAATTAATTCTTAAGAATTATTAATATTTCCAGCTCCAAAATCCATTTATCTGGCAGATTGCCGTGTTGAAATGCCAAATTTTGGTAAATTTCTTCAGTCAAACAGGGTTTTGAAGAAACATTGACACTAGCAATTGATTAACAAATCAATAAACTTGAATAATTATTGATATAAATAAGCCTGGTAGCTCTGTTTTGTTAACCACACTAAGAAAATCGATATAAATTTTGATTTAATTCTTAAGAATGAAGAATAATTTCAGTTCCAAAATCCATTTATCTGGCAGATTGCCGTGTTGAAATGCCAAATTTTGGTAAATTTCTTCAGTCAAACATGGTTTTGAAGAAACATTGACACTAGCAATTGATTAACAAATCAATAAACTTGAATAATTATTGATCTAAATAAGCCTGGCAGCTCTGTTTTGTTAACCACACTAAGAAAATCGATATAAATTTTGAATTAATTCTTAAAAATGAAGAATTATTTCAGTTCCAAAATCCATTTATCTGGCAGATTGCCGTGTTGAAATGCCAAATTTTGGTAAATTTCTTCAGTCAAACAGGGTTTTGAAGAAACATTGACACTAGCAATTGATTAACAAATCAATAAACTTGAATAATTATTGATATAAATAAGCCTGGCAGCTCTGTTTTGTTAACCACACTAAGAAAATCGATATCAATTTTGAATTAATTCTTAAGAATTATGAATATTTCCAGCTCCAAAATCCATTTATATGGCAGATTACCGTGTTCAAATACCAAATTTTGGTAAATTTCTTTAGTTTACCAAGAAAAATCGACCCAAGTAATTCATTAACAAATCTATAAACTTGAATAATTATTGATATAAATAAGCCTGGCAGCTCTGTTTTGTTAACCACACTAAGAAAATAAATATAAGTTTTGAATTAATTCTTAAGAATTATTAATATTTCCAGCTCCAAAATCCATTTATCTGGCAGATTTCCGTGTTGAAATGCCAAATTTTGGTAAATTTCTTCAGTCAAACTGAGTTTTGAAGAAACATTGACACTAGCAATTGATTAACAAATCAATAAACTTGAATAATTATTGATATAAATAAGCCTGGTAGCTCTGTTTTGTTAACCACACTAAGAAAATCGATATAAATTTTGATTTAATTCTTAAGAATGAAGAATAATTTCAGTTCCAAAATCCATTTATCTGGCAGATTGCCGTGTTGAAATGCCAAATTTTGGTAAATTTCTTCAGTCAAACATGGTTTTGAAGAAACATTGACACTAGCAATTGATTAACAAATCAATAAACTTGAATAATTATTGATCTAAATAAGCCTGGCAGCTTTGTTTTGTTAACCACACTAAGAAAATAAATATAAATTTTGAATTAATTCTTAAGAATTATGAACATTTCCAGCTCCAAAATCCATTTACATGGCAGATTACCGTGTTGAAATACCAAATTTTGGTAAATTTCTTTAGTTTACCAAGAAAAATCGACCCAAGTAATTCATTAACAAATCTATAAACTTGAATAATTATTGATATGAATAAGCCTGGCAGCTCTGTTTTGTTAACCACACTAAGAAAATCGATATAAATTTGGAATTAATTCTTAAGAATGAAGAATAATTTCAGTTCCAAAATCCATTTATCTGGCAGATTGCCGTGTTGAAATGCCAAATTTTGGTAAATTTCTTCAGTCAAACAGGGTTTTGAAGAAACATTGACACTAGCAATTGATTAACAAATCAATAAACTTGAATAATTATTGATATAAATAAGCCTGGCAGCTCTGTTTTGTTAACCACACTAAGAAAATCGATATAAATTTTGAATTAATTCTTAAAAATGAAGAATTATTTCAGTTCCAAAATCCATTTATCTGGCAGATTGCCGTGTTGAAATGCCAAATTTTGGTAAATTTCTTCAGTCAAACAGGGTTTTGAAGAAACATTGACACTAGCAATTGATTAACAAATCAATAAACTTGAATAATTATTGATATAAATAAGCCTGGCAGCTCTGTTTTGTTAACCACACTAAGAAAATCGATATCAATTTTGAATTAATTCTTAAGAATTATGAATATTTTCAGCTCCAAAATCCATTTATATGGCAGATTACCGTGTTCAAATACCAAATTTTGGTAAATTTCTTTAGTTTACCAAGAAAAATCGACCCAAGTAATTCATTAACAAATCTATAAACTTGAATAATTATTGATATAAATAAGCCTGGCAGCTCTGTTTTGTTAACCACACTAAGAAAATCGATATAAATTTGGAATTAATTCTTAAGAATGAAGAATAATTTCAGTTCCAAAATTTCTTCAGTCAAACAGGGTTTTGAAGAAACATTGACACTTGCAATTGATTAACAAATCAATAAACTTGAATAATTATTGATATAAATAAGCCTGGTAGCTCTGTTTTGTTAACCACACTAAGAAAATCGATATAAATTTTGAATTAATTTTTAAGAATTGTGAATATTTCCAGCTCCAAAATCCATTTATCTGGCAGATTGCCGTGTTGAAATGGCAAATTTTGGTAAATTTCTTCAGTCAAACAGGGTTTTGAAGAAACATTGACACTAGCAATTGATTAACAAATCAATAAACTTGAATAATTATTGATATAAATAAGCCTGGCAGCGCTGTTTTATTAACCACACTAAGAAAATCGATATAAATTTTGAATTAATTTTTAAGAATTGTGAATATTTCCAGCTCCAAAATCCATTTATCTGGCAGATTGCCGTGTTGAAATGGCAAATTTTGGTAAATTTCTTCAGTCAAACAGGGTTTTGAATAACATTGACACTAGCAATTGATTAACAAATCAATAAACTTGAATAATTATTGATATAAATAAGCCTGGCAGCTCTGTTTTGTTAACCACACTAAGAAAATAAATATAAGTTTTGAATTAATTCTTAAGAATTATTAATATTTCCAGCTCCAAAATCCATTTATCTGGCAGATTGCCGTGTTGAAATGCCAAATTTTGGTAAATTTCTTCAGTCAAACAGGGTTTTGAAGAAACATTGACACTAGCAATTGATTAACAAATCAATAAACTTGAATAATTATTGATATAAATAAGCCTGGTAGCTCTGTTTTGTTAACCACACTAAGAAAATCGATATAAATTTTGATTTAATTCTTAAGAATGAAGAATAATTTCAGTTCCAAAATCCATTTATCTGGCAGATTGCCGTGTTGAAATGCCAAATTTTGGTAAATTTCTTCAGTCAAACATGGTTTTGAAGAAACATTGACACTAGCAATTGATTAACAAATCAATAAACTTGAATAATTATTGATCTAAATAAGCCTGGCAGCTTTGTTTTGTTAACCACACTAAGAAAATCGATATAAATTTGGAATTAATTCTTAAGAATGAAGAATAATTTCAGTTCCAAAATTTCTTCAGTCAAACAGGGTTTTGAAGAAACATTGACACTTGCAATTGATTAACAAATCAATAAACTTGAATAATTATTGATATAAATAAGCCTGGTAGCTCTGTTTTGTTAACCACACTAAGAAAATCGATATAAATTTTGAATTAATTTTTAAGAATTGTGAATATTTCCAGCTCCAAAATCCATTTATCTGGCAGATTGCCGTGTTGAAATGGCAAATTTTGGTAAATTTCTTCAGTCAAACAGGGTTTTGAAGAAACATTGACACTAGCAATTGATTAACAAATCAATAAACTTGAATAATTATTGATATAAATAAGCCTGGCAGCGCTGTTTTATTAACCACACTAAGAAAATCGATATAAATTTTGAATTAATTTTTAAGAATTGTGAATATTTCCAGCTCCAAAATCCATTTATCTGGCAGATTGCCGTGTTGAAATGGCAAATTTTGGTAAATTTCTTCAGTCAAACAGGGTTTTGAAGAAACATTGACACTAGCAATTGATTAACAAATCAATAAACTTGAATAATTTTTGATCTAAATAAGCCTGGCAGCTTTAGTTTGTTAACCACACTAAGAAAATAAATATAAATTTTCAATTAATTCTTAAGAATGAAGAATAATTTCAGTTCCAAAATCCATTTATCTGGCAGATTGCCGTGTTGAAATGCCAAATTTTGGTAAATTTCTTCAGTCAAACAGGGTTTTGAATAACATTGACACTAGCAATTGATTAACAAATCAATAAACTTGAATAATTATTGATATAAATAAGCCTGGCAGCTCTGTTTTGTTAACCACACTAAGAAAATAAATATAAGTTTTGAATTAATTCTTAAGAATTATTAATATTTCCAGCTCCAAAATCCATTTATCTGGCAGATTGCCGTGTTGAAATGCCAAATTTTGGTAAATTTCTTCAGTCAAACAGGGTTTTGAAGAAACATTGACACTAGCAATTGATTAACAAATCAATAAACTTGAATAATTATTGATATAAATAAGCCTGGTAGCTCTGTTTTGTTAACCACACTAAGAAAATCGATATAAATTTTGATTTAATTCTTAAGAATGAAGAATAATTTCAGTTCCAAAATCCATTTATCTGGCAGATTGCCGTGTTGAAATGCCAAATTTTGGTAAATTTCTTCAGTCAAACATGGTTTTGAAGAAACATTGACACTAGCAATTGATTAACAAATCAATAAACTTGAATAATTATTGATCTAAATAAGCCTGGCAGCTTTGTTTTGTTAACCACACTAAGAAAATAAATATAAATTTTGAATTAATTCTTAAGAATTATGAACATTTCCAGCTCCAAAATCCATTTACATGGCAGATTACCGTGTTGAAATACAAAATTTTGGTAAATTTCTTTAGTTTACCAAGAAAAATCGACCCAAGTAATTCATTAACAAATCTATAAACTTGAATAATTATTGATATAAATAAGCCTGGCAGCTCTGTTTTGTTAACCACACTAAGAAAATCGATATAAATTTGGAATTAATTCTTAAGAATGAAGAATAATTTCAGTTCCAAAATCCATTTATCTGGCAGATTGCCGTGTTGAAATGCCAAATTTTGGTAAATTTCTTCAGTCAAACAGGGTTTTGAAGAAACATTGACACTAGCAATTGATTAACAAATCAATAAACTTGAATAATTATTGATATAAATAAGCCTGGCAGCGCTGTTTTATTAACCACACTAAGAAAATCGATATAAATTTTGAATTAATTTTTAAGAATTGTGAATATTTCCAGCTCCAAAATCCATTTATCTGGCAGATTGCCGTGTTGAAATGGCAAATTTTGGTAAATTTCTTCAGTCAAACAGGGTTTTGAAGAAACATTGACACTAGCAATTGATTAACAAATCAATAAACTTGAATAATTATTGATATAAATAAGCCTGGCAGCGCTGTTTTATTAACCACACTAAGAAAGTAAAAATAAATATTGTATTAAATCTTAAGAATTATGAATATTTCCAGCTCCAAAATCCATTTATCTGGCAGATTGCCGTGTTGAAATGCCAAATTTTGGTAAATTTCTTCAGTCAAACAGGGTTTTGAATAACATTGACACTAGCAATTGATTAACAAATCAATAAACTTGAATAATTATTGATATAAATAAGCCTGGCAGCTCTGTTTTGTTAACCACACTAAGAAAATAAATATTAATTTTAAATTAATTATTAAGAATGAAGAATATTTCCAGCTCCAAAATCCATTTATATGGCAAATTGCAGTGTTGAAATGCCAAATTTTGGTAAATTTCTTCAGTCAAACAGGGTTTTGAAGAAACATTGACACTAGCAATTGATTAACAAATCAATAAACTTGAATAATTATTGATATAAATAAGCCTGGCAGCTCTGTTTTGTTAACCACACTAAGAAAATCGATATAAATTTTGAATTAATTCTTAAAAATGAAGAATTATTTCAGTTCCAAAATCCATTTATCTGGCAGATTGCCGTGTTGAAATGCCAAATTTTGGTAAATTTCTTCAGTCAAACAGGGTTTTGAAGAAACATTGACACTAGCAATTGATTAACAAATCAATAAACTTGAATAATTATTGATATAAATAAGCCTGGCAGCTCTGTTTTGTTAACCACACTAAGAAAATCGATATCAATTTTGAATTAATTCTTAAGAATTATGAATATTTCCAGCTCCAAAATCCATTTATATGGCAGATTACCGTGTTCAAATACCAAATTTTGGTAAATTTCTTTAGTTTACCAAGAAAAATCGACCCAAGTAATTCATTAACAAATCTATAAACTTGAATAATTATTGATATAAATAAGCCTGGCAGCTCTGTTTTGTTAACCACACTAAGAAAATAAATATAAGTTTTGAATTAATTCTTAAGAATTATTAATATTTCCAGCTCCAAAATCCATTTATCTGGCAGATTGCCGTGTTGAAATGCCAAATTTTGGTAAATTTCTTCAGTCAAACTGAGTTTTGAAGAAACATTGACACTAGCAATTGATTAACAAATCAATAAACTTGAATAATTATTGATATAAATAAGCCTGGTAGCTCTGTTTTGTTAACCACACTAAGAAAATCGATATAAATTTTGATTTAATTCTTAAGAATGAAGAATAATTTCAGTTCCAAAATCCATTTATCTGGCAGATTGCCGTGTTGAAATGCCAAATTTTGGTAAATTTCTTCAGTCAAACATGGTTTTGAAGAAACATTGACACTAGCAATTGATTAACAAATCAATAAACTTGAATCATTATTGATATAAATAAGCCTGGCAGCTCTGTTTTGTTAACCACACTAAGAAAATCGATATAAATTTGGAATTAATTCTTAAGAATGAAGAATAATTTCAGTTCCAAAATTTCTTCAGTCAAACAGGGTTTTGAAGAAACATTGACACTTGCAATTGATTAACAAATCAATAAACTTAAATAATTATTGATATAAATAAGCCTGGCAGCTCACTTTTGTTAACTACACTAAGAAAATAAACATTAATTTTGAATTAATTCTTAAGAATGAAGAATATTTCCAGTTCCAAAATCCATTTATCTGGCAGATTGCCGTGTTGAAATGCCAAATTTTGTTAAATTGCTTCAGTCAAACAGGGTTTTGAAGAAAAATCGACACTAGCAATTGATTAACAAATCAATAAACTTGAATAATTATTGATATAAATAAGCCTGGCAGCTCACTTTTGTTAACTACACTAAGAAAATAAACATTAATTTTGAATTAATTCTTAAGAATAATGAATATTTCCAGTTCCAAAATCCATTTATCTGGCAGATTGCCGTGTTGAAATGCCAAATTTTGATAAATTGCGTTAGTCAAACAGGGTTTTGATGTAAAATCGACACTAGCAATTGATTAACAAATCAATAAACTTGAATAATTATTGATATAAATAAGCCTGGCAGCTCTGTTTTGTTAACCACACTAAGAAAATCGATATCAATTTTGAATTAATTCTTAAGAATTATGAACATTTCCAGCTCCAAAATCCATTTATATGGCAGATTACCGTGTTGAAATACCAAATTTTGGTAAATTTCTTTAGTATACCAAGAAAAATCGACACAAGCAATTGATTAACAAATCAATAAATTTGAATAATTAATGATATAAATAAGCCTTGCAGCTCTGTTTTATTAACCACACTAAGAAAATCGATATCAATTTTGAATTAATTCTTAAGAATTATGAATATTTCCAGCTCCAAAATCCATTTATCTGGCAGATTGCCGTGTTGAAATGCCAAATTTTGGTAAATTTCTTCAGTCAAACAGAGTTTTGAAGAAACATTGACACTAGCAATTGATTAACAAATCAATAAACTTGAATAATTATTGATATAAATAAGTCTGGCAGCTCTGTTTTGTTAACCACACTAAGAAAATAAATATAAATTTTGAATTAATACTTAAGATTTATGAATATTTATAGCTCCAAAATCCATTTATCTGGAGGATTGCCGTGTTGAAATACCAAATTTTGGTAAATTTCTTTAGTCAAACAGGGTTTTGAAGAAACATTGACACTAGCAATTGATTAACAAATCAATAAACTTGAATAATTATTGATATAAATAAGCCTGGCAGCTCTGTTTTGTTAACCACACTAAGAAAATCAATATAAATTTTGAATTAATTCTAAAGAGTGAAGAAAAATTTCAGTTCCAAAATCCATTTATCTGGCAGATTGCCGTGTTGAAATGCCAAATTTTGGTAAATTTCTTCAGTCAAACAGGGTTTTGAAGAAACATTGACACTAGCAATTGATTAACAAATCAATAAACTTGAATAATTATTGATATAAATAAGCCTGGCAGCGCTGTTTTATTAACCACACTAAGAAAGTAAATATAAATTTAGTATTAAATCTTAAGAATTATGAATATTTCCAGCTCCAAAATCCATTTATCTGGCAGATTGCCGTGTTGAAATGGCAAATTTTGGTAAATTTCTTCAGTAAAACACGTTTTGAAGAAACATTGACACAAGCAATTGATTAACAAATCAATAAATTTGAATAATTATTGATATAAATAAGCCTGGCAGCTCTGTTTTGTTAACCACACTAAGAAAAACGATATCAATTTTGAATTAATTCTTAAGAATTATGAATATTTCCAGCTCCAAAATCCATTTATCTGGCAGATTGCCGTGTTGAAATGGCAAATTTTGGTAAATTTCTTCAGTAAAACACGTTTTGAAGAAACATTGACACAAGCAATTGATTAACAAATCAATAAATTTGAATAATTATTGATCTAAATAAGCCTGGCAGCTTTGTTTTGTTAACCACACTAAGAAAATAAATATAAATTTTGAATTAATTCTTAAGAATTATGAACATTTCCAGCTCCAAAATCCATTTATCTGGCAGATTGCCGTGTTGAAATGCCAAATTTTGGTAAATTTCTTCAGTCAAACAGAGTTTTGAAGAAACATTGACACTAGCAATTGATTAACAAATCAATAAACTTGAATAATTATTGATATAAATAAGTCTGGCAGCTCTGTTTTGTTAACCACACTAAGAAAATAAATATAAATTTTGAATTAATACTTAAGATTTATGAATATTTATAGCTCCAAAATCCATTTATCTGGAGGATTGCCGTGTTGAAATACCAAATTTTGGTAAATTTCTTTAGTCAAACAGGGTTTTGAAGAAACATTGACACTAGCAATTGATTAACAAATCAATAAACTTGAATAATTATTGATATAAATAAGCCTGGCAGCGCTGTTTTATTCAAATTCAAATTCAAATTTTATTTGTTTTATATATATTAGTTTTTTACAATTATGAGGTAAAAGGGCCAAGTCGTCATGCGACTTATAGCCCTGTATTGATATACAAAATAAGACCGACTTTAAAGTACATTAGAATCATGTAGTAATTTTAAGCAAACTTAACAAGAATAAAAAGAACATATTAACAAAATATTAATAAAACAAGAAAAAAAAAATAAAAAAACAAAAAAGAAGACATTAAATGAGGTCATTAATAATACAAGATACCAACAGTAGTTGTCTAAAACTAATTTCTTAGTCATCCTTTTAATAGATTCGAGTGTTTTTATGTCCATTAGTTTTTCGTGCAGTTCATTGTATGTTTTAACCCCGGAATAGAAGATTGAATTTATTTTCTTTGACGTATTGCATTTTGGAGGTTTCAGTTTGTAGTAGAATCTAGTTTTCGTAGTTGGCTCAGAGATCGTGAATAAATTATTAGTTTTGTCTTTTATATTTTTTTGTATAAAAATCAGACTGATATATTTATAAATTTGATATATATTTAAAATTTTGCATTTTTTAAAAAATGGTTTTGTGGATGATTTCCATTCTAAGCTGTAGATGTTTCGTACTACACGTTTTTGTAGAATGTTTATTCGGTTTAAGTTAAAATTTGGGTGTTTCCCCACACAACTACGGCATAAGTTATATATGAGTAGAACATTGAATAATAGAGTTCGAACAAAATTTTCCTTGGAAAGTATTCCCGACATTTACGAATCATATACGTGGAGCTAGACAATTTATTACATATTGAGTTTATATGGTCGTTCCACGTTAGGTGAGTATCGAACCACACTCCCAAATATCTAAACCTTGGCACCCTCTTGATTTCCGAACCATTGATACTTAGTTTACAAAGGTCGTCAGCTACTGTTTTACCCCGGTTTCTAAAAAGTATATATTCAGTTTTGCTTTTATTTAATTTTAATCCATTTTTATTTAACCATTCATTTATTAAATTAATGTAGTTGTTAGCTTTTTTAAATAGGGGCTCAAGTGTTATACTTTCTAAGAGTAGTACGGCGTCATCTGCGTAAAGCTTTAGGGTGTCCCAGGGCACTATTTGGGTTATATCGTTTAGATATAAATTAAATATTAGGGGTGAGAGGACTGAGCCTTGGGGTACCCCAATGGTGATAGAGGCTGCTTCCGACAATTTTTCGTGAATTTTGGTGTAGCAAGGCCTATTACTCA
Organism: Leiobunum rupestre; assembly: GCF_980474605.1. Lineage (NCBI taxonomy): Eukaryota > Metazoa > Arthropoda > Arachnida > Opiliones > Sclerosomatidae > Leiobunum > Leiobunum rupestre. The sequence goes on along the minus strand of NC_143384.1, from coordinate 68,613,719 downwards.
GATAGCTGGTTAGCCAGTTAAGGGCTCGCCCTCTAATTCCCAGCCGCTCAAGCTTTTGGAGAAGTCTTTTGTGAGGAACGCTATCAAAGGCTTTCTCTAAATCAATAAATATTCCTAGACAGTAGTACGATTTATCAAGAGCATTCAATATGGTTTTATATGTACTAGTAATAGCCAGGTCAGTTCCACACCCTGCCCTAAACCCGAACTGGAGATCTGATAGAGTTCTGTGTTTTTCACAGAAGTTATTCAGTCTCGTTAAAAAGCATTTATCAAATATTCTAGCAAAGACGGAAAGTACGGAAATTGGCCGGTAGTTGGTAAGAATTTGTTCATCTCCTAAGAAAGTAAATATAAATTTAGTATTAAATCTTAAGAATTATGAATATTTATAGCTCCAAAATCCATTTATCTGGAGGATTGCCGTGTTGAAATAACAAATTTTGGTAAATTTCTTCAGTCAAACAGGGTTTTGAAGAAACATTGACACTAGCAATTGATTAACAAATCAATAAACTTGAATAATTATTGATATAAATAAGCCTGGCTGCTCTGTTTTGTTAACCACACTAAGAAAATCGATATAAATTTTGAATTAATTCTTAAAAATGATGAATTATTTCAGTTCCAAAATCCATTTATCTGGCAGATTGCCGTGTTGAAATGCCAAATTTTGGTAAATTTCTTCAGTCAAACAGTATTTTGAAGAAACATTGACACTAGCAATTGATTAACAAATCAATAAACTTTAATAATTATTGATATAAATAAGCCTGGCAGCTCTGTTTTGTTAACCACACTAAGAAAATAAATATTAATTTTGAATTAATTATTAAGAATGAAGAATATTTCCAGCTCCAAAATCCATTTATATGGCAGATTGCAGTGTTGAAATGCCAAATTTTGGTAAATTTCTTCAGTCAAACAGGGTTTTGCGAAACATTGACACTAGCAATTGATTAACAAATCAATAAACTTGAATAATTATTGATATAAATAAGCCTGGCAGCTTTGTTTTGTTAACCACACTAAGAAAATAAATATAAATTTTGAATTAATTCTTAAGAATTATGAACATTTCCAGCTCCAAAATCCATTTATTTGGCAGATTGCCGTGTTGAAATGCCAAATTTTGGTAAATTTCTTCAGTAAAACTGAGTTCTGAAGAAACATTGACACTAGCAATTGATTAACAAATCAATAAACTTGAATAATTATTGATATAAATAAGCCTGGCAGCTCTGTTTTGTTAACCACACTAAGAAAATAAATATAAGTTTTGAATTAATTCTTAAGAATTATTAATATTTCCAGCTCCAAAATCCATTTATCTGGCAGATTGCCGTGTTGAAATGCCAAATTTTGGTAAATTTCTTCAGTAAAACTGAGTTTTGAAGAAACATTGACACTAGCAATTGATTAACAAATCAATAAACTTGAATAATTATTGATATAAATAAGCCTGGCAGCGCTGTTTTATTAACCACACTAAGAAAGTAAAAATAAATTTTGTATTAAATCTTAAGAATTATGAAAATTTCCAGCTCCAAAATCCATTTATCTGGCAGATTGCCGTGTTGAAATGGCAAATTTTGGTAAATTTCTTCAGTCAAACACGTTTTGAAGAAACATTGACACTAGCAATTGATTAACAAATCAATAAACTTGTATAATTATTGATATAAATAAGCCTGGGAGCTCTGTTTTATTAACCACACTAAGAAAAACAATATTAATTTTGAATTAATTCTTAAGAATTATGAATATTTCCAGCTCCAAAATCCATTTATCTGGCAGATTGCCGTGTTGAAATGCCAAATTTTGGTAAATTTCTTCAGTCAAACATGGTTTTGAAGAAACATTGACACTAGCAATTGATTAACAAATCAATAAACTTGAATAATTATTGATCTAAATTAGCCTGGCAGCTTTGTTTTGTTAACCACACTAAGAAAATAAATATAAATTTTGAATTAATTCTTAAGAATTATGAACTTTTCCAGCTCCAAAATCCATTTATATGGCAGATTACCGTGTTGAAATACCAAATTTTGGTAAATTTCTTTAGTTTACCAAGAAAAATCGACCCAAGTAATTCATCAACAAATCTATAAACTTGAATAATTATTGATATAAATAAGCCTGGCAGCTCTGTTTTGTTAACCACACTAAGAAAATCGATATAAATTTGGAATTAATTCTTAAGAATGAAGAATAATTTCAGTTCCAAAATCCATTTATCTGGCAGATTGCCGTGTTGAAATGCCAAATTTTGGTAAATTTCTTCAGTCAAACAGGGTTTTGAAGAAACATTGACACTAGCAATTGATTAACAAATCAATAAACTTGAATAATTATTGATATAAATAAGCCTGGCAGCGCTGTTTTATTAACCACACTAAGAAAGTTAAAATAAATTTTGTATTAAATCTTAAGAATTATGAATATTTCCAGCTCCAAAATCCATTTATCTGGCAGATTGCCGTGTTGAAATGCCAAATTTTGGTAAATTTCTTCAGTCAAACAGAGTTTTGAAGAAACATTGACACTAGCAATTGATTAACAAATCAATAAACTTGAATAATTATTGATATAAATAAGTCTGGCAGCTCTGTTTTGTTAACCACACTAAGAAAATAAATATAAATTTTGAATTAATACTTAAGATTTATGAATATTTATAGCTCCAAAATCCATTTATCTGGAGGATTGCCGTGTTGAAATACCAAATTTTGGTAAATTTCTTTAGTCAAACAGGGTTTTGAAGAAACATTGACACTAGCAATTGATTAACAAATCAATAAACTTGAATAATTATTGATATAAATAAGCCTGGCAGCTCTGTTTTGTTAACCACACTAAGAAAATCAATATAAATTTTGAATTAATTCTAAAGAGTGAAGAAAAATTTCAGTTCCAAAATCCATTTATCTGGCAGATTGCCGTGTTGAAATGCCAAATTTTGGTAAATTTCTTCAGTCAAACAGGGTTTTGAAGAAACATTGACACTAGCAATTGATTAACAAATCAATAAACTTGAATAATTATTGATATAAATAAGCCTGGCAGCGCTGTTTTATTAACCACACTAAGAAAGTAAATATAAATTTAGTATTAAATCTTAAGAATTATGAATATTTCCAGCTCCAAAATCCATTTATCTGGCAGATTGCCGTGTTGAAATGGCAAATTTTGGTAAATTTCTTCAGTAAAACACGTTTTGAAGAAACATTGACACAAGCAATTGATTAACAAATCAATAAATTTGAATAATTATTGATATAAATAAGCCTGGCAGCTCTGTTTTGTTAACCAAACTAAGAAAAACGATATCAATTTTGAATTAATTCTTAAGAATTATGAATATTTCCAGCTCCAAAATCCATTTATCTGGCAGATTGCCGTGTTGAAATGCCAAGTTTTGGTAAATTTCTTCAGTCAAACAGTATTTTGAAGAAACATTGACACTAGCAATTGATTAACAAATCAATAAACTTTAATAATTATTGATATAAATAAGCCTGGCAGCTCTGTTTTGTTAACCACACTAAGAAAATAAATATTAATTTTGAATTAATTATTAAGAATGAAGAATATTTCCAGCTCCAAAATCCATTTATATGGCAGATTGCAGTGTTGAAATGCCAAATTTTGGTAAATTTCTTCAGTCAAACAGGGTTTTGCGAAACATTGACACTAGCAATTGATTAACAAATCAATAAACTTGAATAATTATTGATATAAATAAGCCTGGCAGCTTTGTTTTGTTAACCACACTAAGAAAATAAATATAAATTTTGAATTAATTCTTAAGAATTATGAACATTTCCAGCTCCAAAATCCATTTATTTGGCAGATTGCCGTGTTGAAATGCCAAATTTTGGTAAATTTCTTCAGTAAAACTGAGTTCTGAAGAAACATTGACACTAGCAATTGATTAACAAATCAATAAACTTGAATAATTATTGATATAAATAAGCCTGGCAGCTCTGTTTTGTTAACCACACTAAGAAAATAAATATAAGTTTTGAATTAATTCTTAAGAATTATTAATATTTCCAGCTCCAAAATCCATTTATCTGGCAGATTGCCGTGTTGAAATGCCAAATTTTGGTAAATTTCTTCAGTCAAACATGGTGTTGAAGAAACATTGACACTAGCAATTGATTAACAAATCAATAAACTTGAATAATTATTGATCTAAATTAGCCTGGCAGCTTTGTTTTGTTAACCACACTAAGAAAATAAATATAAATTTTGAATTAATTCTTAAGAATTATGAACTTTTCCAGCTCCAAAATCCATTTATATGGCAGATTACCGTGTTGAAATACCAAATTTTGGTAAATTTCTTTAGTTTACCAAGAAAAATCGACCCAAGTAATTCATCAACAAATCTATAAACTTGAATAATTATTGATATAAATAAGCCTGGCAGCTCTGTTTTGTTAACCACACTAAGAAAATCGATATAAATATGGAATTAATTCTTAAGAATGAAGAATAATTTCAGTTCCAAAATCCATTTATCTGGCAGATTGCCGTGTTGAAATGCCAAATTTTGGTAAATTTCTTCAGTCAAACAGGGTTTTGAAGAAACATTGACACTAGCAATTGATTAACAAATCAATAAACTTGAATAATTATTGATATAAATAAGCCTGGCAGCGCTGTTTTATTAACCACACTAAGAAAGTTAAAATAAATTTTGTATGAAATCTTAAGAATTATGAATATTTCCAGCTCCAAAATCCATTTATCTGGCAGATTGCCGTGTTGAAATGCCAAATTTTGGTAAATTTCTTCAGTCAAACAGAGTTTTGAAGAAACATTGACACTAGCAATTGATTAACAAATCAATAAACTTGAATAATTATTGATATAAATAAGTCTGGCAGCTCTGTTTTGTTAACCACACTAAGAAAATAAATATAAATTTTGAATTAATACTTAAGATTTATGAATATTTATAGCTCCAAAATCCATTTATCTGGAGGATTGCCGTGTTGAAATACCAAATTTTGGTAAATTTCTTTAGTCAAACAGGGTTTTGAAGAAACATTGACACTAGCAATTGATTAACAAATCAATAAACTTGAATAATTATTGATATAAATAAGCCTGGCAGCTCTGTTTTGTTAACCACACTAAGAAAATCAATATAAATTTTGAATTAATTCTAAAGAGTGAAGAAAAATTTCAGTTCCAAAATCCATTTATCTGGCAGATTGCCGTGTTGAAATGCCAAATTTTGGTAAATTTCTTCAGTCAAACAGGGTTTTGAAGAAACATTGACACTAGCAATTGATTAACAAATCAATAAACTTGAATAATTATTGATCTAAATTAGCCTGGCAGCTTTGTTTTGTTAACCACACTAAGAAAATAAATATAAATTTTGAATTAATTCTTAAGAATTATGAACTTTTCCAGCTCCAAAATCCATTTATATGGCAGATTACCGTGTTGAAATACCAAATTTTGGTAAATTTCTTTAGTTTACCAAGAAAAATCGACCCAAGTAATTCATCAACAAATCTATAAACTTGAATAATTATTGATATAAATAAGCCTGGCAGCTCTGTTTTGTTAACCACACTAAGAAAATCGATATAAATATGGAATTAATTCTTAAGAATGAAGAATAATTTCAGTTCCAAAATCCATTTATCTGGCAGATTGCCGTGTTGAAATGCCAAATTTTGGTAAATTTCTTCAGTCAAACAGGGTTTTGAAGAAACATTGACACTAGCAATTGATTAACAAATCAATAAACTTGAATAATTATTGATATAAATAAGCCTGGCAGCGCTGTTTTATTAACCACACTAAGAAAGTTAAAATAAATTTTGTATTAAATCTTAAGAATTATGAATATTTCCAGCTCCAAAATCCATTTATCTGGCAGATTGCCGTGTTGAAATGCCAAATTTTGGTAAATTTCTTCAGTCAAACAGAGTTTTGAAGAAACATTGACACTAGCAATTGATTAACAAATCAATAAACTTGAATAATTATTGATATAAATAAGTCTGGCAGCTCTGTTTTGTTAACCACACTAAGAAAATAAATATAAATTTTGAATTAATACTTAAGATTTATGAATATTTATAGCTCCAAAATCCATTTATCTGGAGGATTGCCGTGTTGAAATACCAAATTTTGGTAAATTTCTTTAGTCAAACAGGGTTTTGAAGAAACATTGACACTAGCAATTGATTAACAAATCAATAAACTTGAATAATTATTGATATAAATAAGCCTGGCAGCTCTGTTTTGTTAACCACACTAAGAAAATCAATATAAATTTTGAATTAATTCTAAAGAGTGAAGAAAAATTTCAGTTCCAAAATCCATTTATCTGGCAGATTGCCGTGTTGAAATGCCAAATTTTGGTAAATTTCTTCAGTCAAACAGGGTTTTGAAGAAACATTGACACTAGCAATTGATTAACAAATCAATAAACTTGAATAATTATTGATATAAATAAGCCTGGCAGCGCTGTTTTATTAACCACACTAAGAAAGTAAATATAAATTTAGTATTAAATCTTAAGAATTATGAATATTTCCAGCTCCAAAATCCATTTATCTGGCAGATTGCCGTGTTGAAATGGCAAATTTTGGTAAATTTCTTCAGTAAAACACGTTTTGAAGAAACATTGACACAAGCAATTGATTAACAAATCAATAAATTTGAATAATTATTGATATAAATAAGCCTGGCAGCTCTGTTTTGTTAACCACACTAAGAAAAACGATATCAATTTTGAATTAATTCTTAAGAATTATGAATATTTCCAGCTCCAAAATCCATTTATCTGGCAGATTGCCGTGTTGAAATGGCAAATTTTGGTAAATTTCTTCAGTAAAACACGTTTTGAAGAAACATTGACACAAGCAATTGATTAACAAATCAATAAATTTGAATAATTATTGATCTAAATAAGCCTGGCAGCTTTGTTTTGTTAACCACACTAAGAAAATAAATATAAATTTTGAATTAATTCTTAAGAATTATGAACATTTCCAGCTCCAAAATCCATTTATCTGGCAGATTGCCGTGTTGAAATACCAAATTTTGGTAAATTTCTTTAGTATACCAAGAAAAATCGACACAAGCAATTGATTAACAAATCAATAAATTTGAATAATTAATGATATAAATAAGCCTTGCAGCTCTGTTTTATTAACCACACTAAGAAAATCGATATCAATTTTGAATTAATTCTTAAGAATTATGAATATTTCCAGCTCCAAAATCCATTTATCTGGCAGATTGCCGTGTTGAAATGCCAAATTTTGGTAAATTTCTTCAGTCAAACAGAGTTTTGAAGAAACATTGACACTAGCAATTGATTAACAAATCAATAAACTTGAATAATTATTGATATAAATAAGTCTGGCAGCTCTGTTTTGTTAACCACACTAAGAAAATAAATATAAATTTTGAATTAATACTTAAGATTTATGAATATTTATAGCTCCAAAATCCATTTATCTGGAGGATTGCCGTGTTGAAATACCAAATTTTGGTAAATTTCTTTAGTCAAACAGGGTTTTGAAGAAACATTGACACTAGCAATTGATTAACAAATCAATAAACTTGAATAATTATTGATATAAATAAGCCTGGCAGCGCTGTTTTATTCAAATTCAAATTCAAATTTTATTTGTTTTATATATATTAGTTTTTTACAATTATGAGGTAAAAGGGCCAAGTCGTCATGCGACTTATAGCCCTGTATTGATATACAAAATAAGACCGACTTTAAAGTACATTAGAATCATGTAGTAATTTTAAGCAAACTTAACAAGAATAAAAAGAACATATTAACAAAATATTAATAAAACAAGAAAAAAAAAATAAAAAAACAAAAAAGAAGACATTAAATGAGGTCATTAATAATACAAGATACCAACAGTAGTTGTCTAAAACTAATTTCTTAGTCATCCTTTTAATAGATTCGAGTGTTTTTATGTCCATTAGTTTTTCGTGCAGTTCATTGTATGTTTTAACCCCGGAATAGAAGATTGAATTTATTTTCTTTGACGTATTGCATTTTGGAGGTTTCAGTTTGTAGTAGAATCTAGTTTTCGTAGTTGGCTCAGAGATCGTGAATAAATTATTAGTTTTGTCTTTTATATTTTTTTGTATAAAAATCAGACTGATATATTTATAAATTTGATATATATTTAAAATTTTGCATTTTTTAAAAAATGGTTTTGTGGATGATTTCCATTCTAAGCTGTAGATGTTTCGTACTACACGTTTTTGTAGAATGTTTATTCGGTTTAAGTTAAAATTTGGGTGTTTCCCCACACAACTACGGCATAAGTTATATATGAGTAGAACATTGAATAATAGAGTTCGAACAAAATTTTCCTTGGAAAGTATTCCCGACATTTACGAATCATATACGTGGAGCTAGACAATTTATTACATATTGAGTTTATATGGTCGTTCCACGTTAGGTGAGTATCGAACCACACTCCCAAATATCTAAACCTTGGCACCCTCTTGATTTCCGAACCATTGATACTTAGTTTACAAAGGTCGTCAGCTACTGTTTTACCCCGGTTTCTAAAAAGTATATATTCAGTTTTGCTTTTATTTAATTTTAATCCATTTTTATTTAACCATTCATTTATTAAATTAATGTAGTTGTTAGCTTTTTTAAATAGGGGCTCAAGTGTTATACTTTCTAAGAGTAGTACGGCGTCATCTGCGTAAAGCTTTAGGGTGTCCCAGGGCACTATTTGGGTTATATCGTTTAGATATAAATTAAATATTAGGGGTGAGAGGACTGAGCCTTGGGGTACCCCAATGGTGATAGAGGCTGCTTCCGACAATTTTTCGTGAATTTTGGTGTAGCAAGGCCTATTACTCAGATAGCTGGTTAGCCAGTTAAGGGCTCGCCCTCTAATTCCCAGCCGCTCAAGCTTTTGGAGAAGTCTTTTGTGAGGAACGCTATCAAAGGCTTTCTCTAAATCAATAAATATTCCTAGACAGTAGTACGATTTATCAAGAGCATTCAATATGGTTTTATATGTACTAGTAATAGCCAGGTCAGTTCCACACCCTGCCCTAAACCCGAACTGGAGATCTGATAGAGTTCTGTGTTTTTCACAGAAGTTATTCAGTCTCGTTAAAAAGCATTTATCAAATATTCTAGCAAAGACGGAAAGTACGGAAATTGGCCGGTAGTTGGTAAGAATTTGTTCATCTCCTAAGAAAGTAAATATAAATTTAGTATTAAATCTTAAGAATTATGAATATTTATAGCTCCAAAATCCATTTATCTGGAGGATTGCCGTGTTGAAATAACAAATTTTGGTAAATTTCTTCAGTCAAACAGGGTTTTGAAGAAACATTGACACTAGCAATTGATTAACAAATCAATAAACGAATAATTATTGATATAAATAAGCCTGGCTGCTCTGTTTTGTTAACCACACTAAGAAAATCGATATAAATTTTGAATTAATTCTTAAAAATGATGAATTATTTCAGTTCCAAAATCCATTTATCTGGCAGATTGCCGTGTTGAAATGCCAAATTTTGGTAAATTTCTTCAGTCAAACAGTATTTTGAAGAAACATTGACACTAGCAATTGATTAACAAATCAATAAACTTTAATAATTATTGATATAAATAAGCCTGGCAGCTCTGTTTTGTTAACCACACTAAGAAAATAAATATTAATTTTGAATTAATTATTAAGAATGAAGAATATTTCCAGCTCCAAAATCCATTTATATGGCAGATTGCAGTGTTGAAATGCCAAATTTTGGTAAATTTCTTCAGTCAAACAGGGTTTTGCGAAACATTGACACTAGCAATTGATTAACAAATCAATAAACTTGAATAATTATTGATATAAATAAGCCTGGCAGCTTTGTTTTGTTAACCACACTAAGAAAATAAATATAAATTTTGAATTAATTCTTAAGAATTATGAACATTTCCAGCTCCAAAATCCATTTATTTGGCAGATTGCCGTGTTGAAATGCCAAATTTTGGTAAATTTCTTCAGTAAAACTGAGTTCTGAAGAAACATTGACACTAGCAATTGATTAACAAATCAATAAACTTGAATAATTATTGATATAAATAAGCCTGGCAGCTCTGTTTTGTTAACCACACTAAGAAAATAAATATAAGTTTTGAATTAATTCTTAAGAATTATTAATATTTCCAGCTCCAAAATCCATTTATCTGGCAGATTGCCGTGTTGAAATGCCAAATTTTGGTAAATTTCTTCAGTAAAACTGAGTTTTGAAGAAACATTGACACTAGCAATTGATTAACAAATCAATAAACTTGAATAATTATTGATATAAATAAGCCTGGCAGCGCTGTTTTATTAACCACACTAAGAAAGTAAAAATAAATTTTGTATTAAATCTTAAGAATTATGAAAATTTCCAGCTCCAAAATCCATTTATCTGGCAGATTGCCGTGTTGAAATGGCAAATTTTGGTAAATTTCTTCAGTCAAACACGTTTTGAAGAAACATTGACACTAGCAATTGATTAACAAATCAATAAACTTGTATAATTATTGATATAAATAAGCCTGGGAGCTCTGTTTTATTAACCACACTAAGAAAAACAATATTAATTTTGAATTAATTCTTAAGAATTATGAATATTTCCAGCTCCAAAATCCATTTATCTGGCAGATTGCCGTGTTGAAATGCCAAATTTTGGTAAATTTCTTCAGTCAAACATGGTTTTGAAGAAACATTGACACTAGCAATTGATTAACAAATCAATAAACTTGAATAATTATTGATCTAAATTAGCCTGGCAGCTTTGTTTTGTTAACCACACTAAGAAAATAAATATAAATTTTGAATTAATTCTTAAGAATTATGAACATTTCCAGCTCCAAAATCCATTTATTTGGCAGATTGCCGTGTTGAAATGCCAAATTTTGGTAAATTTCTTCAGTAAAACTGAGTTCTGAAGAAACATTGACACTAGCAATTGATTAACAAATCAATAAACTTGAATAATTATTGATATAAATAAGCCTGGCAGCTCTGTTTTGTTAACCACACTAAGAAAATAAATATAAGTTTTGAATTAATTCTTAAGAATTATTAATATTTCCAGCTCCAAAATCCATTTATCTGGCAGATTGCCGTGTTGAAATGCCAAATTTTGGTAAATTTCTTCAGTAAAACTGAGTTTTGAAGAAACATTGACACTAGCAATTGATTAACAAATCAATAAACTTGAATAATTATTGATATAAATAAGCCTGGCAGCGCTGTTTTATTAACCACACTAAGAAAGTAAAAATAAATTTTGTATTAAATCTTAAGAATTATGAAAATTTCCAGCTCCAAAATCCATTTATCTGGCAGATTGCCGTGTTGAAATGGCAAATTTTGGTAAATTTCTTCAGTCAAACACGTTTTGAAGAAACATTGACACTAGCAATTGATTAACAAATCAATAAACTTGTATAATTATTGATATAAATAAGCCTGGGAGCTCTGTTTTATTAACCACACTAAGAAAAACAATATTAATTTTGAATTAATTCTTAAGAATTATGAATATTTCCAGCTCCAAAATCCATTTATCTGGCAGATTGCCGTGTTGAAATGCCAAATTTTGGTAAATTTCTTCAGTCAAACATGGTTTTGAAGAAACATTGACACTAGCAATTGATTAACAAATCAATAAACTTGAATAATTATTGATCTAAATTAGCCTGGCAGCTTTGTTTTGTTAACCACACTAAGAAAATAAATATAAATTTTGAATTAATTCTTAAGAATTATGAACTTTTCCAGCTCCAAAATCCATTTATATGGCAGATTACCGTGTTGAAATACCAAATTTTGGTAAATTTCTTTAGTTTACCAAGAAAAATCGACCCAAGTAATTCATCAACAAATCTATAAACTTGAATAATTATTGATATAAATAAGCCTGGCAGCTCTGTTTTGTTAACCACACTAAGAAAATCGATATAAATTTGGAATTAATTCTTAAGAATGAAGAATAATTTCAGTTCCAAAATCCATTTATCTGGCAGATTGCCGTGTTGAAATGCCAAATTTTGGTAAATTTCTTCAGTCAAACAGGGTTTTGAAGAAACATTGACACTAGCAATTGATTAACAAATCAATAAACTTGAATAATTATTGATATAAATAAGCCTGGCAGCGCTGTTTTATTAACCACACTAAGAAAGTTAAAATAAATTTTGTATTAAATCTTAAGAATTATGAATATTTCCAGCTCCAAAATCCATTTATCTGGCAGATTGCCGTGTTGAAATGCCAAATTTTGGTAAATTTCTTCAGTCAAACAGAGTTTTGAAGAAACATTGACACTAGCAATTGATTAACAAATCAATAAACTTGAATAATTATTGATATAAATAAGTCTGGCAGCTCTGTTTTGTTAACCACACTAAGAAAATAAATATAAATTTTGAATTAATACTTAAGATTTATGAATATTTATAGCTCCAAAATCCATTTATCTGGAGGATTGCCGTGTTGAAATACCAAATTTTGGTAAATTTCTTTAGTCAAACAGGGTTTTGAAGAAACATTGACACTAGCAATTGATTAACAAATCAATAAACTTGAATAATTATTGATATAAATAAGCCTGGCAGCTCTGTTTTGTTAACCACACTAAGAAAATCAATATAAATTTTGAATTAATTCTAAAGAGTGAAGAAAAATTTCAGTTCCAAAATCCATTTATCTGGCAGATTGCCGTGTTGAAATGCCAAATTTTGGTAAATTTCTTCAGTCAAACAGGGTTTTGAAGAAACATTGACACTAGCAATTGATTAACAAATCAATAAATTTGAATAATTATTGATATAAATAAGCCTGGCAGCGCTGTTTTATTAACCACACTAAGAAAGTAAATATAAATTTAGTATTAAATCTTAAGAATTATGAATATTTCCAGCTCCAAAATCCATTTATCTGGCAGATTGCCGTGTTGAAATGGCAAATTTTGGTAAATTTCTTCAGTAAAACACGTTTTGAAGAAACATTGACACAAGCAATTGATTAACAAATCAATAAATTTGAATAATTATTGATATAAATAAGCCTGGCAGCTCTGTTTTGTTAACCAAACTAAGAAAAACGATATCAATTTTGAATTAATTCTTAAGAATTATGAATATTTCCAGCTCCAAAATCCATTTATCTGGCAGATTGCCGTGTTGAAATGCCAAGTTTTGGTAAATTTCTTCAGTCAAACAGTATTTTGAAGAAACATTGACACTAGCAATTGATTAACAAATCAATAAACTTTAATAATTATTGATATAAATAAGCCTGGCAGCTCTGTTTTGTTAACCACACTAAGAAAATAAATATTAATTTTGAATTAATTATTAAGAATGAAGAATATTTCCAGCTCCAAAATCCATTTATATGGCAGATTGCAGTGTTGAAATGCCAAATTTTGGTAAATTTCTTCAGTCAAACAGGGTTTTGCGAAACATTGACACTAGCAATTGATTAACAAATCAATAAACTTGAATAATTATTGATATAAATAAGCCTGGCAGCTTTGTTTTGTTAACCACACTAAGAAAATAAATATAAATTTTGAATTAATTCTTAAGAATTATGAACATTTCCAGCTCCAAAATCCATTTATTTGGCAGATTGCCGTGTTGAAATGCCAAATTTTGGTAAATTTCTTCAGTAAAACTGAGTTCTGAAGAAACATTGACACTAGCAATTGATTAACAAATCAATAAACTTGAATAATTATTGATATAAATAAGCCTGGCAGCTCTGTTTTGTTAACCACACTAAGAAAATAAATATAAGTTTTGAATTAATTCTTAAGAATTATTAATATTTCCAGCTCCAAAATCCATTTATCTGGCAGATTGCCGTGTTGAAATGCCAAATTTTGGTAAATTTCTTCAGTCAAACATGGTGTTGAAGAAACATTGACACTAGCAATTGATTAACAAATCAATAAACTTGAATAATTATTGATCTAAATTAGCCTGGCAGCTTTGTTTTGTTAACCACACTAAGAAAATAAATATAAATTTTGAATTAATTCTTAAGAATTATGAACTTTTCCAGCTCCAAAATCCATTTATATGGCAGATTACCGTGTTGAAATACCAAATTTTGGTAAATTTCTTTAGTTTACCAAGAAAAATCGACCCAAGTAATTCATCAACAAATCTATAAACTTGAATAATTATTGATATAAATAAGCCTGGCAGCTCTGTTTTGTTAACCACACTAAGAAAATCGATATAAATATGGAATTAATTCTTAAGAATGAAGAATAATTTCAGTTCCAAAATCCATTTATCTGGCAGATTGCCGTGTTGAAATGCCAAATTTTGGTAAATTTCTTCAGTCAAACAGGGTTTTGAAGAAACATTGACACTAGCAATTGATTAACAAATCAATAAACTTGAATAATTATTGATATAAATAAGCCTGGCAGCGCTGTTTTATTAACCACACTAAGAAAGTTAAAATAAATTTTGTATTAAATCTTAAGAATTATGAATATTTCCAGCTCCAAAATCCATTTATCTGGCAGATTGCCGTGTTGAAATGCCAAATTTTGGTAAATTTCTTTAGTATACCAAGAAAAATCGACACAAGCAATTGATTAACAAATCAATAAATTTGAATAATTAATGATATAAATAAGCCTTGCAGCTCTGTTTTATTAACCACACTAAGAAAATCGATATCAATTTTGAATTAATTCTTAAGAATTATGAATATTTCCAGCTCCAAAATCCATTTATCTGGCAGATTGCCGTGTTGAAATGCCAAATTTTGGTAAATTTCTTCAGTCAAACAGAGTTTTGAAGAAACATTGACACTAGCAATTGATTAACAAATCAATAAACTTGAATAATTATTGATATAAATAAGTCTGGCAGCTCTGTTTTGTTAACCACACTAAGAAAATAAATATAAATTTTGAATTAATACTTAAGATTTATGAATATTTATAGCTCCAAAATCCATTTATCTGGAGGATTGCCGTGTTGAAATACCAAATTTTGGTAAATTTCTTTAGTCAAACAGGGTTTTGAAGAAACATTGACACTAGCAATTGATTAACAAATCAATAAACTTGAATAATTATTGATATAAATAAGCCTGGCAGCTCTGTTTTGTTAACCACACTAAGAAAATCAATATAAATTTTGAATTAATTCTAAAGAGTGAAGAAAAATTTCAGTTCCAAAATCCATTTATCTGGCAGATTGCCGTGTTGAAATGCCAAATTTTGGTAAATTTCTTCAGTCAAACAGGGTTTTGAAGAAACATTGACACTAGCAATTGATTAACAAATCAATAAACTTGAATAATTATTGATCTAAATTAGCCTGGCAGCTTTGTTTTGTTAACCACACTAAGAAAATAAATATAAATTTTGAATTAATTCTTAAGAATTATGAACTTTTCCAGCTCCAAAATCCATTTATATGGCAGATTACCGTGTTGAAATACCAAATTTTGGTAAATTTCTTTAGTTTACCAAGAAAAATCGACCCAAGTAATTCATCAACAAATCTATAAACTTGAATAATTATTGATATAAATAAGCCTGGCAGCTCTGTTTTGTTAACCACACTAAGAAAATCGATATAAATATGGAATTAATTCTTAAGAATGAAGAATAATTTCAGTTCCAAAATCCATTTATCTGGCAGATTGCCGTGTTGAAATGCCAAATTTTGGTAAATTTCTTCAGTCAAACAGGGTTTTGAAGAAACATTGACACTAGCAATTGATTAACAAATCAATAAACTTGAATAATTATTGATATAAATAAGCCTGGCAGCGCTGTTTTATTAACCACACTAAGAAAGTTAAAATAAATTTTGTATTAAATCTTAAGAATAATGAATATTTCCAGCTCCAAAATCCATTTATCTGGCAGATTGCCGTGTTGAAATGCCAAATTTTGGTAAATTTCTTCAGTCAAACAGAGTTTTGAAGAAACATTGACACTAGCAATTGATTAACAAATCAATAAACTTGAATAATTATTGATATAAATAAGTCTGGCAGCTCTGTTTTGTTAACCACACTAAGAAAATAAATATAAATTTTGAATTAATACTTAAGATTTATGAATATTTATAGCTCCAAAATCCATTTATCTGGAGGATTGCCGTGTTGAAATACCAAATTTTGGTAAATTTCTTTAGTCAAACAGGGTTTTGAAGAAACATTGACACTAGCAATTGATTAACAAATCAATAAACTTGAATAATTATTGATATAAATAAGCCTGGCAGCTCTGTTTTGTTAACCACACTAAGAAAATCAATATAAATTTTGAATTAATTCTAAAGAGTGAAGAAAAATTTCAGTTCCAAAATCCTTTATCTGGCAGATTGCCGTGTTGAAATGCCAAATTTTGGTAAATTTCTTCAGTCAAACAGGGTTTTGAAGAAACATTGACACTAGCAATTGATTAACAAATCAATAAACTTGAATAATTATTGATCTAAATTAGCCTGGCAGCTTTGTTTTGTTAACCACACTAAGAAAATAAATATAAATTTTGAATTAATTCTTAAGAATTATGAACTTTTCCAGCTCCAAAATCCATTTATATGGCAGATTACCGTGTTGAAATACCAAATTTTGGTAAATTTCTTTAGTTTACCAAGAAAAATCGACCCAAGTAATTCATCAACAAATCTATAAACTTGAATAATTATTGATATAAATAAGCCTGGCAGCTCTGTTTTGTTAACCACACTAAGAAAATCGATATAAATATGGAATTAATTCTTAAGAATGAAGAATAATTTCAGTTCCAAAATCCATTTATCTGGCAGATTGCCGTGTTGAAATGCCAAATTTTGGTAAATTTCTTCAGTCAAACAGGGTTTTGAAGAAACATTGACACTAGCAATTGATTAACAAATCAATAAACTTGAATAATTATTGATATAAATAAGCCTGGCAGCGCTGTTTTATTAACCACACTAAGAAAGTTAAAATAAATTTTGTATTAAATCTTAAGAATTATGAATATTTCCAGCTCCAAAATCCATTTATCTGGCAGATTGCCGTGTTGAAATGCCAAATTTTGGTAAATTTCTTCAGTCAAACAGAGTTTTGAAGAAACATTGACACTAGCAATTGATTAACAAATCAATAAACTTGAATAATTATTGATATAAATAAGTCTGGCAGCTCTGTTTTGTTAACCACACTAAGAAAATAAATATAAATTTTGAATTAATACTTAAGATTTATGAATATTTATAGCTCCAAAATCCATTTATCTGGAGGATTGCCGTGTTGAAATACCAAATTTTGGTAAATTTCTTTAGTCAAACAGGGTTTTGAAGAAACATTGACACTAGCAATTGATTAACAAATCAATAAACTTGAATAATTATTGATATAAATAAGCCTGGCAGCTCTGTTTTGTTAACCACACTAAGAAAATCAATATAAATTTTGAATTAATTCTAAAGAGTGAAGAAAAATTTCAGTTCCAAAATCCATTTATCTGGCAGATTGCCGTGTTGAAATGCCAAATTTTGGTAAATTTCTTCAGTCAAACAGGGTTTTGAAGAAACATTGACACTAGCAATTGATTAACAAATCAATAAACTTGAATAATTATTGATATAAATAAGCCTGGCAGCGCTGTTTTATTAACCACACTAAGAAAGTAAATATAAATTTAGTATTAAATCTTAAGAATTATGAATATTTCCAGCTCCAAAATCCATTTATCTGGCAGATTGCCGTGTTGAAATGGCAAATTTTGGTAAATTTCTTCAGTAAAACACGTTTTGAAGAAACATTGACACAAGCAATTGATTAACAAATCAATAAATTTGAATAATTATTGATATAAATAAGCCTGGCAGCTCTGTTTTGTTAACCACACTAAGAAAAACGATATCAATTTTGAATTAATTCTTAAGAATTATGAATATTTCCAGCTCCAAAATCCATTTATCTGGCAGATTGCCGTGTTGAAATGCCAAATTTTGGTAAATTTCTTCAGTCAAACATGGTTTTGAAGAAACATTGACACTAGCAATTGATTAACAAATCAATAAACTTGAATAATTATTGATCTAAATAAGCCTGGCAGCTTTGTTTTGTTAACCACACTAAGAAAATAAATATAAATTTTGAATTAATTCTTAAGAATTATGAACATTTCCAGCTCCAAAATCCATTTATATGGCAGATTACCGTGTTGAAATACCAAATTTTGGTAAATTTCTTTAGTATACCAAGAAAAATCGACACAAGCAATTGATTAACAAATCAATAAATTTGAATAATTAATGATATAAATAAGCCTTGCAGCTCTGTTTTATTAACCACACTAAGAAAATCGATATCAATTTTGAATTAATTCTTAAGAATTATGAATATTTCCAGCTCCAAAATCCATTTATCTGGCAGATTGCCGTGTTGAAATGCCAAATTTTGGTAAATTTCTTCAGTCAAACAGAGTTTTGAAGAAACATTGACACTAGCAATTGATTAACAAATCAATAAACTTGAATAATTATTGATATAAATAAGTCTGGCAGCTCTGTTTTGTTAACCACACTAAGAAAATAAATATAAATTTTGAATTAATACTTAAGATTTATGAATATTTATAGCTCCAAAATCCATTTATCTGGAGGATTGCCGTGTTGAAATACCAAATTTTGGTAAATTTCTTTAGTCAAACAGGGTTTTGAAGAAACATTGACACTAGCAATTGATTAACAAATCAATAAACTTGAATAATTATTGATATAAATAAGCCTGGCAGCTCTGTTTTGTTAACCACACTAAGAAAATCAATATAAATTTTGAATTAATTCTAAAGAGTGAAGAAAAATTTCAGTTCCAAAATCCATTTATCTGGCAGATTGCCGTGTTGAAATGCCAAATTTTGGTAAATTTCTTCAGTCAAACAGGGTTTTGAAGAAACATTGACACTAGCAATTGATTAACAAATCAATAAACTTGAATAATTATTGATATAAATAAGCCTGGCAGCGCTGTTTTATTAACCACACTAAGAAAGTAAATATAAATTTAGTATTAAATCTTAAGAATTATGAATATTTCCAGCTCCAAAATCCATTTATCTGGCAGATTGCCGTGTTGAAATGGCAAATTTTGGTAAATTTCTTCAGTAAAACACGTTTTGAAGAAACATTGACACAAGCAATTGATTAACAAATCAATAAATTTGAATAATTATTGATATAAATAAGCCTGGCAGCTCTGTTTTGTTAACCACACTAAGAAAAACGATATCAATTTTGAATTAATTCTTAAGAATTATGAATATTTCCAGCTCCAAAATCCATTTATCTGGCAGATTGCCGTGTTGAAATGGCAAATTTTGGTAAATTTCTTCAGTCAAACACGTTTTGAAGAAACATTGACACTAGCAATTGATTAACAAATCAATAAACTTGTATAATTATTGATATAAATAAGCCTGGGAGCTCTGTTTTATTAACCACACTAAGAAAAACAATATTAATTTTGAATTAATTCTTAAGAATTATGAATATTTCCAGCTCCAAAATCCATTTATCTGGCAGATTGCCGTGTTGAAATGCCAAATTTTGGTAAATTTCTTCAGTCAAACATGGTTTTGAAGAAACATTGACACTAGCAATTGATTAACAAATCAATAAACTTGAATAATTATTGATCTAAATTAGCCTGGCAGCTTTGTTTTGTTAACCACACTAAGAAAATAAATATAAATTTTGAATTAATTCTTAAGAATTATGAACTTTTCCAGCTCCAAAATCCATTTATATGGCAGATTACCGTGTTGAAATACCAAATTTTGGTAAATTTCTTTAGTTTACCAAGAAAAATCGACCCAAGTAATTCATCAACAAATCTATAAACTTGAATAATTATTGATATAAATAAGCCTGGCAGCTCTGTTTTGTTAACCACACTAAGAAAATCGATATAAATTTGGAATTAATTCTTAAGAATGAAGAATAATTTCAGTTCCAAAATCCATTTATCTGGCAGATTGCCGTGTTGAAATGCCAAATTTTGGTAAATTTCTTCAGTCAAACAGGGTTTTGAAGAAACATTGACACTAGCAATTGATTAACAAATCAATAAACTTGAATAATTATTGATATAAATAAGCCTGGCAGCGCTGTTTTATTAACCACACTAAGAAAGTTAAAATAAATTTTGTATTAAATCTTAAGAATTATGAATATTTCCAGCTCCAAAATCCATTTATCTGGCAGATTGCCGTGTTGAAATGCCAAATTTTGGTAAATTTCTTCAGTCAAACAGAGTTTTGAAGAAACATTGACACTAGCAATTGATTAACAAATCAATAAACTTGAATAATTATTGATATAAATAAGTCTGGCAGCTCTGTTTTGTTAACCACACTAAGAAAATAAATATAAATTTTGAATTAATACTTAAGATTTATGAATATTTATAGCTCCAAAATCCATTTATCTGGAGGATTGCCGTGTTGAAATACCAAATTTTGGTAAATTTCTTTAGTCAAACAGGGTTTTGAAGAAACATTGACACTAGCAATTGATTAACAAATCAATAAACTTGAATAATTATTGATATAAATAAGCCTGGCAGCGCTGTTTTATTAACCACACTAAGAAAGTAAATATGAATTTAGTATTAAATCTTAAGAATTATGAATATTTCCAGCTCCAAAATCCATTTATCTGGCAGATTGCCGTGTTGAAATGGCAAATTTTGGTAAATTTCTTCAGTAAAACACGTTTTGAAGAAACATTGACACAAGCAATTGATTAACAAATCAATAAATTTGAATAATTATTGATATAAATAAGCCTGGCAGCTCTGTTTTGTTAACCACACTAAGAAAAACGATATCAATTTTGAATTAATTCTTAAGAATTATGAATATTTCCAGCTCCAAAATCCATTTATCTGGCAGATTGCCGTGTTGAAATGCCAAATTTTGGTAAATTTCTTCAGTCAAACATGGTTTTGAAGAAACATTGACACTAGCAATTGATTAACAAATCAATAAACTTGAATAATTATTGATCTAAATAAGCCTGGCAGCTTTGTTTTGTTAACCACACTAAGAAAATAAATATAAATTTTGAATTAATTCTTAAGAATTATGAACATTTCCAGCTCCAAAATCCATTTATATGGCAGATTACCGTGTTGAAATACCAAATTTTGGTAAATTTCTTTAGTATACCAAGAAAAATCGACACAAGCAATTGATTAACAAATCAATAAATTTGAATAATTAATGATATAAATAAGCCTTGCAGCTCTGTTTTATTAACCACACTAAGAAAATCGATATCAATTTTGAATTAATTCTTAAGAATTATGAATATTTCCAGCTCCAAAATCCATTTATCTGGCAGATTGCCGTGTTGAAATGCCAAATTTTGGTAAATTTCTTCAGTCAAACAGAGTTTTGAAGAAACATTGACACTAGCAATTGATTAACAAATCAATAAACTTGAATAATTATTGATATAAATAAGTCTGGCAGCTCTGTTTTGTTAACCACACTAAGAAAATAAATATAAATTTTGAATTAATACTTAAGATTTATGAATATTTATAGCTCCAAAATCCATTTATCTGGAGGATTGCCGTGTTGAAATACCAAATTTTGGTAAATTTCTTTAGTCAAACAGGGTTTTGAAGAAACATTGACACTAGCAATTGATTAACAAATCAATAAACTTGAATAATTATTGATATAAATAAGCCTGGCAGCTCTGTTTTGTTAACCACACTAAGAAAATCAATATAAATTTTGAATTAATTCTAAAGAGTGAAGAAAAATTTCAGTTCCAAAATCCATTTATCTGGCAGATTGCCGTGTTGAAATGCCAAATTTTGGTAAATTTCTTCAGTCAAACAGGGTTTTGAAGAAACATTGACACTAGCAATTGATTAACAAATCAATAAACTTGAATAATTATTGATATAAATAAGCCTGGCAGCGCTGTTTTATTAACCACACTAAGAAAGTAAATATAAATTTAGTATTAAATCTTAAGAATTATGAATATTTCCAGCTCCAAAATCCATTTATCTGGCAGATTGCCGTGTTGAAATGGCAAATTTTGGTAAATTTCTTCAGTAAAACACGTTTTGAAGAAACATTGACACAAGCAATTGATTAACAAATCAATAAATTTGAATAATTATTGATATAAATAAGCCTGGCAGCTCTGTTTTGTTAACCACACTAAGAAAAACGATATCAATTTTGAATTAATTCTTAAGAATTATGAATATTTCCAGCTCCAAAATCCATTTATCTGGCAGATTGCCGTGTTGAAATGCCAAATTTTGGTAAATTTCTTCAGTCAAACATGGTTTTGAAGAAACATTGACATTAGCAATTGATTAACAAATCAATAAACTTGAATAATTATTGATCTAAATAAGCCTGGCAGCTTTGTTTTGTTAACCACACTAAGAAAATAAATATAAATTTTGAATTAATTCTTAAGAATTATGAACATTTCCAGCTCCAAAATCCATTTATATGGCAGATTACCGTGTTGAAATACCAAATTTTGGTAAATTTCTTTAGTATACCAAGAAAAATCGACACAAGCAATTGATTAACAAATCAATAAATTTGAATAATTAATGATATAAATAAGCCTTGCAGCTCTGTTTTATTAACCACACTAAGAAAATCGATATCAATTTTGAATTAATTCTTAAGAATTATGAATATTTCCAGCTCCAAAATCCATTTATCTGGCAGATTGCCGTGTTGAAATGCCAAATTTTGGTAAATTTCTTCAGTCAAACAGAGTTTTGAAGAAACATTGACACTAGCAATTGATTAACAAATCAATAAACTTGAATAATTATTGATATAAATAAGTCTGGCAGCTCTGTTTTGTTAACCACACTAAGAAAATAAATATAAATTTTGAATTAATACTTAAGATTTATGAATATTTATAGCTCCAAAATCCATTTATCTGGAGGATTGCCGTGTTGAAATACCAAATTTTGGTAAATTTCTTTAGTCAAACAGGGTTTTGAAGAAACATTGACACTAGCAATTGATTAACAAATCAATAAACTTGAATAATTATTGATATAAATAAGCCTGGCAGCTCTGTTTTGTTAACCACACTAAGAAAATCAATATAAATTTTGAATTAATTCTAAAGAGTGAAGAAAAATTTCAGTTCCAAAATCCATTTATCTGGCAGATTGCCGTGTTGAAATGCCAAATTTTGGTAAATTTCTTCAGTCAAACAGGGTTTTGAAGAAACATTGACACTAGCAATTGATTAACAAATCAATAAACTTGAATAATTATTGATATAAATAAGCCTGGCAGCGCTGTTTTATTAACCACACTAAGAAAGTAAATATAAATTTAGTATTAAATCTTAAGAATTATGAATATTTCCAGCTCCAAAATCCATTTATCTGGCAGATTGCCGTGTTGAAATGGCAAATTTTGGTAAATTTCTTCAGTAAAACACGTTTTGAAGAAACATTGACACAAGCAATTGATTAACAAATCAATAAATTTGAATAATTATTGATATAAATAAGCCTGGCAGCTCTGTTTTGTTAACCAAACTAAGAAAAACGATATCAATTTTGAATTAATTCTTAAGAATTATGAATATTTCCAGCTCCAAAATCCATTTATCTGGCAGATTGCCGTGTTGAAATGCCAAGTTTTGGTAAATTTCTTCAGTCAAACAGTATTTTGAAGAAACATTGACACTAGCAATTGATTAACAAATCAATAAACTTTAATAATTATTGATATAAATAAGCCTGGCAGCTCTGTTTTGTTAACCACACTAAGAAAATAAATATTAATTTTGAATTAATTATTAAGAATGAAGAATATTTCCAGCTCCAAAATCCATTTATATGGCAGATTGCAGTGTTGAAATGCCAAATTTTGGTAAATTTCTTCAGTCAAACAGGGTTTTGCGAAACATTGACACTAGCAATTGATTAACAAATCAATAAACTTGAATAATTATTGATATAAATAAGCCTGGCAGCTTTGTTTTGTTAACCACACTAAGAAAATAAATATAAATTTTGAATTAATTCTTAAGAATTATGAACATTTCCAGCTCCAAAATCCATTTATTTGGCAGATTGCCGTGTTGAAATGCCAAATTTTGGTAAATTTCTTCAGTAAAACTGAGTTCTGAAGAAACATTGACACTAGCAATTGATTAACAAATCAATAAACTTGAATAATTATTGATATAAATAAGCCTGGCAGCTCTGTTTTGTTAACCACACTAAGAAAATAAATATAAGTTTTGAATTAATTCTTAAGAATTATTAATATTTCCAGCTCCAAAATCCATTTATCTGGCAGATTGCCGTGTTGAAATGCCAAATTTTGGTAAATTTCTTCAGTCAAACATGGTTTTGAAGAAACATTGACACTAGCAATTGATTAACAAATCAATAAACTTGAATAATTATTGATCTAAATTAGCCTGGCAGCTTTGTTTTGTTAACCACACTAAGAAAATAAATATAAATTTTGAATTAATTCTTAAGAATTATGAACTTTTCCAGCTCCAAAATCCATTTATATGGCAGATTACCGTGTTGAAATACCAAATTTTGGTAAATTTCTTTAGTTTACCAAGAAAAATCGACCCAAGTAATTCATCAACAAATCTATAAACTTGAATAATTATTGATATAAATAAGCCTGGCAGCTCTGTTTTGTTAACCACACTAAGAAAATCGATATAAATATGGAATTAATTCTTAAGAATGAAGAATAATTTCAGTTCCAAAATCCATTTATCTGGCAGATTGCCGTGTTGAAATGCCAAATTTTGGTAAATTTCTTCAGTCAAACAGGGTTTTGAAGAAACATTGACACTAGCAATTGATTAACAAATCAATAAACTTGAATAATTATTGATATAAATAAGCCTGGCAGCGCTGTTTTATTAACCACACTAAGAAAGTTAAAATAAATTTTGTATTAAATCTTAAGAATTATGAATATTTCCAGCTCCAAAATCCATTTATCTGGCAGATTGCCGTGTTGAAATGCCAAATTTTGGTAAATTTCTTCAGTCAAACAGAGTTTTGAAGAAACATTGACACTAGCAATTGATTAACAAATCAATAAACTTGAATAATTATTGATATAAATAAGTCTGGCAGCTCTGTTTTGTTAACCACACTAAGAAAATAAATATAAATTTTGAATTAATACTTAAGATTTATGAATATTTATAGCTCCAAAATCCATTTATCTGGAGGATTGCCGTGTTGAAATACCAAATTTTGGTAAATTTCTTTAGTCAAACAGGGTTTTGAAGAAACATTGACACTAGCAATTGATTAACAAATCAATAAACTTGAATAATTATTGATATAAATAAGCCTGGCAGCTCTGTTTTGTTAACCACACTAAGAAAATCAATATAAATTTTGAATTAATTCTAAAGAGTGAAGAAAAATTTCAGTTCCAAAATCCATTTATCTGGCAGATTGCCGTGTTGAAATGCCAAATTTTGGTAAATTTCTTCAGTCAAACAGGGTTTTGAAGAAACATTGACACTAGCAATTGATTAACAAATCAATAAACTTGAATAATTATTGATCTAAATTAGCCTGGCAGCTTTGTTTTGTTAACCACACTAAGAAAATAAATATAAATTTTGAATTAATTCTTAAGAATTATGAACTTTTCCAGCTCCAAAATCCATTTATATGGCAGATTACCGTGTTGAAATACCAAATTTTGGTAAATTTCTTTAGTTTACCAAGAAAAATCGACCCAAGTAATTCATCAACAAATCTATAAACTTGAATAATTATTGATATAAATAAGCCTGGCAGCTCTGTTTTGTTAACCACACTAAGAAAATCGATATAAATATGGAATTAATTCTTAAGAATGAAGAATAATTTCAGTTCCAAAATCCATTTATCTGGCAGATTGCCGTGTTGAAATGCCAAATTTTGGTAAATTTCTTCAGTCAAACAGGGTTTTGAAGAAACATTGACACTAGCAATTGATTAACAAATCAATAAACTTGAATAATTATTGATATAAATAAGCCTGGCAGCGCTGTTTTATTAACCACACTAAGAAAGTTAAAATAAATTTTGTATTAAATCTTAAGAATTATGAATATTTCCAGCTCCAAAATCCATTTATCTGGCAGATTGCCGTGTTGAAATGCCAAATTTTGGTAAATTTCTTCAGTCAAACAGAGTTTTGAAGAAACATTGACACTAGCAATTGATTAACAAATCAATAAACTTGAATAATTATTGATATAAATAAGTCTGGCAGCTCTGTTTTGTTAACCACACTAAGAAAATAAATATAAATTTTGAATTAATACTTAAGATTTATGAATATTTATAGCTCCAAAATCCATTTATCTGGAGGATTGCCGTGTTGAAATACCAAATTTTGGTAAATTTCTTTAGTCAAACAGGGTTTTGAAGAAACATTGACACTAGCAATTGATTAACAAATCAATAAACTTGAATAATTATTGATATAAATAAGTCTGGCAGCTCTGTTTTGTTAACCACACTAAGAAAATAAATATAAATTTTGAATTAATACTTAAGATTTATGAATATTTATAGCTCCAAAATCCATTTATCTGGAGGATTGCCGTGTTGAAATACCAAATTTTGGTAAATTTCTTTAGTCAAACAGGGTTTTGAAGAAACATTGACACTAGCAATTGATTAACAAATCAATAAACTTGAATAATTATTGATATAAATAAGCCTGGCAGCTCTGTTTTGTTAACCACACTAAGAAAATCAATATAAATTTTGAATTAATTCTAAAGAGTGAAGAAAAATTTCAGTTCCAAAATCCATTTATCTGGCAGATTGCCGTGTTGAAATGCCAAATTTTGGTAAATTTCTTCAGTCAAACAGGGTTTTGAAGAAACATTGACACTAGCAATTGATTAACAAATCAATAAACTTGAATAATTATTGATCTAAATTAGCCTGGCAGCTTTGTTTTGTTAACCACACTAAGAAAATAAATATAAATTTTGAATTAATTCTTAAGAATTATGAACTTTTCCAGCTCCAAAATCCATTTATATGGCAGATTACCGTGTTGAAATACCAAATTTTGGTAAATTTCTTTAGTTTACCAAGAAAAATCGACCCAAGTAATTCATCAACAAATCTATAAACTTGAATAATTATTGATATAAATAAGCCTGGCAGCTCTGTTTTGTTAACCACACTAAGAAAATCGATATAAATATGGAATTAATTCTTAAGAATGAAGAATAATTTCAGTTCCAAAATCCATTTATCTGGCAGATTGCCGTGTTGAAATGCCAAATTTTGGTAAATTTCTTCAGTCAAACAGGGTTTTGAAGAAACATTGACACTAGCAATTGATTAACAAATCAATAAACTTGAATAATTATTGATATAAATAAGCCTGGCAGCGCTGTTTTATTAACCACACTAAGAAAGTTAAAATAAATTTTGTATTAAATCTTAAGAATTATGAATATTTCCAGCTCCAAAATCCATTTATCTGGCAGATTGCCGTGTTGAAATGCCAAATTTTGGTAAATTTCTTCAGTCAAACAGAGTTTTGAAGAAACATTGACACTAGCAATTGATTAACAAATCAATAAACTTGAATAATTATTGATATAAATAAGTCTGGCAGCTCTGTTTTGTTAACCACACTAAGAAAATAAATATAAATTTTGAATTAATACTTAAGATTTATGAATATTTATAGCTCCAAAATCCATTTATCTGGAGGATTGCCGTGTTGAAATACCAAATTTTGGTAAATTTCTTTAGTCAAACAGGGTTTTGAAGAAACATTGACACTAGCAATTGATTAACAAATCAATAAACTTGAATAATTATTGATATAAATAAGCCTGGCAGCTCTGTTTTGTTAACCACACTAAGAAAATCAATATAAATTTTGAATTAATTCTAAAGAGTGAAGAAAAATTTCAGTTCCAAAATCCATTTATCTGGCAGATTGCCGTGTTGAAATGCCAAATTTTGGTAAATTTCTTCAGTCAAACAGGGTTTTGAAGAAACATTGACACTAGCAATTGATTAACAAATCAATAAACTTGAATAATTATTGATATAAATAAGCCTGGCAGCGCTGTTTTATTAACCACACTAAGAAAGTAAATATAAATTTAGTATTAAATCTTAAGAATTATGAATATTTCCAGCTCCAAAATCCATTTATCTGGCAGATTGCCGTGTTGAAATGGCAAATTTTGGTAAATTTCTTCAGTAAAACACGTTTTGAAGAAACATTGACACAAGCAATTGATTAACAAATCAATAAATTTGAATAATTATTGATATAAATAAGCCTGGCAGCTCTGTTTTGTTAACCACACTAAGAAAAACGATATCAATTTTGAATTAATTCTTAAGAATTATGAATATTTCCAGCTCCAAAATCCATTTATCTGGCAGATTGCCGTGTTGAAATGCCAAATTTTGGTAAATTTCTTCAGTCAAACATGGTTTTGAAGAAACATTGACACTAGCAATTGATTAACAAATCAATAAACTTGAATAATTATTGATCTAAATAAGCCTGGCAGCTTTGTTTTGTTAACCACACTAAGAAAATAAATATTAATTTTGAATTAATTATTAAGAATGAAG
This sequence comes from Leiobunum rupestre, assembly GCF_980474605.1. Classification (NCBI taxonomy): domain Eukaryota; kingdom Metazoa; phylum Arthropoda; class Arachnida; order Opiliones; family Sclerosomatidae; genus Leiobunum; species Leiobunum rupestre. The sequence goes on along the minus strand of NC_143384.1, from coordinate 68,585,019 downwards.
AATATTTCCAGCTCCAAAATCCATTTATATGGCAGATTGCAGTGTTGAAATGCCAAATTTTGGTAAATTTCTTCAGTCAAACAGGGTTTTGCGAAACATTGACACTAGCAATTGATTAACAAATCAATAAACTTGAATAATTATTGATATAAATAAGCCTGGCAGCTTTGTTTTGTTAACCACACTAAGAAAATAAATATAAATTTTGAATTAATTCTTAAGAATTATGAACATTTCCAGCTCCAAAATCCATTTATTTGGCAGATTGCCGTGTTGAAATGCCAAATTTTGGTAAATTTCTTCAGTAAAACTGAGTTCTGAAGAAACATTGACACTAGCAATTGATTAACAAATCAATAAACTTGAATAATTATTGATATAAATAAGCCTGGCAGCTCTGTTTTGTTAACCACACTAAGAAAATAAATATAAGTTTTGAATTAATTCTTAAGAATTATTAATATTTCCAGCTCCAAAATCCATTTATCTGGCAGATTGCCGTGTTGAAATGCCAAATTTTGGTAAATTTCTTCAGTCAAACATGGTTTTGAAGAAACATTGACACTAGCAATTGATTAACAAATCAATAAACTTGAATAATTATTGATCTAAATTAGCCTGGCAGCTTTGTTTTGTTAACCACACTAAGAAAATAAATATAAATTTTGAATTAATTCTTAAGAATTATGAACTTTTCCAGCTCCAAAATCCATTTATATGGCAGATTACCGTGTTGAAATACCAAATTTTGGTAAATTTCTTTAGTTTACCAAGAAAAATCGACCCAAGTAATTCATCAACAAATCTATAAACTTGAATAATTATTGATATAAATAAGCCTGGCAGCTCTGTTTTGTTAACCACACTAAGAAAATCGATATAAATATGGAATTAATTCTTAAGAATGAAGAATAATTTCAGTTCCAAAATCCATTTATCTGGCAGATTGCCGTGTTGAAATGCCAAATTTTGGTAAATTTCTTCAGTCAAACAGGGTTTTGAAGAAACATTGACACTAGCAATTGATTAACAAATCAATAAACTTGAATAATTATTGATATAAATAAGCCTGGCAGCGCTGTTTTATTAACCACACTAAGAAAGTTAAAATAAATTTTGTATTAAATCTTAAGAATTATGAATATTTCCAGCTCCAAAATCCATTTATCTGGCAGATTGCCGTGTTGAAATGCCAAATTTTGGTAAATTTCTTCAGTCAAACAGAGTTTTGAAGAAACATTGACACTAGCAATTGATTAACAAATCAATAAACTTGAATAATTATTGATATAAATAAGTCTGGCAGCTCTGTTTTGTTAACCACACTAAGAAAATAAATATAAATTTTGAATTAATACTTAAGATTTATGAATATTTATAGCTCCAAAATCCATTTATCTGGAGGATTGCCGTGTTGAAATACCAAATTTTGGTAAATTTCTTTAGTCAAACAGGGTTTTGAAGAAACATTGACACTAGCAATTGATTAACAAATCAATAAACTTGAATAATTATTAATATAAATAAGTCTGGCAGCTCTGTTTTGTTAACCACACTAAGAAAATAAATATAAATTTTGAATTAATACTTAAGATTTATGAATATTTATAGCTCCAAAATCCATTTATCTGGAGGATTGCCGTGTTGAAATACCAAATTTTGGTAAATTTCTTTAGTCAAACAGGGTTTTGAAGAAACATTGACACTAGCAATTGATTAACAAATCAATAAACTTGAATAATTATTGATATAAATAAGCCTGGCAGCTCTGTTTTGTTAACCACACTAAGAAAATCAATATAAATTTTGAATTAATTCTAAAGAGTGAAGAAAAATTTCAGTTCCAAAATCCATTTATCTGGCAGATTGCCGTGTTGAAATGCCAAATTTTGGTAAATTTCTTCAGTCAAACAGGGTTTTGAAGAAACATTGACACTAGCAATTGATTAACAAATCAATAAACTTGAATAATTATTGATCTAAATTAGCCTGGCAGCTTTGTTTTGTTAACCACACTAAGAAAATAAATATAAATTTTGAATTAATTCTTAAGAATTATGAACTTTTCCAGCTCCAAAATCCATTTATATGGCAGATTACCGTGTTGAAATACCAAATTTTGGTAAATTTCTTTAGTTTACCAAGAAAAATCGACCCAAGTAATTCATCAACAAATCTATAAACTTGAATAATTATTGATATAAATAAGCCTGGCAGCTCTGTTTTGTTAACCACACTAAGAAAATCGATATAAATATGGAATTAATTCTTAAGAATGAAGAATAATTTCAGTTCCAAAATCCATTTATCTGGCAGATTGCCGTGTTGAAATGCCAAATTTTGGTAAATTTCTTCAGTCAAACAGGGTTTTGAAGAAACATTGACACTAGCAATTGATTAACAAATCAATAAACTTGAATAATTATTGATATAAATAAGCCTGGCAGCGCTGTTTTATTAACCACACTAAGAAAGTTAAAATAAATTTTGTATTAAATCTTAAGAATTATGAATATTTCCAGCTCCAAAATCCATTTATCTGGCAGATTGCCGTGTTGAAATGCCAAATTTTGGTAAATTTCTTCAGTCAAACAGAGTTTTGAAGAAACATTGACACTAGCAATTGATTAACAAATCAATAAACTTGAATAATTATTGATATAAATAAGTCTGGCAGCTCTGTTTTGTTAACCACACTAAGAAAATAAATATAAATTTTGAATTAATACTTAAGATTTATGAATATTTATAGCTCCAAAATCCATTTATCTGGAGGATTGCCGTGTTGAAATACCAAATTTTGGTAAATTTCTTTAGTCAAACAGGGTTTTGAAGAAACATTGACACTAGCAATTGATTAACAAATCAATAAACTTGAATAATTATTGATATAAATAAGCCTGGCAGCTCTGTTTTGTTAACCACACTAAGAAAATCAATATAAATTTTGAATTAATTCTAAAGAGTGAAGAAAAATTTCAGTTCCAAAATCCATTTATCTGGCAGATTGCCGTGTTGAAATGCCAAATTTTGGTAAATTTCTTCAGTCAAACAGGGTTTTGAAGAAACATTGACACTAGCAATTGATTAACAAATCAATAAACTTGAATAATTATTGATATAAATAAGCCTGGCAGCGCTGTTTTATTAACCACACTAAGAAAGTAAATATAAATTTAGTATTAAATCTTAAGAATTATGAATATTTCCAGCTCCAAAATCCATTTATCTGGCAGATTGCCGTGTTGAAATGGCAAATTTTGGTAAATTTCTTCAGTAAAACACGTTTTGAAGAAACATTGACACAAGCAATTGATTAACAAATCAATAAATTTGAATAATTATTGATATAAATAAGCCTGGCAGCTCTGTTTTGTTAACCACACTAAGAAAAACGATATCAATTTTGAATTAATTCTTAAGAATTATGAATATTTCCAGCTCCAAAATCCATTTATCTGGCAGATTGCCGTGTTGAAATGCCAAATTTTGGTAAATTTCTTCAGTCAAACATGGTTTTGAAGAAACATTGACACTAGCAATTGATTAACAAATCAATAAACTTGAATAATTATTGATCTAAATAAGCCTGGCAGCTTTGTTTTGTTAACCACACTAAGAAAATAAATATAAATTTTGAATTAATTCTTAAGAATTATGAACATTTCCAGCTCCAAAATCCATTTATATGGCAGATTACCGTGTTGAAATACCAAATTTTGGTAAATTTCTTTAGTATACCAAGAAAAATCGACACAAGCAATTGATTAACAAATCAATAAATTTGAATAATTAATGATATAAATAAGCCTTGCAGCTCTGTTTTATTAACCACACTAAGAAAATCGATATCAATTTTGAATTAATTCTTAAGAATTATGAATATTTCCAGCTCCAAAATCCATTTATCTGGCAGATTGCCGTGTTGAAATGCCAAATTTTGGTAAATTTCTTCAGTCAAACAGAGTTTTGAAGAAACATTGACACTAGCAATTGATTAACAAATCAATAAACTTGAATAATTATTGATATAAATAAGTCTGGCAGCTCTGTTTTGTTAACCACACTAAGAAAATAAATATAAATTTTGAATTAATACTTAAGATTTATGAATATTTATAGCTCCAAAATCCATTTATCTGGAGGATTGCCGTGTTGAAATACCAAATTTTGGTAAATTTCTTTAGTCAAACAGGGTTTTGAAGAAACATTGACACTAGCAATTGATTAACAAATCAATAAACTTGAATAATTATTGATATAAATAAGCCTGGCAGCTCTGTTTTGTTAACCACACTAAGAAAATCAATATAAATTTTGAATTAATTCTAAAGAGTGAAGAAAAATTTCAGTTCCAAAATCCATTTATCTGGCAGATTGCCGTGTTGAAATGCCAAATTTTGGTAAATTTCTTCAGTCAAACAGGGTTTTGAAGAAACATTGACACTAGCAATTGATTAACAAATCAATAAACTTGAATAATTATTGATATAAATAAGCCTGGCAGCGCTGTTTTATTAACCACACTAAGAAAGTAAATATAAATTTAGTATTAAATCTTAAGAATTATGAATATTTCCAGCTCCAAAATCCATTTATCTGGCAGATTGCCGTGTTGAAATGGCAAATTTTGGTAAATTTCTTCAGTAAAACACGTTTTGAAGAAACATTGACACAAGCAATTGATTAACAAATCAATAAATTTGAATAATTATTGATATAAATAAGCCTGGCAGCTCTGTTTTGTTAACCACACTAAGAAAAACGATATCAATTTTGAATTAATTCTTAAGAATTATGAATATTTCCAGCTCCAAAATCCATTTATCTGGCAGATTGCCGTGTTGAAATGGCAAATTTTGGTAAATTTCTTCAGTAAAACACGTTTTGAAGAAACATTGACACAAGCAATTGATTAACAAATCAATAAATTTGAATAATTATTGATCTAAATAAGCCTGGCAGCTTTGTTTTGTTAACCACACTAAGAAAATAAATATAAATTTTGAATTAATTCTTAAGAATTATGAACATTTCCAGCTCCAAAATCCATTTATATGGCAGATTACCGTGTTGAAATACCAAATTTTGGTAAATTTCTTTAGTATACCAAGAAAAATCGACACAAGCAATTGATTAACAAATCAATAAATTTGAATAATTAATGATATAAATAAGCCTTGCAGCTCTGTTTTATTAACCACACTAAGAAAATCGATATCAATTTTGAATTAATTCTTAAGAATTATGAATATTTCCAGCTCCAAAATCCATTTATCTGGCAGATTGCCGTGTTGAAATGCCAAATTTTGGTAAATTTCTTCAGTCAAACAGAGTTTTGAAGAAACATTGACACTAGCAATTGATTAACAAATCAATAAACTTGAATAATTATTGATATAAATAAGTCTGGCAGCTCTGTTTTGTTAACCACACTAAGAAAATAAATATAAATTTTGAATTAATACTTAAGATTTATGAATATTTATAGCTCCAAAATCCATTTATCTGGAGGATTGCCGTGTTGAAATACCAAATTTTGGTAAATTTCTTTAGTCAAACAGGGTTTTGAAGAAACATTGACACTAGCAATTGATTAACAAATCAATAAACTTGAATAATTATTGATATAAATAAGCCTGGCAGCGCTGTTTTATTCAAATTCAAATTCAAATTTTATTTGTTTTATATATATTAGTTTTTTACAATTATGAGGTAAAAGGGCCAAGTCGTCATGCGACTTATAGCCCTGTATTGATATACAAAATAAGACCGACTTTAAAGTACATTAGAATCATGTAGTAATTTTAAGCAAACTTAACAAGAATAAAAAGAACATATTAACAAAATATTAATAAAACAAGAAAAAAAAAATAAAAAAACAAAAAAGAAGACATTAAATGAGGTCATTAATAATACAAGATACCATCAGTAGTTGTCTAAAACTAATTTCTTAGTCATCCTTTTAATAGATTCGAGTGTTTTTATGTCCATTAGTTTTTCGTGCAGTTCATTGTATGTTTTAACCCCGGAATAGAAGATTGAATTTATTTTCTTTGACGTATTGCATTTTGGAGGTTTCAGTTTGTAGTAGAATCTAGTTTTCGTAGTTGGCTCAGAGATCGTGAATAAATTATTAGTTTTGTCTTTTATATTTTTTTGTATAAAAATCAGACTGATATATTTATAAATTTGATATATATTTAAAATTTTGCATTTTTTAAAAAATGGTTTTGTGGATGATTTCCATTCTAAGCCGTAGATGTTTCGTACTACACGTTTTTGTAGAATGTTTATTCGGTTTAAGTTAAAATTTGGGTGTTTCCCCACACAACTACGGCATAAGTTATATATGAGTAGAACATTGAATAATAGAGTTCGAACAAAATTTTCCTTGGAAAGTATTCCCGACATTTACGAATCATATACGTGGAGCTAGACAATTTATTACATATTGAGTTTATATTTTCGTTCCACGTTAGGTGAGTATCGAACCACACTCCCAAATATCTAAACCTTGGCACCCTCTTGATTTCCGAACCATTGATACTTAGTTTACAAAGGTCGTCAGCTACTGTTTTACCCCGGTTTCTAAAAAGTATATATTCAGTTTTGCTTTTATTTAATTTTAATCCATTTTTATTTAACCATTCATTTATTAAATTAATGTAGTTGTTAGCTTTTTTAAATAGGGGCTCAAGTGTTATACTTTCTAAGAGTAGTACGGCGTCATCTGCGTAAAGCTTTAGGGTGTCCCAGGGCACTATTTGGGTTATATCGTTTAGATATAAATTAAATATTAGGGGTGAGAGGACTGAGCCTTGGGGTACCCCAATGGTGATAGAGGCTGCTTCCGACAATTTTTCGTGAATTTTGGTGTAGCAAGGCCTATTACTCAGATAGCTGGTTAGCCAGTTAAGGGCTCGCCCTCTAATTCCCAGCCGCTCAAGCTTTTGGAGAAGTCTTTTGTGAGGAACGCTATCAAAGGCTTTCTCTAAATCAATAAATATTCCTAGACAGTAGTACGATTTATCAAGAGCATTCAATATGGTTTTATATGTACTAGTAATAGCCAGGTCAGTTCCACACCCTGCCCTAAACCCGAACTGGAGATCTGATAGAGTTCTGTGTTTTTCACAGAAGTTATTCAGTCTCGTTAAAAAGCATTTATCAAATATTCTAGCAAAGACGGAAAGTACGGAAATTGGCCGGTAGTTGGTAAGAATTTGTTCATCTCCTAAGAAAGTAAATATAAATTTAGTATTAAATCTTAAGAATTATGAATATTTATAGCTCCAAAATCCATTTATCTGGAGGATTGCCGTGTTGAAATAACAAATTTTGGTAAATTTCTTCAGTCAAACAGGGTTTTGAAGAAACATTGACACTAGCAATTGATTAACAAATCAATAAACTTGAATAATTATTGATATAAATAAGCCTGGCAGCTCTGTTTTGTTAACCACACTAAGAAAATCGATATAAATTTTGAATTAATTCTTAAAAATGATGAATTATTTCAGTTCCAAAATCCATTTATCTGGCAGATTGCCGTGTTGAAATGCCAAATTTTGGTAAATTTCTTCAGTCAAACAGGGTTTTGAAGAAACATTGACACTAGCAATTGATTAACAAATCAATAAACTTGAATAATTATTGATATAAATAAGCCTGGCAGCTCTGTTTTGTTAACCACACTAAGAAAATAAATATTAATTTTGAATTAATTATTAAGAATGAAGAATATTTCCAGCTCCAAAATCCATTTATATGGCAGATTGCAGTGTTGAAATGCCAAATTTTGGTAAATTTCTTCAGTCAAACAGGGTTTTGCGAAACATTGACACTAGCAATTGATTAACAAATCAATAAACTTGAATAATTATTGATATAAATAAGCCTGGCAGCTTTGTTTTGTTAACCACACTAAGAAAATAAATATAAATTTTGAATTAATTCTTAAGAATTATGAACATTTCCAGCTCCAAAATCCATTTATATGGCAGATTGCCGTGTTGAAATACCAAATTTTGGTAAATTTCTTTTGTTTAACCAGAAAAATCGACCCAAGTAATTCATAAACAAATCTATAAACTTGAATAATTATTGATATAAATAAGCCTGGCAGCTCTGTTTTGTTAACCACACTAAGAAAATCGATATAAATTTTGAATTAATTCTTAAGAATGAAGAATAATTTCAGTTCCAAAATCCATTTATCTGGCAGATTGCCGTGTTGAAATGCCAAATTTTGGTAAATTTCTTCAGTCAAACAGGGTTTTGAAGAAACATTGACACTAGCAATTGATTAACAAATCAATAAACTTGAATAATTATTGATATAAATAAGCCTGGCAGCTCTGTTTTATTAACCACACTAAGAAAATAAATATAAATTTTGTATTAAATCTTAAGAATTATGAATATTTCCAGCTCCAAAATCCATTTATCTGGCAGATTGCCGCTTTGAAATGCCAAATTTTGGTAAATTTCTTCAGTCAAACAGGGTTTTGAAGAAACATTGACACTAGCAATTGATTAACAAATCAATAAACTTGAATAATTATTGATATAAATAAGCCTGGCAGCTCTGTTTTGTTAACCACACTAAGAAAATAAATATAAATTTTGAATTAATTCTTAAGAATGAAGAATAATTTCAGTTCCAAAATCCATTTATCTGGCAGATTGCCGTGTTGAAATGGCAAATTTTGGTAAATTTCTTCAGTCAAGCAGGGTTTGAAGAAACATTGACACTAGCAATTGATTAACAAATCAATAAACTTGAATAATTATTGATATAAATAAGCCTGGCAGCGCTGTTTTATTAACCACACTAAGAAAATCGATATAAATTTGGAATTAATTTTTAAGAATTGTGAATATTTCCAGCTCCAAAATCCATTTATATGGCAGATTGCCGTGTTGAAATACCAAATTTTTGTAAATTTCTTTTGTTTAACCAGAAAAATCGACCCAAGTAATTCATAAACAAATCTATAAACTTGAATAATTATTGATATAAATAAGCCTGGCAGCTCTGTTTTGTTAACCACACTAAGAAAATAAATATAAATTTTGAATTAATTCTTAAGAATTATGAATATTTCCAGCTCCAAAATCCATTTATCTGGCAGATTGCCGTGTTGAAATGGCAAATTTTGGTAAATTTCTTCAGTCAAACATTGTTTTGAAGAAACATTGACACTAGCAATTGATTAACAAAACAATTATCTTGAATAATTATTGATATAAATAAGCCTGGTAGCTCTGTTTTATTAACCACACTAAGAAAATCGATATAAATTTTGAATTAATTCTTAAGAATGAAGAATAATTTCAGTTCCAAATTCCATTTATCAGGCAGATTGCCGTGTTGAAATCCCAAATTTTGGTAAATTTCTTTAGTTTACCAAGAAAAATGGACCCAAGTAATTCATTAACAAATCTATAAACTTGAATAATTATTGATATAAATAAGCCTGGCAGCGCTGTTTTATTAACCACACTAAGAAAATCGATATATATTTTGAATTAATTTTTAACTTGAATAATTATTGATATAAATAAGCCTGGCAGCTCTGTTTTGTTAACCACACTAAGAAAATCGATATAAATTTTGAATTAATTCTTAAGAATGAAGAATAATTTCAGTTCCAAAATCCATTTATCTGGCAGATTGCCGTGTTGAAATGCCAAACTTTGGTAAATTTCTTCAGTCAAACAGGGTTTTGAAGAAACATTGACACTAGCAATTGATTAACAAATCAATAAACTTGAATAATTATTGATATAAATAAGCCTGGCAGCGCTGTTTTATTAACCACACTAAGAAAATCGATATAAATTTTGAATTAATTTTTAAGAATTGTGAATATTTCCAGCTCCAAAATCCATTTATCTGGCAGATTGCCGTGTTGAAATGGCAAATTTTGGTAAATTTCTTCAGTCAAACAGGGTTTTGAAGAAACATTGACACAAGCAATTGATTAAAAAATCAATAAATTTGAATAATTAATGATATAAATAAGCCTGGCAGCGCTGTTTTATTAACCACACTAAGAAAATCGATATAAATTTTGAATTAATTTTTAAGAATTGTGAATATTTCCAGCTCCAAAATCCATTTATATGGCAGATTGCCGTGTTGAAATACCAAATTTTGGTAAATTTCTTTTGTTTAACCAGAAAAATCGACCCAAGTAATTCATAAACAAATCTATAAACTTGAATAATTATTGATATAAATAAGCCTGGCAGCTCGGTTTTGTTAACCACACTAAGAAAATCGATATAAATTTTGAATTAATTCTTAAGAATGAAGAATAATTTCAGTTCCAAAATCCATTTATCTGGCAGATTGCCGTGTTGAAATGCCAAATTTTGGTAAATTTCTTCAGTCAAACAGGGTTTTGAAGATACATTGACACTAGCAATTGATTAAAAAATCAATAAACTTGAATAATTATTGATATAAATAAGCCTGGCAGCTCTGTTTTGTTAACCACACTAAGAAAATAAATATAAATTTTGAAATAATTTTCAAGAATTATGAATATTTCCAGCTCCAAAATCCATTTATCTGGCAGATTGCCGTGTTGAAATCCCAAATTTTGGTAAATTTCTTCAGTCAAACAGGGTTTTGAAAAAACATTGACACTAGCAATTGATTAACAAATCAATAAACTTGAATAATTATTGATATAAATAAGCCTGGCAGCTCGGTTTTGTTAACCACATTAAGAAAATAAATATAAATTTTGAAATAATTTTCAAGAATTATGAATATTTCCAGCTCCAAAATCCATTTATATCGCAGATTGCCGTGTTGAAATACCAAATTTTGGTAAATTTCTTTAGTTTACTAAGACAAATCGACCCAAGTAATTCATTAACAAATCTATAAACTTGAATAATTATTGATATAAATAAGCCTGGCAGCTTTGTTTTATTAACCACACTAAGAAAATCGATATAAATTTTGAATTAATTTTTAAGAATTGTGAATATTTCCAGCTCCAAAATCCATTTATATCGCAGATTGCCGTGTTGAAATACCAAATTTTGGTAAATTTCTTCAGTCAAACAGGGTTTTGAAGAAACATTGACACTAGCAATTGAATAACAAAACAATAAATTCGAATAATTATTGATATAAATAAGCCTGGCAGCTCTGTTTTGTTAACCACACTAAGAAAATAAATATTAATTTTGAATTAATTCTTAAGAATTATGAATATTTCCAGCTCCAAAATCCATTTATCTGGCAGATTGCCGTGTTGAAATGCCAAATTTTGGTAAATTTCTTCAGTCAAACATTGTTTTGAAGAAACATTGACACTAGCAATTGATTAACAAATCAATAAACTTGAATAATTATTGATATAAATAAGCCTGGCAGCTCTGTTTTGTTAACCACACTAAGAAAATAAATATAAATTTTGAATTAATTCTTAAGAATTATGAATATTTCCAGCTCCAAAATCCATTTATCTGGCAGATTGCCGTGTTGAAATGGCAAATTTTGGTAAATTTCTTCAGTCAAACATTGTTTTGAAGAAACATTGACACTAGCAATTGATTAACAAAACAATTATCTTGAATAATTATTGATATAAATAAGCCTGGTAGCTCTGTTTTATTAACCACACTAAGAAAATCGATATAAATTTTGAATTAATTCTTAAGAATGAAGAATAATTTCAGTTCCAAATTCCATTTATCAGGCAGATTGCCGTGTTGAAATCCCAAATTTTGGTAAATTTCTTTAGTTTACCAAGAAAAATGGACCCAAGTAATTCATTAACAAATCTATAAACTTGAATAATTATTGATATAAATAAGCCTGGCAGCGCTGTTTTATTAACCACACTAAGAAAATCGATATATATTTTGAATTAATTTTTAACTTGAATAATTATTGATATAAATAAGCCTGGCAGCTCTGTTTTGTTAACCACACTAAGAAAATCGATATAAATTTTGAATTAATTCTTAAGAATGAAGAATAATTTCAGTTCCAAAATCCATTTATCTGGCAGATTGCCGTGTTGAAATGGCAAATTTTGGTAAATTTCTTCAGTCAAACATTGTTTTGAAGAAACATTGACACTAGCAATTGATTAACAAAACAATTATCTTGAATAATTATTGATATAAATAAGCCTGGTAGCTCTGTTTTATTAACCACACTAAGAAAATCGATATAAATTTTGAATTAATTCTTAAGAATGAAGAATAATTTCAGTTCCAAATTCCATTTATCAGGCAGATTGCCGTGTTGAAATCCCAAATTTTGGTAAATTTCTTTAGTTTACCAAGAAAAATGGACCCAAGTAATTCATTAACAAATCTATAAACTTGAATAATTATTGATATAAATAAGCCTGGCAGCGCTGTTTTATTAACCACACTAAGAAAATCGATATATATTTTGAATTAATTTTTAACTTGAATAATTATTGATATAAATAAGCCTGGCAGCTCTGTTTTGTTAACCACACTAAGAAAATCGATATAAATTTTGAATTAATTCTTAAGAATGAAGAATAATTTCAGTTCCAAAATCCATTTATCTGGCAGATTGCCGTGTTGAAATGCCAAACTTTGGTAAATTTCTTCAGTCAAACAGGGTTTTGAAGAAACATTGACACTAGCAATTGATTAACAAATCAATAAACTTGAATAATTATTGATATAAATAAGCCTGGCAGCGCTGTTTTATTAACCACACTAAGAAAATCGATATAAATTTTGAATTAATTTTTAAGAATTGTGAATATTTCCAGCTCCAAAATCCATTTATCTGGCAGATTGCCGTGTTGAAATGGCAAATTTTGGTAAATTTCTTCAGTCAAACAGGGTTTTGAAGAAACATTGACACAAGCAATTGATTAAAAAATCAATAAATTTGAATAATTAATGATATAAATAAGCCTGGCAGCGCTGTTTTATTAACCACACTAAGAAAATCGATATAAATTTTGAATTAATTTTTAAGAATTGTGAATATTTCCAGCTCCAAAATCCATTTATATGGCAGATTGCCGTGTTGAAATACCAAATTTTGGTAAATTTCTTTTGTTTAACCAGAAAAATCGACCCAAGTAATTCATAAACAAATCTATAAACTTGAATAATTATTGATATAAATAAGCCTGGCAGCTCGGTTTTGTTAACCACACTAAGAAAATCGATATAAATTTTGAATTAATTCTTAAGAATGAAGAATAATTTCAGTTCCAAAATCCATTTATCTGGCAGATTGCCGTGTTGAAATGCCAAATTTTGGTAAATTTCTTCAGTCAAACAGGGTTTTGAAGATACATTGACACTAGCAATTGATTAACAAATCAATAAACTTGAATAATTATTGATATAAATAAGCCTGGCAGCTCTGTTTTGTTAACCACACTAAGAAAATAAATATAAATTTTGAAATAATTTTCAAGAATTATGAATATTTCCAGCTCCAAAATCCATTTATCTGGCAGATTGCCGTGTTGAAATCCCAAATTTTGGTAAATTTCTTCAGTCAAACAGGGTTTTGAAAAAACATTGACACTAGCAATTGATTAACAAATCAATAAACTTGAATAATTATTGATATAAATAAGCCTGGCAGCTCGGTTTTGTTAACCACATTAAGAAAATAAATATAAATTTTGAAATAATTTTCAAGAATTATGAATATTTCCAGCTCCAAAATCCATTTATATCGCAGATTGCCGTGTTGAAATACCAAATTTTGGTAAATTTCTTTAGTTTACTAAGACAAATCGACCCAAGTAATTCATTAACAAATCTATAAACTTGAATAATTATTGATATAAATAAGCCTGGCAGCTTTGTTTTATTAACCACACTAAGAAAATCGATATAAATTTTGAATTAATTTTTAAGAATTGTGAATATTTCCAGCTCCAAAATCCATTTATATCGCAGATTGCCGTGTTGAAATACCAAATTTTGGTAAATTTCTTCAGTCAAACAGGGTTTTGAAGAAACATTGACACTAGCAATTGAATAACAAAACAATAAATTCGAATAATTATTGATATAAATAAGCCTGGCAGCTCTGTTTTGTTAACCACACTAAGAAAATAAATATTAATTTTGAATTAATTCTTAAGAATTATGAATATTTCCAGCTCCAAAATCCATTTATATGGCAGATTGCCGTGTTGAAATACCAAATTTTGGTAAATTTCTTTAGTTTACCAAGAAAAATCGACCCAAGTAATTCATTAACAAATCTATAAACTTGAATAATTATTGATATAAATAAGCCTGGCAGCTCTGTTTTGTTAACCACACTAAGAAAATAAATATAAGTTTTGAATTAATTCTTAAGAATTATTAATATTTCCAGCTCCAAAATCCATTTATCTGGCAGATTGCCGTGTTGAAATGCCAAATTTTGGTAAATTTCTTCAGTCAAACTGAGTTTTGAAGAAACATTGACACTAGCAATTGATTAACAAAACAATTAACTTGAATAATTATTGATATAAATAAGCCTGGTAGCTCTGTTTTATTAACCACACTAAGAAAATCGATATAAATTTTGAATTAATTCTTAAGAATGAAGAATAATTTCAGTTCCAAAATCCATTTATCTGGCAGATTGCCGTGTTGAAATCCCAAATTTTGGTAAATTTCTTCAGTCAAACAGGGTTTTGAAAAAACATTGACACTAGCAATTGATTAACAAATCAATAAACTTGAATAATTATTGATATAAATAAGCCTGGCAGCTCGGTTTTGTTAACCACATTAAGAAAATAAATATAAATTTTGAAATAATTTTCAAGAATTATGAATATTTCCAGCTCCAAAATCCATTTATATGGCAGATTGCCGTGTTGAAATACCAAATTTTTGTAAATTTCTTTTGTTTAACCAGAAAAATCGACCCAAGTAATTCATAAACAAATCTATAAACTTGAATAATTATTGATATAAATAAGCCTGGCAGCTCTGTTTTGTTAACCACACTAAGAAAATAAATATAAATTTTGAATTAATTCTTAAGAATGAAGAATAATTTCAGTTCCAAAATCCATTTATCTGGCAGATTGCCGTGTTGAAATGCCAAATTTTGGTAAATTTCTTCAGTCAAACAGGGTTTTGAAAAAACATTGACACTAGCAATTGATTAACAAATCAATAAACTTGAATAATTATTGATATAAATAAGCCTGGCAGCTCTGTTTTGTTAACCACACTAAGAAAATAAATATAAATTTTGAATTAATTTTTAAGAATTATGAATATTTCCAGCTCCAAAATCCATTTATCTGGCAGATTACCGTGTTGAAATGCCAAATTTTGGTAAATTTCTTCAGTCAAACAGGGTTTTGAAGAAACATTGACACTAGCAATTGATTAACAAATCAATAAACTTGAATAATTATTGATATAAATAAGCCTGGCAGCTCTGTTTTGTTAACCACACTAAGAAAATAAATATAAATTTTGAATTAATTCTTAAGAATTATGAATATTTCCAGCTCCAAAATCCATTTATCTGGCAGATTGCCGTGTTGAAATGCCAAATTTTGGTAAATTTCTTCAGTCAAACATTGTTTTGAAGAAACATTGACACTAGCAATTGATTAACAAAACAATTATCTTGAATAATTATTGATATAAATAAGCCTGGTAGCTCTGTTTTATTAACCACACTAAGAAAATCGATATAAATTTTGAATTAATTCTTAAGAATGAAGAATAATTTCAGTTCCAAATTCCATTTATCTGGCAGATTGCCGTGTTGAAATCCCAAATTTTGGTAAATTTCTTTAGTTTACCAAGAAAAATGGACCCAAGTAATTCATTAACAAATCTATAAACTTGAATAATTATTGATATAAATAAGCCTGGCAGCGCTGTTTTATTAACCACACTAAGAAAATCGATATATATTTTGAATTAATTTTTAACTTGAATAATTATTGATATAAATAAGCCTGGCAGCTCTGTTTTGTTAACCACACTAAGAAAATCGATATAAATTTTGAATTAATTCTTAAGAATGAAGAATAATTTCAGTTCCAAAATCCATTTATCTGGCAGATTGCCGTGTTGAAATGCCAAACTTTGGTAAATTTCTTCAGTCAAACAGGGTTTTGAAGAAACATTGACACTAGCAATTGATTAACAAATCAATAAACTTGAATAATTATTGATATAAATAAGCCTGGCAGCGCTGTTTTATTAACCACACTAAGAAAATCGATATAAATTTTGAATTAATTTTTAAGAATTGTGAATATTTCCAGCTCCAAAATCCATTTATCTGGCAGATTGCCGTGTTGAAATGGCAAATTTTGGTAAATTTCTTCAGTCAAACAGGGTTTTGAAGAAACATTGACACAAGCAATTGATTAAAAAATCAATAAATTTGAATAATTAATGATATAAATAAGCCTGGCAGCGCTGTTTTATTAACCACACTAAGAAAATCGATATAAATTTTGAATTAATTTTTAAGAATTGTGAATATTTCCAGCTCCAAAATCCATTTATATGGCAGATTGCCGTGTTGAAATACCAAATTTTGGTAAATTTCTTTTGTTTAACCAGAAAAATCGACCCAAGTAATTCATAAACAAATCTATAAACTTGAATAATTATTGATATAAATAAGCCTGGCAGCTCGGTTTTGTTAACCACACTAAGAAAATCGATATAAATTTTGAATTAATTCTTAAGAATGAAGAATAATTTCAGTTCCAAAATCCATTTATCTGGCAGATTGCCGTGTTGAAATGCCAAATTTTGGTAAATTTCTTCAGTCAAACAGGTTTTTGAAGATACATTGACACTAGCAATTGATTAACAAATCAATAAACTTGAATAATTATTGATATAAATAAGCCTGGCAGCTCTGTTTTATTAACCACACTAAGAAAATAAATATAAATTTTGTATTAAATCTTAAGAATTATGAATATTTCCAGCTCCAAAATCCATTTATCTGGCAGATTGCCGCGTTGAAATGCCAAATTTTGGTAAATTTCTTCAGTCAAACAGGGTTTTGAAGAAATATTGACACTAGCAATTGATTAACAAATCAATAAACTTGAATAATTATTGATATAAATAAGCCTGGCAGCTCTGTTTTGTTAACCACACTAAGAAAATAAATATAAATTTTGAATTAATTCTTAAGAATTATGAATATTTCCAGCTCCAAAATCCATTTATCTGGCAGATTGCCGTGTTGAAATGCCAAATTTTGGTAAATTTCTTCAGTCAAACATTGTTTTGAAGAAACATTGACACTAGCAATTGATTAACAAAACAATTATCTTGAATAATTATTGATATAAATAAGCCTGGTAGCTCTGTTTTATTAACCACACTAAGAAAATCGATATAAATTTTGAATTAATTCTTAAGAATGAAGAATAATTTCAGTTCCAAATTCCATTTATCTGGCAGATTGCCGTGTTGAAATCCCAAATTTTGGTAAATTTCTTTAGTTTACCAAGAAAAATGGACCCAAGTAATTCATTAACAAATCTATAAACTTGAATAATTATTGATATAAATAAGCCTGGCAGCGCTGTTTTATTAACCACACTAAGAAAATCGATATATATTTTGAATTAATTTTTAACTTGAATAATTATTGATATAAATAAGCCTGGCAGCTCTGTTTTGTTAACCACACTAAGAAAATCGATATAAATTTTGAATTAATTCTTAAGAATGAAGAATAATTTCAGTTCCAAAATCCATTTATCTGGCAGATTGCCGTGTTGAAATGCCAAACTTTGGTAAATTTCTTCAGTCAAACAGGGTTTTGAAGAAACATTGACACTAGCAATTGATTAACAAATCAATAAACTTGAATAATTATTGATATAAATAAGCCTGGCAGCGCTGTTTTATTAACCACACTAAGAAAATCGATATAAATTTTGAATTAATTTTTAAGAATTGTGAATATTTCCAGCTCCAAAATCCATTTATCTGGCAGATTGCCGTGTTGAAATGGCAAATTTTGGTAAATTTCTTCAGTCAAACAGGGTTTTGAAGAAACATTGACACAAGCAATTGATTAAAAAATCAATAAATTTGAATAATTAATGATATAAATAAGCCTGGCAGCGCTGTTTTATTAACCACACTAAGAAAATCGATATAAATTTTGAATTAATTTTTAAGAATTGTGAATATTTCCAGCTCCAAAATCCATTTATATGGCAGATTGCCGTGTTGAAATACCAAATTTTGGTAAATTTCTTTTGTTTAACCAGAAAAATCGACCCAAGTAATTCATAAACAAATCTATAAACTTGAATAATTATTGATATAAATAAGCCTGGCAGCTCGGTTTTGTTAACCACACTAAGAAAATCGATATAAATTTTGAATTAATTCTTAAGAATGAAGAATAATTTCAGTTCCAAAATCCATTTATCTGGCAGATTGCCGTGTTGAAATGCCAAATTTTGGTAAATTTCTTCAGTCAAACAGGTTTTTGAAGATACATTGACACTAGCAATTGATTAACAAATCAATAAACTTGAATAATTATTGATATAAATAAGCCTGGCAGCTCTGTTTTATTAACCACACTAAGAAAATAAATATAAATTTTGTATTAAATCTTAAGAATTATGAATATTTCCAGCTCCAAAATCCATTTATCTGGCAGATTGCCGCGTTGAAATGCCAAATTTTGGTAAATTTCTTCAGTCAAACAGGGTTTTGAAGAAATATTGACACTAGCAATTGATTAACAAATCAATAAACTTGAATAATTATTGATATAAATAAGCCTGGCAGCTCTGTTTTGTTAACCACACTATAAATTTTGAATTAATTCTTAAGAATGAAGAATAATTTCAGTTCCAAAATCCATTTATCTGGCAGATTGCCGTGTTGAAATGCCAAATTTTGGTAAATTTCTTCAGTCAAACAGGGTTTTGAAGAAACATTGACACTAGCAATTGATTAACAAAACAATTAACTTGAATAATTATTGATATAAATAAGCCTGGTAGCTCTGTTTTATTAACCACACTAAGAAAATCGATATAAATTTTGAATTAATTCTTAAGAATGAAGAATAATTTCAGTTCCAAAATCCATTTATCTGGCAGATTGCCGTGTTGAAATGCCAAATTTTGGTAAATTTCTTCAGTCAAACAGGGTTTTGAAGAAACATTGACACTAGCAATTGATTAACAAAACAATTAACTTGAATAATTATTGATATAAATAAGCCTGGCAGCTCTGTTTTGTTAACCACACTAAGAAAATAAATATAAATTTTGAAATAATTTTCAAGAATTATGAATATTTCCAGCTCCAAAATCCATTTATCTGGCAGATTGCCGTGTTGAAATCCCAAATTTTGGTAAATTTCTTCAGTCAAACAGGGTTTTGAAAAAACATTGACACTAGCAATTGATTAACAAATCAATAAACTTGAATAATTATTGATATAAATAAGCCTGGCAGCTCTGTTTTGTTAACCACATTAAGAAAATAAATATTAATTTTGAATTAATTCTTAAGAATTATGAATATTTCCAGCTCCAAAATCCATTTATATGGCAGATTACCGTGTTCAAATACCAAATTTTGGTAAATTTCTTTAGTTTACCAAGAAAAATCGACCCAAGTAATTCATTAACAAATCTATAAACTTGAATAATTATTGATATAAATAAGCCTGGCAGCTCTGTTTTGTTAACCACACTAAGAAAATCGATATAAATTTGGAATTAATTCTTAAGAATGAAGAATAATTTCAGTTCCAAAATCCATTTATCTGGCAGATTGCCGTGTTGAAATGCCAAATTTTGGTAAATTTCTTCAGTCAAACATGGTTTTGAAGAAACATTGACACTAGCAATTGATTAACAAATCAATAAACTTGAATAATTATTGATATAAATAAGCCTGGCAGCGCTGTTTTATTAACCACACTAAGAAAGTAAAAATAAATTTTGTATTAAATCTTAAGAATTATGAATATTTCCAGCTCCAAAATCCATTTATCTGGCAGATTGCCGTGTTGAAATGGCAAATTTTGGTAAATTTCTTCAGTCAAACACGTTTTGAAGAAACATTGACACAAGCAATTGATTAAAAAATCAATAAATTTGAATAATTAATGATATAAATAAGCCTGGCAGCTCTGTTTTATTAACCACACTAAGAAAATCGATATCAATTTTGAATTAATTCTTAAGAATTATGAATATTTCCAGCTCCAAAATCCATTTATCTGGCAGATTGCCGTGTTGAAATCCCAAATTTTGGTAAATTTCTTCAGTCAAACAGGGTTTTGAAAAAACATTGACACTAGCAATTGATTAACAAAACAATAAATTCGAATAATTATTGATATAAATAAGCCTGGCAGCTCTGTTTTGTTAACCACATTAAGAAAATAAATATAAATTTTGAAATAATTTTCAAGAATTATGAATATTTCCAGCTCCAAAATCCATTTATATCGCAGATTGCCGTGTTGAAATACCAAATTTTGGTAAATTTCTTTAGTTTACTAAGACAAATCGACCCAAGTAATTCATTAACAAATCTATAAACTTGAATAATTATTGATATAAATAAGCCTGGCAGCTTTGTTTTATTAACCACACTAAGAAAATCGATATAAATTTTGAATTAATTTTTAAGAATTGTGAATATTTCCAGCTCCAAAATCCATTTATAACCCAGATTGCCGTGTTGAAATACCAAATTTTGGTAAATTTCTTTAGTTTACCAAGAAAAATCGACCCAAGTAATTCATTAACAAATCTATAAACTTGAATAATTATTGATATAAATAAGCCTGGCAGCTCTGTTTTGTTAACCACACTAAGAAAATAAATATAAGTTTTGAATTAATTCTTAAGAATGAAGAATAATTTCAGTTCCAAAATCCATTTATCTGGCAGATTGCCGTGTTGAAATGCCAAATTTTGGTAAATTTCTTCAGTCAAACAGGGTTTTGAAGAAACATTGACACTAGCAATTGAATAACAAAACAATAAATTCGAATAATTATTGATATAAATAAGCCTGGCAGCTCTGTTTTGTTAACCACACTAAGAAAATAAATATTAATTTTGAATTAATTCTTAAGAATTATGAATATTTCCAGCTCCAAAATCCATTTATATGGCAGATTGCCGTGTTGAAATACCAAATTTTGGTAAATTTCTTTAGTTTACCAAGAAAAATCGACCCAAGTAATTCATTAACAAATCTATAAACTTGAATAATTATTGATATAAATAAGCCTGGCAGCTCTGTTTTGTTAACCACACTAAGAAAATAAATATAAGTTTTGAATTAATTCTTAAGAATGAAGAATAATTTCAGTTCCAAAATCCATTTATCTGGCAGATTGCCGTGTTGAAATGCCAAATTTTGGTAAATTTCTTCAGTCAAACAGGGTTTTGAAGATACATTGACACTAGCAATTGATTAACAAATCAATAAACTTGAATAATTATTGATATAAATAAGCCTGGCAGCTCTGTTTTATTAACCACACTAAGAAAATAAATATAAATTTTGTATTAAATCTTAAGAATTATGAATATTTCCAGCTCCAAAATCCATTTATCTGGCAGATTGCCGCGTTGAAATGCCAAATTTTGGTAAATTTCTTCAGTCAAACAGGGTTTTGAAGAAATATTGACACTAGCAATTGATTAACAAATCAATAAACTTGAATAATTATTGATATAAATAAGCCTGGCAGCTCTGTTTTGTTAACCACACTATAAATTTTGAATTAATTCTTAAGAATGAAGAATAATTTCAGTTCCAAAATCCATTTATCTGGCAGATTGCCGTGTTGAAATGCCAAATTTTGGTAAATTTCTTCAGTCAAACAGGGTTTTGAAGATACATTGACACTAGCAATTGATTAACAAATCAATAAACTTGAATAATTATTGATATAAATAAGCCTGGCAGCTCTGTTTTATTAACCACACTAAGAAAATAAATATAAATTTTGTATTAAATCTTAAGAATTATGAATATTTCCAGCTCCAAAATCCATTTATCTGGCAGATTGCCGCGTTGAAATGCCAAATTTTGGTAAATTTCTTCAGTCAAACAGGGTTTTGAAGAAATATTGACACTAGCAATTGATTAACAAATCAATAAACTTGAATAATTATTGATATAAATAAGCCTGGCAGCTCTGTTTTGTTAACCACACTATAAATTTTGAATTAATTCTTAAGAATGAAGAATAATTTCAGTTCCAAAATCCATTTATCTGGCAGATTGCCGTGTTGAAATGCCAAATTTTGGTAAATTTCTTCAGTCAAACAGGGTTTTGAAGAAACATTGACACTAGCAATTGATTAACAAAACAATTAACTTGAATAATTATTGATATAAATAAGCCTGGTAGCTCTGTTTTATTAACCACACTAAGAAAATCGATATAAATTTTGAATTAATTCTTAAGAATGAAGAATAATTTCAGTTCCAAAATCCATTTATCTGGCAGATTGCCGTGTTGAAATGCCAAATTTTGGTAAATTTCTTCAGTCAAACAGGGTTTTGAAGAAACATTGACACTAGCAATTGATTAACAAAACAATTAACTTGAATAATTATTGATATAAATAAGCCTGGCAGCTCTGTTTTGTTAACCACACTAAGAAAATAAATATAAATTTTGAAATAATTTTCAAGAATTATGAATATTTCCAGCTCCAAAATCCATTTATCTGGCAGATTGCCGTGTTGAAATCCCAAATTTTGGTAAATTTCTTCAGTCAAACAGGGTTTTGAAAAAACATTGACACTAGCAATTGATTAACAAATCAATAAACTTGAATAATTATTGATATAAATAAGCCTGGCAGCTCTGTTTTGTTAACCACATTAAGAAAATAAATATTAATTTTGAATTAATTCTTAAGAATTATGAATATTTCCAGCTCCAAAATCCATTTATATGGCAGGTTACCGTGTTCAAATACCAAATTTTGGTAAATTTCTTTAGTTTACCAAGAAAAATCGACCCAAGTAATTCATTAACAAATCTATAAACTTGAATAATTATTGATATAAATAAGCCTGGCAGCTCTGTTTTGTTAACCACACTAAGAAAATCGATATAAATTTGGAATTAATTCTTAAGAATGAAGAATAATTTCAGTTCCAAAATCCATTTATCTGGCAGATTGCCGTGTTGAAATGCCAAATTTTGGTAAATTTCTTCAGTCAAACATGGTTTTGAAGAAACATTGACACTAGCAATTGATTAACAAATCAATAAACTTGAATAATTATTGATATAAATAAGCCTGGCAGCGCTGTTTTATTAACCACACTAAGAAAGTAAAAATAAATTTTGTATTAAATCTTAAGAATTATGAATATTTCCAGCTCCAAAATCCATTTATCTGGCAGATTGCCGTGTTGAAATGGCAAATTTTGGTAAATTTCTTCAGTCAAACACGTTTTGAAGAAACATTGACACAAGCAATTGATTAAAAAATCAATAAATTTGAATAATTAATGATATAAATAAGCCTGGCAGCTCTGTTTTATTAACCACACTAAGAAAATCGATATCAATTTTGAATTAATTCTTAAGAATTATGAATATTTCCAGCTCCAAAATCCATTTATCTGGCAGATTGCCGTGTTGAAATCCCAAATTTTGGTAAATTTCTTCAGTCAAACAGGGTTTTGAAAAAACATTGACACTAGCAATTGATTAACAAAACAATAAACTTGAATAATTATTGATATAAATAAGCCTGGCAGCTCGGTTTTGTTAACCACATTAAGAAAATAAATATAAATTTTGAAATAATTTTCAAGAATTATGAATATTTCCAGCTCCAAAATCCATTTATATCGCAGATTGCCGTGTTGAAATACCAAATTTTGGTAAATTTCTTTAGTTTACTAAGACAAATCGACCCAAGTAATTCATTAACAAATCTATAAACTTGAATAATTGTTGATATAAATAAGCCTGGCAGCTTTGTTTTATTAACCACACTAAGAAAATCGATATAAATTTTGAATTAATTTTTAAGAATTGTGAATATTTCCAGCTCCAAAATCCATTTATATCGCAGATTGCCGTGTTGAAATACCAAATTTTGGTAAATTTCTTCAGTCAAACAGGGTTTTGAAGAAACATTGACACTAGCAATTGAATAACAAAACAATAAATTCGAATAATTATTGATATAAATAAGCCTGGCAGCTCTGTTTTGTTAACCACACTAAGAAAATAAATATTAATTTTGAATTAATTCTTAAGAATTATGAATATTTCCAGCTCCAAAATCCATTTATATGGCAGATTGCCGTGTTGAAATACCAAATTTTGGTAAATTTCTTTAGTTTACCAAGAAAAATCGACCCAAGTAATTCATTAACAAATCTATAAACTTGAATAATTATTGATATAAATAAGCCTGGCAGCTCTGTTTTGTTAACCACACTAAGAAAATAAATATAAGTTTTGAATTAATTCTTAAGAATGAAGAATAATTTCAGTTCCAAAATCCATTTATCTGGCAGATTGCCGTGTTGAAATGCCAAATTTTGGTAAATTTCTTCAGTCAAACAGGGTTTTGAAGATACATTGACACTAGCAATTGATTAACAAATCAATAAACTTGAATAATTATTGATATAAATAAGCCTGGCAGCTCTGTTTTATTAACCACACTAAGAAAATAAATATAAATTTTGTATTAAATCTTAAGAATTATGAATATTTCCAGCTCCAAAATCCATTTATCTGGCAGATTGCCGCGTTGAAATGCCAAATTTTGGTAAATTTCTTCAGTCAAACAGGGTTTTGAAGAAATATTGACACTAGCAATTGATTAACAAATCAATAAACTTGAATAATTATTGATATAAATAAGCCTGGCAGCTCTGTTTTGTTAACCACACTATAAATTTTGAATTAATTCTTAAGAATGAAGAATAATTTCAGTTCCAAAATCCATTTATCTGGCAGATTGCCGTGTTGAAATCCCAAATTTTGGTAAATTTCTTCAGTCAAACAGGGTTTTGAAAAAACATTGACACTAGCAATTGATTAACAAATCAATAAACTTGAATAATTATTGATATAAATAAGCCTGGCAGCTCGGTTTTGTTAACCACATTAAGAAAATAAATATAAATTTTGAAATAATTTTCAAGAATTATGAATATTTCCAGCTCCAAAATCCATTTATCTGGCAGATTGCCGTGTTGAAATGCCAAATTTTGGTAAATTTCTTCAGTCAAACAGGGTTTTGAAGAAACATTGACACTAGCAATTGATTAACAAAACAATTAACTTGAATAATTATTGATATAAATAAGCCTGGTAGCTCTGTTTTATTAACCACACTAAGAAAATCGATATAAATTTTGAATTAATTCTTAAGAATGAAGAATAATTTCAGTTCCAAAATCCATTTATCTGGCAGATTGCCGTGTTGAAATGCCAAATTTTGGTAAATTTCTTCAGTCAAACAGGGTTTTGAAGAAACATTGACACTAGCAATTGATTAACAAAACAATTAACTTGAATAATTATTGATATAAATAAGCCTGGCAGCTCTGTTTTGTTAACCACACTAAGAAAATAAATATAAATTTTGAAATAATTTTCAAGAATT
Organism: Leiobunum rupestre; assembly: GCF_980474605.1. NCBI lineage: Eukaryota > Metazoa > Arthropoda > Arachnida > Opiliones > Sclerosomatidae > Leiobunum > Leiobunum rupestre. Next base: position 68,559,370 of record NC_143384.1, on the reverse strand, counting down.
ATGAATATTTCCAGCTCCAAAATCCATTTATCTGGCAGATTGCCGTGTTGAAATCCCAAATTTTGGTAAATTTCTTCAGTCAAACAGGGTTTTGAAAAAACATTGACACTAGCAATTGATTAACAAATCATTAAACTTGAATAATTATTGATATAAATAAGCCTGGCAGCTCTGTTTTGTTAACCACATTAAGAAAATAAATATTAATTTTGAATTAATTCTTAAGAATTATGAATATTTCCAGCTCCAAAATCCATTTATATGGCAGGTTACCGTGTTCAAATACCAAATTTTGGTAAATTTCTTTAGTTTACCAAGAAAAATCGACCCAAGTAATTCATTAACAAATCTATAAACTTGAATAATTATTGATATAAATAAGCCTGGCAGCTCTGTTTTGTTAACCACACTAAGAAAATCGATATAAATTTGGAATTAATTCTTAAGAATGAAGAATAATTTCAGTTCCAAAATCCATTTATCTGGCAGATTGCCGTGTTGAAATGCCAAATTTTGGTAAATTTCTTCAGTCAAACATGGTTTTGAAGAAACATTGACACTAGCAATTGATTAACAAATCAATAAACTTGAATAATTATTGATATAAATAAGCCTGGCAGCGCTGTTTTATTAACCACACTAAGAAAGTAAAAATAAATTTTGTATTAAATCTTAAGAATTATGAATATTTCCAGCTCCAAAATCCATTTATCTGGCAGATTGCCGTGTTGAAATGGCAAATTTTGGTAAATTTCTTCAGTCAAACACGTTTTGAAGAAACATTGACACAAGCAATTGATTAAAAAATCAATAAATTTGAATAATTAATGATATAAATAAGCCTGGCAGCTCTGTTTTATTAACCACACTAAGAAAATCGATATCAATTTTGAATTAATTCTTAAGAATTATGAATATTTCCAGCTCCAAAATCCATTTATCTGGCAGATTGCCGTGTTGAAATCCCAAATTTTGGTAAATTTCTTCAGTCAAACAGGGTTTTGAAAAAACATTGACACTAGCAATTGATTAACAAAACAATAAATTCGAATAATTATTGATATAAATAAGCCTGGCAGCTCTGTTTTGTTAACCACATTAAGAAAATAAATATAAATTTTGAAATAATTTTCAAGAATTATGAATATTTCCAGCTCCAAAATCCATTTATATCGCAGATTGCCGTGTTGAAATACCAAATTTTGGTAAATTTCTTTAGTTTACTAAGACAAATCGACCCAAGTAATTCATTAACAAATCTATAAACTTGAATAATTATTGATATAAATAAGCCTGGCAGCTTTGTTTTATTAACCACACTAAGAAAATCGATATAAATTTTGAATTAATTTTTAAGAATTGTGAATATTTCCAGCTCCAAAATCCATTTATATCGCAGATTGCCGTGTTGAAATACCAAATTTTGGTAAATTTCTTCAGTCAAACAGGGTTTTGAAGAAACATTGACACTAGCAATTGAATAACAAAACAATAAATTCGAATAATTATTGATATAAATAAGCCTGGCAGCTCTGTTTTGTTAACCACACTAAGAAAATAAATATTAATTTTGAATTAATTCTTAAGAATTATGAATATTTCCAGCTCCAAAATCCATTTATATGGCAGATTGCCGTGTTGAAATACCAAATTTTGGTAAATTTCTTTAGTTTACCAAGAAAAATCGACCCAAGTAATTCATTAACAAATCTATAAACTTGAATAATTATTGATATAAATAAGCCTGGCAGCTCTGTTTTGTTAACCACACTAAGAAAATAAATATAAGTTTTGAATTAATTCTTAAGAATGAAGAATAATTTCAGTTCCAAAATCCATTTATCTGGCAGATTGCCGTGTTGAAATGCCAAATTTTGGTAAATTTCTTCAGTCAAACAGGGTTTTGAAGATACATTGACACTAGCAATTGATTAACAAATCAATAAACTTGAATAATTATTGATATAAATAAGCCTGGCAGCTCTGTTTTATTAACCACACTAAGAAAATAAATATAAATTTTGTATTAAATCTTAAGAATTATGAATATTTCCAGCTCCAAAATCCATTTATCTGGCAGATTGCCGCGTTGAAATGCCAAATTTTGGTAAATTTCTTCAGTCAAACAGGGTTTTGAAGAAATATTGACACTAGCAATTGATTAACAAATCAATAAACTTGAATAATTATTGATATAAATAAGCCTGGCAGCTCTGTTTTGTTAACCACACTATAAATTTTGAATTAATTCTTAAGAATGAAGAATAATTTCAGTTCCAAAATCCATTTATCTGGCAGATTGCCGTGTTGAAATCCCAAATTTTGGTAAATTTCTTCAGTCAAACAGGGTTTTGAAAAAACATTGACACTAGCAATTGATTAACAAATCAATAAACTTGAATAATTATTGATATAAATAAGCCTGGCAGCTCTGTTTTGTTAACCACATTAAGAAAATAAATATTAATTTTGAATTAATTCTTAAGAATTATGAATATTTCCAGCTCCAAAATCCATTTATATGGCAGATTACCGTGTTCAAATACCAAATTTTGGTAAATTTCTTTAGTTTACCAAGAAAAATCGACCCAAGTAATTCATTAACAAATCTATAAACTTGAATAATTATTGATATAAATAAGCCTGGCAGCTCTGTTTTGTTAACCACACTAAGAAAATCGATATAAATTTGGAATTAATTCTTAAGAATGAAGAATAATTTCAGTTCCAAAATCCATTTATCTGGCAGATTGCCGTGTTGAAATGCCAAATTTTGGTAAATTTCTTCAGTCAAACATGGTTTTGAAGAAACATTGACACTAGCAATTGATTAACAAATCAATAAACTTGAATAATTATTGATATAAATAAGCCTGGCAGCGCTGTTTTATTAACCACACTAAGAAAGTAAAAATAAATTTTGTATTAAATCTTAAGAATTATGAATATTTCCAGCTCCAAAATCCATTTATCTGGCAGATTGCCGTGTTGAAATGGCAAATTTTGGTAAATTTCTTCAGTCAAACACGTTTTGAAGAAACATTGACACAAGCAATTGATTAAAAAATCAATAAATTTGAATAATTAATGATATAAATAAGCCTGGCAGCTCTGTTTTATTAACCACACTAAGAAAATCGATATCAATTTTGAATTAATTCTTAAGAATTATGAATATTTCCAGCTCCAAAATCCATTTATCTGGCAGATTGCCGTGTTGAAATCCCAAATTTTGGTAAATTTCTTCAGTCAAACAGGGTTTTGAAAAAACATTGACACTAGCAATTGATTAACAAATCAATAAACTTGAATAATTATTGATATAAATAAGCCTGGCAGCTCGGTTTTGTTAACCACATTAAGAAAATAAATATAAATTTTGAAATAATTTTCAAGAATTATGAATATTTCCAGCTCCAAAATCCATTTATATCGCAGATTGCCGTGTTGAAATACCAAATTTTGGTAAATTTCTTTAGTTTACTAAGACAAATCGACCCAAGTAATTCATTAACAAATCTATAAACTTGAATAATTATTGATATAAATAAGCCTGGCAGCTTTGTTTTATTAACCACACTAAGAAAATCGATATAAATTTTGAATTAATTTTTAAGAATTGTGAATATTTCCAGCTCCAAAATCCATTTATATCGCAGATTGCCGTGTTGAAATACCAAATTTTGGTAAATTTCTTCAGTCAAACAGGGTTTTGAAGAAACATTGACACTAGCAATTGAATAACAAAACAATAAATTCGAATAATTATTGATATAAATAAGCCTGGCAGCTCTGTTTTGTTAACCACACTAAGAAAATAAATATTAATTTTGAATTAATTCTTAAGAATTATGAATATTTCCAGCTCCAAAATCCATTTATATGGCAGATTGCCGTGTTGAAATACCAAATTTTGGTAAATTTCTTTAGTTTACCAAGAAAAATCGACCCAAGTAATTCATTAACAAATCTATAAACTTGAATAATTATTGATATAAATAAGCCTGGCAGCTCTGTTTTGTTAACCACATTAAGAAAATAAATATTAATTTTGAATTAATTCTTAAGAATTATGAATATTTCCAGCTCCAAAATCCATTTATATGGCAGATTACCGTGTTCAAATACCAAATTTTGGTAAATTTCTTTAGTTTACCAAGAAAAATCGACCCAAGTAATTCATTAACAAATCTATAAACTTGAATAATTATTGATATAAATAAGCCTGGCAGCTCTGTTTTGTTAACCACACTAAGAAAATCGATATAAATTTGGAATTAATTCTTAAGAATGAAGAATAATTTCAGTTCCAAAATCCATTTATCTGGCAGATTGCCGTGTTGAAATGCCAAATTTTGGTAAATTTCTTCAGTCAAACATGGTTTTGAAGAAACATTGACACTAGCAATTGATTAACAAATCAATAAACTTGAATAATTATTGATATAAATAAGCCTGGCAGCGCTGTTTTATTAACCACACTAAGAAAGTAAAAATAAATTTTGTATTAAATCTTAAGAATTATGAATATTTCCAGCTCCAAAATCCATTTATCTGGCAGATTGCCGTGTTGAAATGGCAAATTTTGGTAAATTTCTTCAGTCAAACACGTTTTGAAGAAACATTGACACAAGCAATTGATTAAAAAATCAATAAATTTGAATAATTAATGATATAAATAAGCCTGGCAGCTCTGTTTTATTAACCACACTAAGAAAATCGATATCAATTTTGAATTAATTCTTAAGAATTATGAATATTTCCAGCTCCAAAATCCATTTATCTGGCAGATTGCCGTGTTGAAATCCCAAATTTTGGTAAATTTCTTCAGTCAAACAGGGTTTTGAAAAAACATTGACACTAGCAATTGATTAACAAATCAATAAACTTGAATAATTATTGATATAAATAAGCCTGGCAGCTCGGTTTTGTTAACCACATTAAGAAAATAAATATAAATTTTGAAATAATTTTCAAGAATTATGAATATTTCCAGCTCCAAAATCCATTTATATCGCAGATTGCCGTGTTGAAATACCAAATTTTGGTAAATTTCTTTAGTTTACTAAGACAAATCGACCCAAGTAATTCATTAACAAATCTATAAACTTGAATAATTATTGATATAAATAAGCCTGGCAGCTTTGTTTTATTAACCACACTAAGAAAATCGATATAAATTTTGAATTAATTTTTAAGAATTGTGAATATTTCCAGCTCCAAAATCCATTTATATCGCAGATTGCCGTGTTGAAATACCAAATTTTGGTAAATTTCTTCAGTCAAACAGGGTTTTGAAGAAACATTGACACTAGCAATTGAATAACAAAACAATAAATTCGAATAATTATTGATATAAATAAGCCTGGCAGCTCTGTTTTGTTAACCACACTAAGAAAATAAATATTAATTTTGAATTAATTCTTAAGAATTATGAATATTTCCAGCTCCAAAATCCATTTATATGGCAGATTGCCGTGTTGAAATACCAAATTTTGGTAAATTTCTTTAGTTTACCAAGAAAAATCGACCCAAGTAATTCATTAACAAATCTATAAACTTGAATAATTATTGATATAAATAAGCCTGGCAGCTCTGTTTTGTTAACCACACTAAGAAAATAAATATAAGTTTTGAATTAATTCTTAAGAATTATTAATATTTCCAGCTCCAAAATCCATTTATCTGGCAGATTGCCGTGTTGAAATGCCAAATTTTGGTAAATTTCTTCAGTCAAACTGAGTTTTGAAGAAACATTGACACTAGCAATTGATTAACAAAACAATTAACTTGAATAATTATTGATATAAATAAGCCTGGTAGCTCTGTTTTATTAACCACACTAAGAAAATCGATATAAATTTTGAATTAATTCTTAAGAATGAAGAATAATTTCAGTTCCAAAATCCATTTATCTGGCAGATTGCCGTGTTGAAATGCCAAATTTTGGTAAATTTCTTCAGTCAAACAGGGTTTTGAAGAAACATTGACACTAGCAATTGATTAACAAAACAATTAACTTGAATAATTATTGATATAAATAAGCCTGGCAGCTCTGTTTTGTTAACCACACTAAGAAAATAAATATAAATTTTGAATTAATTCTTAAGAATTATGAATATTTCCAGCTCCAAAATCCATTTATCTGGCAGATTGCCGTGTTGAAATCCCAAATTTTGGTAAATTTCTTCAGTCAAACAGGGTTTTGAAAAAACATTGACACTAGCAATTGATTAACAAATCAATAAACTTGAATAATTATTGATATAAATAAGCCTGGCAGCTCGGTTTTGTTAACCACATTAAGAAAATAAATATAAATTTTGAAATAATTTTCAAGAATTATGAATATTTCCAGCTCCAAAATCCATTTATATCGCAGATTGCCGTGTTGAAATACCAAATTTTTTAAATTTCTTTAGTTTACTAAGACAAATCGACCCAAGTAATTCATTAACAAATCTATAAACTTGAATAATTATTGATATAAATAAGCCTGGCAGCTTTGTTTTATTAACCACACTAAGAAAATCGATATAAATTTTGAATTAATTTTTAAGAATTGTGAATATTTCCAGCTCCAAAATCCATTTATCTGGCAGATTGCCGTGTTGAAATGGCAAATTTTGGTAAATTTCTTCAGTCAAACAGGGTTTTGAAGAAACATTGACACTAGCAATTGATTAACAAATCAATAAACTTGAATAATTTTTGATCTAAATAAGCCTGGCAGCTTTGTTTTGTTAACCACACTAAGAAAATCGATATAAATTTTGAATTAATTCTTAAGAATGAAGAATAATTTCAGTTCCAAAATCCATTTATCTGGCAGATTGCCGTGTTGAAATGCCAAATTTTGGTAAATTTCTTCAGTCAAACATTGTTTTGAAGAAACATTGACACAAGCAATTGATTAAAAAATCAATAAATTTGAATAATTAATGATATAAATAAGCCTGGCAGCTCTGTTTTATTAACCACACTAAGAAAATCGATATCAATTTTGAATTAATTCTTAAGAATTATGAATATTTCCAGCTCCAAAATCCATTTATATGGCAGATTGCCGTGTTGAAATACCAAATTTTGGTAAATTTCTTTAGTTTACCAAGAAAAATCGACCCAAGTAATTCATTAACAAATCTATAAACTTGAATAATTATTGATATAAATAAGCCTGGCAGCTCTGTTTTGTTAACCACACTAAGAAAATAAATATAAGTTTTGAATTAATTCTTAAGAATTATTAATATTTCCAGCTCCAAAATCCATTTATCTGGCAGATTGCCGTGTTGAAATGCCAAATTTTGGTAAATTTCTTCAGTCAAACTGAGTTTTGAAGAAACATTGACACTAGCAATTGATTAACAAATCAATAAACTTGAATAATTATTGATATAAATAAGCCTGGTAGCTCTGTTTTGTTAACCACACAAAGAAAATCGATATAAATTTTGATTTAATTCTTAAGAATGAAGAATAATTTCAGTTCCAAAATCCATTTATCTGGCAGATTGCCGTGATGAAATGCCAAATTTTGGTAAATTTCTTCAGTCAAACTGAGTTTTGAAGAAACATTGACACTAGCAATTGATTAACAAATCAATAAACTTGAATAATTATTGATATAAATAAGCCTGGCAGCTCTGTTTTGTTAACCACACTAAGAAAATCGATATAAATTTTGAATTAATTCTTAAGAATGAAGAATAATTTCAGTTCCAAAATCCATTTAATGGCAGATTGCCGTGTTGAAATGCCAAATTTTGGTAAATATCTTTAGTTTACTAAGACAAATCGACCCAAGTAATTCATTAACAAATCTATAAACTTGAATAATTATTGATATAAATAAGCCTGGCAGCTTTGTTTTATTAACCACACTAAGAAAATCGATATAAATTTTGAATTAATTTTTAAGAATTGTGAATATTTCCAGCTCCAAAATCCATTTATCTGGCAGATTGCCGTGTTGAAATGGCAAATTTTGGTAAATTTCTTCAGTCAAACAGGGTTTTGAAGAAACATTGACACTAGCAATTGATTAACAAATCAATAAACTTGAATAATTTTTGATCTAAATAAGCCTGGCAGCTTTGTTTTGTTAACCACACTAAGAAAATCGATATAAATTTTGAATTAATTCTTAAGAATGAAGAATAATTTCAGTTCCAAAATCCATTTATCTGGCAGATTGCCGTGTTGAAATGCCAAATTTTGGTAAATTTCTTCAGTCAAACATTGTTTTGAAGAAACATTGACACAAGCAATTGATTAAAAAATCAATAAATTTGAATAATTAATGATATAAATAAGCCTGGCAGCTCTGTTTTATTAACCACACTAAGAAAATCGATATCAATTTTGAATTAATTCTTAAGAATTATGAATATTTCCAGCTCCAAAATCCATTTATATGGCAGATTGCCGTGTTGAAATACCAAATTTTGGTAAATTTCTTTAGTTTACCAAGAAAAATCGACCCAAGTAATTCATTAACAAATCTATAAACTTGAATAATTATTGATATAAATAAGCCTGGCAGCTCTGTTTTGTTAACCACACTAAGAAAATAAATATAAGTTTTGAATTAATTCTTAAGAATTATTAATATTTCCAGCTCCAAAATCCATTTATCTGGCAGATTGCCGTGTTGAAATGCCAAATTTTGGTAAATTTCTTCAGTCAAACTGAGTTTTGAAGAAACATTGACACTAGCAATTGATTAACAAATCAATAAACTTGAATAATTATTGATATAAATAAGCCTGGTAGCTCTGTTTTGTTAACCACACAAAGAAAATCGATATAAATTTTGATTTAATTCTTAAGAATGAAGAATAATTTCAGTTCCAAAATCCATTTATCTGGCAGATTGCCGTGATGAAATGCCAAATTTTGGTAAATTTCTTTAGTCAAACTGAGTTTTGAAGAAACATTGACACTAGCAATTGATTAACAAATCAATAAACTTGAATAATTATTGATATAAATAAGCCTGGCAGCGCTGTTTTATTAACCACACTAAGAAAATCGATATAAATTTTGAATTAATTTTTAAGAATTGTGAATATTTCCAGCTCCAAAATCCATTTATCTGGCAGATTGCCGTGTTGAAATGGCAAATTTTGGTAAATTTCTTCAGTCAAACAGGGTTTTGAAGAAACATTGACACTAGCAATTGAGTAACAAATCAATAAACTTGAACAATTATTGATAAAAATAAGCCTGGCAGCTCTGTTTTGTTAAACCCATTAAGAAAATGATATAAATTTTGAATTAATTCTTAAGAATTATGAATATTTCCAGCTCCAAAATCCATTTATATCGCAGATTGCCATGTTGAAATACCAAATTTTGGTAAATTTCTTTAGTTTACTAAGACAAATCGACCCAAGTAATTCATTAACAAATCTATAAACTTGAATAATTATTGATATAAATAAGCCTGGCAGCTCTGTTTTATTAACCACACTAAGAAAATAAATATAAATTTTGTATTAAATCTTAAGAATTATGAATATTTCCAGCTCCAAAATCCATTTATCTGGCAGATTGCCGTATGAAATGCTAAATTTTGGTAAATTTCTTCAGTCAAACAGGGTTTTGAAGAAACATTGACACTAGCAATTGATTAACAAATCAATAAACTTGAATAATTTTTTATCTAAATAAGCCTGGCAGCTTTGTTTTATTAACCACACTAAGAAAATCGATATAAATTTTGAATTAATTTTTAAGAATTGTGAATATTTCCAGCTCCAAAATCCATTTATCTGGCAGATTGCCGTGTTGAAATGGCAAATTTTGGTAAATTTCTTCAGTCAAACAGGGTTTTGAAGAAACATTGACACTAGCAATTGATTAACAAATCAATAAACTTGAATAATTTTTGATCTAAATAAGCCTGGCAGCTTTGTTTTGTTAACCACACTAAGAAAATCGATATAAATTTTGAATTAATTCTTAAGAATGAAGAATAATTTCAGTTCCAAAATCCATTTATCTGGCAGATTGCCGTGTTGAAATGCCAAATTTTGGTAAATTTCTTCAGTCAAACATTGTTTTGAAGAAACATTGACACAAGCAATTGATTAAAAAATCAATAAATTTGAATAATTAATGATATAAATAAGCCTGGCAGCTCTGTTTTATTAACCACACTAAGAAAATCGATATCAATTTTGAATTAATTCTTAAGAATGAAGAATAATTTCAGTTCCAAAATCCATTTATCTGGCAGATTGCCGTGTTGAAATGCCAAATTTTGGTAAATTTCTTCAGTCAAACAGGGTTTTGAAGAAACATTGACACTAGCAATTGATTAACAAATCAATAAACTTGAATAATTATTGATATAAATAAGCCTGGCAGCTCTGTTTTGTTAACCACACTAAGAAAATCGATATAAATTTTGAATTAATTCTTAAGAATGAAGAATAATTTCAGTTCCAAAATCCATTTATCTGGCAGATTGCCGTGATGAAATGCCAAATTTTGGCTAATTTCTTCAGTCAAACAGGGTTTTGAAGAAACATTGACACTAGCAATTGATTAACAAATCAATAAACTTGAATAATTATTGATATAAATAAGCCTGGCAGCTCTGTTTTGTTAAACCCATTAAGAAAATGATATAAATTTTGAATTAATTCTTAAGAATTATGAATATTTCCAGCTCCAAAATCCATTTATATCGCAGATTGCCGTGTTGAAATACCAAATTTTGGTAAATTTCTTTAGTTTACTAAGACAAATCGACCCAAGTAATTCATTAACAAATCTATAAACTTGAATAATTATTGATATAAATAAGCCTGGCAGCTCTGTTTTATTAACCACACTAAGAAAATAAATATAAATTTTGTATTAAATCTTAAGAATTATGAATATTTCCAGCTCCAAAATCCATTTATCTGGCAGATTGCCGTGATGAAATGCCAAATTTTGGCTAATTTCTTCAGTCAAACAGGGTTTTGAAGAAACATTGACACTAGCAATTGATTAACAAATCAATAAACTTGAATAATTATTGATATAAATAAGCCTGGCAGCTCTGTTTTGTTAACCACACTAAGAAAATCGATATAAATTTTGAATTAATTCTTAAGAATGAAGAATAATTTCAGTTCCAAAATCCATTTAATGGCAGATTGCCGTGTTGAAATGCCAAATTTTGGTAAATATCTTCAGTCAAACAGGGTTTTGAAGAAACATTGACACTAGCAATTGATTATCAAATCAATAAACTTGAATAATTATCGATATAAATAAGCCTGGCAGCGCTGTTTTATTAACCACACTAAGAAAATCGATATAAATTTTGAATTAATTTTTAAGAATTGTTAATATTTCCAGCTCCAAAATCCATTTATATGGCAGATTGCCGTGTTGAAATACCAAATTTTGGTAAATTTCTTTAGTTTACCAAGAAAAATCGACCCAAGTAATTCATTAACAAATCTATAAACTTGAATAATTATTGATATAAATAAGCCTGGCAGCTCTGTTTTGTTAACCACACTAAGAAAATAAATATAAGTTTTGAATTAATTCTTAAGAATTATTAATATTTCCAGCTCCAAAATCCATTTATCTGGCAGATTGCCGTGTTGAAATGCCAAATTTTGGTAAATTTCTTCAGTCAAACTGAGTTTTGAAGAAACATTGACACTAGCAATTGATTAACAAATCAATAAACTTGAATAATTATTGATATAAATAAGCCTGGTAGCTCTGTTTTGTTAACCACACAAAGAAAATCGATATAAATTTTGATTTAATTCTTAAGAATGAAGAATAATTTCAGTTCCAAAATCCATTTATCTGGCAGATTGCCGTGATGAAATGCCAAATTTTGGTAAATTTCTTCAGTCAAACTGAGTTTTGAAGAAACATTGACACTAGCAATTGATTAACAAATCAATAAACTTGAATAATTATTGATATAAATAAGCCTGGCAGCTCTGTTTTGTTAACCACACTAAGAAAATCGATATAAATTTTGAATTAATTCTTAAGAATGAAGAATAATTTCAGTTCCAAAATCCATTTAATGGCAGATTGCCGTGTTGAAATGCCAAATTTTGGTAAATATCTTTAGTTTACTAAGACAAATCGACCCAAGTAATTCATTAACAAATCTATAAACTTGAATAATTATTGATATAAATAAGCCTGGCAGCTTTGTTTTATTAACCACACTAAGAAAATCGATATAAATTTTGAATTAATTTTTAAGAATTGTGAATATTTCCAGCTCCAAAATCCATTTATCTGGCAGATTGCCGTGTTGAAATGGCAAATTTTGGTAAATTTCTTCAGTCAAACAGGGTTTTGAAGAAACATTGACACTAGCAATTGATTAACAAATCAATAAACTTGAATAATTTTTGATCTAAATAAGCCTGGCAGCTTTGTTTTGTTAACCACACTAAGAAAATCGATATAAATTTTGAATTAATTCTTAAGAATGAAGAATAATTTCAGTTCCAAAATCCATTTATCTGGCAGATTGCCGTGTTGAAATGCCAAATTTTGGTAAATTTCTTCAGTCAAACATTGTTTTGAAGAAACATTGACACAAGCAATTGATTAAAAAATCAATAAATTTGAATAATTAATGATATAAATAAGCCTGGCAGCTCTGTTTTATTAACCACACTAAGAAAATCGATATCAATTTTGAATTAATTCTTAAGAATTATGAATATTTCCAGCTCCAAAATCCATTTATATGGCAGATTGCCGTGTTGAAATACCAAATTTTGGTAAATTTCTTTAGTTTACCAAGAAAAATCGACCCAAGTAATTCATTAACAAATCTATAAACTTGAATAATTATTGATATAAATAAGCCTGGCAGCTCTGTTTTGTTAACCACACTAAGAAAATAAATATAAGTTTTGAATTAATTCTTAAGAATTATTAATATTTCCAGCTCCAAAATCCATTTATCTGGCAGATTGCCGTGTTGAAATGCCAAATTTTGGTAAATTTCTTCAGTCAAACTGAGTTTTGAAGAAACATTGACACTAGCAATTGATTAACAAATCAATAAACTTGAATAATTATTGATATAAATAAGCCTGGTAGCTCTGTTTTGTTAACCACACAAAGAAAATCGATATAAATTTTGATTTAATTCTTAAGAATGAAGAATAATTTCAGTTCCAAAATCCATTTATCTGGCAGATTGCCGTGATGAAATGCCAAATTTTGGTAAATTTCTTCAGTCAAACTGAGTTTTGAAGAAACATTGACACTAGCAATTGATTAACAAATCAATAAACTTGAATAATTATTGATATAAATAAGCCTGGCAGCGCTGTTTTATTAACCACACTAAGAAAATCGATATAAATTTTGAATTAATTCTTAAGAATTATGAATATTTCCAGCTCCAAAATCCATTTATATCGCAGATTGCCATGTTGAAATACCAAATTTTGGTAAATTTCTTTAGTTTACTAAGACAAATCGACCCAAGTAATTCATTAACAAATCTATAAACTTGAATAATTATTGATATAAATAAGCCTGGCAGCTCTGTTTTATTAACCACACTAAGAAAATAAATATAAATTTTGTATTAAATCTTAAGAATTATGAATATTTCCAGCTCCAAAATCCATTTATCTGGCAGATTGCCGTATGAAATGCTAAATTTTGGTAAATTTCTTCAGTCAAACAGGGTTTTGAAGAAACATTGACACTAGCAATTGATTAACAAATCAATAAACTTGAATAATTTTTTATCTAAATAAGCCTGGCAGCTTTGTTTTATTAACCACACTAAGAAAATCGATATAAATTTTGAATTAATTTTTAAGAATTGTGAATATTTCCAGCTCCAAAATCCATTTATCTGGCAGATTGCCGTGTTGAAATGGCAAATTTTGGTAAATTTCTTCAGTCAAACAGGGTTTTGAAGAAACATTGACACTAGCAATTGATTAACAAATCAATAAACTTGAATAATTTTTGATCTAAATAAGCCTGGCAGCTTTGTTTTGTTAACCACACTAAGAAAATCGATATAAATTTTGAATTAATTCTTAAGAATGAAGAATAATTTCAGTTCCAAAATCCATTTATCTGGCAGATTGCCGTGTTGAAATGCCAAATTTTGGTAAATTTCTTCAGTCAAACATTGTTTTGAAGAAACATTGACACAAGCAATTGATTAAAAAATCAATAAATTTGAATAATTAATGATATAAATAAGCCTGGCAGCTCTGTTTTATTAACCACACTAAGAAAATCGATATCAATTTTGAATTAATTCTTAAAAATGAAGAATAATTTCAGTTCCAAAATCCATTTATCTGGCAGATTGCCGTGTTGAAATGCCAAATTTTGGTAAATTTCTTCAGTCAAACAGGGTTTTGAAGAAACATTGACACTAGCAATTGATTAACAAATCAATAAACTTGAATAATTATTGATATAAATAAGCCTGGCAGCTCTGTTTTGTTAACCACACTAAGAAAATCGATATAAATTTTGAATTAATTCTTAAGAATGAAGAATAATTTCAGTTCCAAAATCCATTTATCTGGCAGATTGCCGTGATGAAATGCCAAATTTTGGCTAATTTCTTCAGTCAAACAGGGTTTTGAAGAAACATTGACACTAGCAATTGATTAACAAATCAATAAACTTGAATAATTATTGATATAAATAAGCCTGGCAGCTCTGTTTTGTTAAACCCATTAAGAAAATGATATAAATTTTGAATTAATTCTTAAGAATTATGAATATTTCCAGCTCCAAAATCCATTTATATCGCAGATTGCCGTGTTGAAATACCAAATTTTGGTAAATTTCTTTAGTTTACTAAGACAAATCGACCCAAGTAATTCATTAACAAATCTATAAACTTGAATAATTATTGATATAAATAAGCCTGGCAGCTCTGTTTTATTAACCACACTAAGAAAATAAATATAAATTTTGTATTAAATCTTAAGAATTATGAATATTTCCAGCTCCAAAATCCATTTATCTGGCAGATTGCCGTGATGAAATGCCAAATTTTGGCTAATTTCTTCAGTCAAACAGGGTTTTGAAGAAACATTGACACTAGCAATTGATTAACAAATCAATAAACTTGAATAATTATTGATATAAATAAGCCTGGCAGCTCTGTTTTGTTAACCACACTAAGAAAATCGATATAAATTTTGAATTAATTCTTAAGAATGAAGAATAATTTCAGTTCCAAAATCCATTTAATGGCAGATTGCCGTGTTGAAATGCCAAATTTTGGTAAATATCTTCAGTCAAACAGGGTTTTGAAGAAACATTGACACTAGCAATTGATTATCAAATCAATAAACTTGAATAATTATCGATATAAATAAGCCTGGCAGCGCTGTTTTATTAACCACACTAAGAAAATCGATATAAATTTTGAATTAATTTTTAAGAATTGTTAATATTTCCAGCTCCAAAATCCATTTATCTGGCAGATTGCCGTGTTGAAATGGCAAATTTTGGTAAATTTCTTCAGTCAAACAGGGTTTTGAAGAAACATTGACACTAGCAATTGAGTAACAAATCAATAAACTTGAATAATTATTGATAAAAATAAGCCTGGCAGCTCTGTTTTGTTAAACCCATTAAGAAAATGATATAAATTTTGAATTAATTCTTAAGAATTATGAATATTTCCAGCTCCAAAATCCATTTATATCGCAGATTGCCGTGTTCAAATACCAAATTTTGGTAAATTTCTTTAGTTTACTAAGACAAATCGACCCAAGTAATTCATTAACAAATCTATAAACTTGAATAATTATTGATATAAATAAGCCTGGCAGCTCTGTTTTATTAACCACACTAAGAAAATAAATATAAATTTTGTATTAAATCTTAAGAATGAAGAATAATTTCAGTTCCAAAATCCATTTATCTGGCAGATTGCCGTGTTGAAATGCCAAATTTTGGTAAATTTCTTCAGTCAAACATTGTTTTGAAGAAACATTGACACTAGCAATTGATTAACAAATCAGTAAACTTGAATAATTATTGATATAAATAAGCCTGGCAGCTCTGTTTTGTTAACCACACTAAGAAAATCGATATAAATTTTGAATTAATTCTTAAGAATGAAGAATAATTTCAGTTCCAAAATCCATTTATCTGGCAGATTGCCGTGTTGAAATGCCAAATTTTGGTAAATTTCTTCAGTCAAACAGGGTTTTGAAGAAACATTGACACTAGCAATTGATTAACAAATCAATAAACTTGAATAATTATTGATATAAATAAGCCTGGCAGCTCTGTTTTGTTAACCACACTAAGAAAATCGATATAAATTTTGAATTAATTCTTAAGAATGAAGAATAATTTCAGTTCCAAAATCCATTTATCTGGCAGATTGCCGTGTTGAAATGCCAAATTTTGGTAAATTTCTTCAGTCAAACAGGGTTTTGAAGAAACATTGACACTAGCAATTGATTAACAAATCAATAAACTTGAATAATTATTGATATAAATAAGCCTGGCAGCGCTGTTTTATAAACCACACTAAGAAAATCGATATAAATTTTGAATTAATTTTTAACTTGAATAATTATTGATATAAATAAGCCTGGCAGCTCTGTTTTGTTAACCACACTAAGAAAATCGATATAAATTTTGAATTAATTCTTAAGAATGAAGAATAATTTCAGTTCCAAAATCCATTTATCTGGCAGATTGCCGTGTTGAAATGCCAAACTTTGGTAAATTTCTTCAGTCAAACAGGGTTTTGAAGAAACATTGACACTAGCAATTGATTAACAAATCAATAAACTTGAATAATTATTGATATAAATAAGCCTGGCAGCGCTGTTTTATTAACCACACTAAGAAAATCGATATAAATTTTGAATTAATTTTTAAGAATTGTGAATATTTCCAGCTCCAAAATCCATTTATCTGGCAGATTGCCGTGTTGAAATGGCAAATTTTGGTAAATTTCTTCAGTCAAACAGGGTTTTGAAGAAACATTGACACTAGCAATTTAATAACAAATCAATAAACTTGAATAATTATTGATATAAATAAGCCTGGCAGCGCTGTTTTATTAACCACACTAAGAAAATCGATATAAATTTTGAATTAATTTTTAAGAATTGTGAATATTTCCAGCTCCAAAATCCATTTATATGGCAGATTGCCGTGTTCAAATGGCAAATTTTGGTAAATTTCTTCAGTCAAACAGGGTTTTGAAGAAACATTGACACTAGCAATTGAATAACAAATCAATAAAATTGAATAATTATTGATATAAATAAGCCTGGCAGCGCTGTTTTATTAACCACACTAAGAAAATCGATATAAATTTTGAATTAATTTTTAAGAATTGTGAATATTTCCAGCTCCAAAATCCATTTATATGGCAGATTGCCGTGTTGAAATACCAAATTTTGGTAAATTTCTTTTGTTTAACCAGAAAAATCGACCCAAGTAATTCATAAACAAATCTATAAACTTGAATAATTATTGATATAAATAAGCCTGGCAGCTCTGTTTTGTTAACCACACTAAGAAAATCGATATAAATTTTGAATTAATTCTTAAGAATGAAGAATAATTTCAGTTCCAAAACCCATTTATCTGGCAGATTGCCGTGTTGAAATGCCAAATTTTGGTAAATTTCTTCAGTCAAACAGGGTTTTGAAGATACATTGACACTAGCAATTGATTAACAAATCAATAAACTTGAATAATTATTGATATAAATAAGCCTGGCAGCTCTGTTTTATTAACCACACTAAGAAAATAAATATAAATTTTGTATTAAATCTTAAGAATTATGAATATTTCCAGCTCCAAAATCCATTTATCTGGCAGATTGCCGCGTTGAAATGCCAAATTTTGGTAAATTTCTACAGTCAAACAGGGTTTTGAAGAAACATTGACACTAGCAATTGATTAACAAATCAATAAACTTGAATAATTATTGATATAAATAAGCCTGGCAGCTCTGTTTTGTTAACCACACTAAGAAAATAAATATAAATTTTGAATTAATTCTTAAGAATGAAAAATAATTTCAGTTCCAAAATCCATTTATCTGGCAGATTGCCGTGTTGAAATGGCAAATTTTGGTAAATTTCTTCAGTCAAACATTGTTTTGAAGAAACATTGACACAAGCAATTGATTAAAAAATCAATAAATTTGAATAATTAATGATATAAATAAGCCTGGCAGCTCTGTTTTATTAACCACACTAAGAAAATCGATATCAATTTTGAATTAATTCTTAAGAATTATGAATATTTCCAGCTCCAAAATCCATTTATATGGCAGATTGCCGTGTTGAAATACCAAATTTTGGTAAATTTCTTTAGTTTACCAAGAAAAATCGACCCAAGTAATTCATTAACAAATCTATAAACTTGAATAATTATTGATATAAATAAGCCTGGCAGCTCTGTTTTGTTAACCACACTAAGAAAATAAATATAAGTTTTGAATTAATTCTTAAGAATTATTAATATTTCCAGCTCCAAAATCCATTTATCTGGCAGATTGCCGTGTTGAAATGCCAAATTTTGGTAAATTTCTTTTGTTTAACCAGAAAAATCGACCCAAGTAATTCATAAACAAATCTATAAACTTGAATAATTATTGATATAAATAAGCCTGGCAGCTCTGTTTTGTTAACCACACTAAGAAAATCGATATAAATTTTGAATTAATTCTTAAGAATGAAGAATAATTTCAGTTCCAAAACCCATTTATCTGGCAGATTGCCGTGTTGAAATGCCAAATTTTGGTAAATTTCTTCAGTCAAACAGGGTTTTGAAGATACATTGACACTAGCAATTGATTAACAAATCAATAAACTTGAATAATTATTGATATAAATAAGCCTGGCAGCTCTGTTTTATTAACCACACTAAGAAAATAAATATAAATTTTGTATTAAATCTTAAGAATTATGAATATTTCCAGCTCCAAAATCCATTTATCTGGCAGATTGCCGCGTTGAAATGCCAAATTTTGGTAAATTTCTACAGTCAAACAGGGTTTTGAAGAAACATTGACACTAGCAATTGATTAACAAATCAATAAACTTGAATAATTATTGATATAAATAAGCCTGGCAGCTCTGTTTTGTTAACCACACTAAGAAAATAAATATAAATTTTGAATTAATTCTTAAGAATGAAAAATAATTTCAGTTCCAAAATCCATTTATCTGGCAGATTGCCGTGTTGAAATGGCAAATTTTGGTAAATTTCTTCAGTCAAACATTGTTTTGAAGAAACATTGACACAAGCAATTGATTAAAAAATCAATAAATTTGAATAATTAATGATATAAATAAGCCTGGCAGCTCTGTTTTATTAACCACACTAAGAAAATCGATATCAATTTTGAATTAATTCTTAAGAATTATGAATATTTCCAGCTCCAAAATCCATTTATATGGCAGATTGCCGTGTTGAAATACCAAATTTTGGTAAATTTCTTTAGTTTACCAAGAAAAATCGACCCAAGTAATTCATTAACAAATCTATAAACTTGAATAATTATTGATATAAATAAGCCTGGCAGCTCTGTTTTGTTAACCACACTAAGAAAATAAATATAAGTTTTGAATTAATTCTTAAGAATTATTAATATTTCCAGCTCCAAAATCCATTTATCTGGCAGATTGCCGTGTTGAAATGCCAAATTTTGGTAAATTTCTTCAGTCAAACTGATTTTTGAAGAAACATTGACACTAGCAATTGATTAACAAATCAATAAACTTGAATAATTATTGATATAAATAAGCCTGGTAGCTCTGTTTTGTTAACCACACAAAGAAAATCGATATAAATTTTGATTTAATTCTTAAGAATGAAGAATAATTTCAGTTCCAAAATCCATTTATCTGGCAGATTGCCGTGATGAAATGCCAAATTTTGGCTAATTTCTTCAGTCAAACAGGGTTTTGAAGAAACATTGACACTAGCAATTGATTAACAAATCAATAAACTTGAATAATTATTGATATAAATAAGCCTGGCAGCTCTGTTTTGTTAACCACACTAAGAAAATCGATATAAATTTTGAATTAATTCTTAAGAATGAAGAATAATTTCAGTTCCAAAATCCATTTAATGGCAGATTGCCGTGTTGAAATGCCAAATTTTGGTAAATATCTTCAGTCAAACAGGGTTTTGAAGAAACATTGACACTAGCAATTGATTATCAAATCAATAAACTTGAATAATTATTGATATAAATAAGCCTGGCAGCGCTGTTTTATTAACCACACTAAGAAAATCGATATAAATTTTGAATTAATTTTTAAGAATTGTGAATATTTCCAGCTCCAAAATCCATTTATCTGGCAGATTGCCGTGTTGAAATGGCAAATTTTGGTAAATTTCTTCAGTCAAACAGGGTTTTGAAGATACATTGACACTAGCAATTGATTAACAAATCAATAAACTTGAATAATTATTGATATAAATAAGCCTGGCAGCTCTGTTTTATTAACCACACTAAGAAAATAAATATAAATTTTGTATTAAATCTTAAGAATTATGAATATTTCCAGCTCCAAAATCCATTTATCTGGCAGATTGCCGCGTTGAAATGCCAAATTTTGGTAAATTTCTACAGTCAAACAGGGTTTTGAAGAAACATTGACACTAGCAATTGATTAACAAATCAATAAACTTGAATAATTATTGATATAAATAAGCCTGGCAGCTCTGTTTTGTTAACCACACTAAGAAAATAAATATAAATTTTGAATTAATTCTTAAGAATGAAAAATAATTTCAGTTCCAAAATCCATTTATCTGGCAGATTGCCGTGTTGAAATGGCAAATTTTGGTAAATTTCTTCAGTCAAACATTGTTTTGAAGAAACATTGACACAAGCAATTGATTAAAAAATCAATAAATTTGAATAATTAATGATATAAATAAGCCTGGCAGCTCTGTTTTATTAACCACACTAAGAAAATCGATATCAATTTTGAATTAATTCTTAAGAATTATGAATATTTCCAGCTCCAAAATCCATTTATATGGCAGATTGCCGTGTTGAAATACCAAATTTTGGTAAATTTCTTTAGTTTACCAAGAAAAATCGACCCAAGTAATTCATTAACAAATCTATAAACTTGAATAATTATTGATATAAATAAGCCTGGCAGCTCTGTTTTGTTAACCACACTAAGAAAATAAACATAAGTTTTGAATTAATTCTTAAGAATTATTAATATTTCCAGCTCCAAAATCCATTTATCTGGCAGATTGCCGTGTTGAAATGCCAAATTTTGGTAAATTTCTTCAGTCAAACTGATTTTTGAAGAAACATTGACACTAGCAATTGATTAACAAATCAATAAACTTGAATAATTATTGATATAAATAAGCCTGGTAGCTCTGTTTTGTTAACCACACAAAGAAAATCGATATAAATTTTGATTTAATTCTTAAGAATGAAGAATAATTTCAGTTCCAAAATCCATTTATCTGGCAGATTGCCGTGATGAAATGCCAAATTTTGGCTAATTTCTTCAGTCAAACAGGGTTTTGAAGAAACATTGACACTAGCAATTGATTAACAAATCAATAAACTTGAATAATTATTGATATAAATAAGCCTGGCAGCTCTGTTTTGTTAACCACACTAAGAAAATCGATATAAATTTTGAATTAATTCTTAAGAATGAAGAATAATTTCAGTTCCAAAATCCATTTAATGGCAGATTGCCGTGTTGAAATGCCAAATTTTGGTAAATATCTTCAGTCAAACAGGGTTTTGAAGAAACATTGACACTAGCAATTGATTATCAAATCAATAAACTTGAATAATTATTGATATAAATAAGCCTGGCAGCGCTGTTTTATTAACCACACTAAGAAAATCGATATAAATTTTGAATTAATTTTTAAGAATTGTGAATATTTCCAGCTCCAAAATCCATTTATCTGGCAGATTGCCGTGTTGAAATGGCAAATTTTGGTAAATTTCTTCAGTCAAACAGGGTTTTGAAGAAACATTGACACTAGCAATTGATTATCAAATCAATAAACTTGAATAATTATTGATAAAAATAAGCCTGGCAGCTCTGTTTTGTTAAACCCATTAAGAAAATGATATAAATTTTGAATTAATTCTTAAGAATTATGAATATTTCCAGCTCCAAAATCCATTTATATCGCAGATTGCCGTGTTGAAATACCAAATTTTGGTAAATTTCTTTAGTTTACTAAGACAAATCGACCCAAGTAATTCATTAACAAATCTATAAACTTGAATAATTATTGATATAAATAAGCCTGGCAGCTCTGTTTTATTAACCACACTAAGAAAATAAATATAAATTTTGTATTAAATCTTAAGAATTATGAATATTTCCAGCTTGAAAATCCATTTATCTGGCAGATTGCCGTATGAAATGCCAAATTTTGGTAAATTTCTTCAGTCAAACAGGGTTTTGAAGAAACATTGACACTAGCAATTCATTAACAAATCTATAAACTTGAATAATTATTGATATAAATAAGCCTGGCAGCTCTGTTTTATTAACCACACTAAGAAAATAAATATAAATTTTGTATTAAATCTTAAGAATTATGAATATTTCCAGCTCCAAAATCCATTTATCTGGCAGATTGCCGTGTTGAAATGGCAAATTTTGGTAAATTTCTTCAGTCAAACAGGGTTTTGAAGAAACATTGACACTAGCAATTGATTAACAAATCAATAAACTTGAATAATTTTTGATCTAAATAAGCCTGGCAGCTTTGTTTTGTTAACCACACTAAGAAAATCGATATAAATTTTGAATTAATTCTTAAGAATGAAGAATAATTTCAGTTCCAAAATCCATTTATCTGGCAGATTGCCGTGTTGAAATGCCAAATTTTGGTAAATTTCTTCAGTCAAACATTGTTTTGAAGAAACATTGACACTAGCAATTGATTAACAAATCAGTAAACTTGAATAATTATTGATATAAATAAGCCTGGCAGCTCTGTTTTGTTAACCACACTAAGAAAATCGATATAAATTTTGAATTAATTCTTAAGAATGAAGAATAATTTCAGTTCCAAAATCCATTTATCTGGCAGATTGCCGTGTTGAAATGCCAAATTTTGGTAAATTTCTTCAGTCAAACAGGGTTTTGAAGAAACATTGACACTAGCAATTGATTAACAAATCAATAAACTTGAATAATTATTGATATAAATAAGCCTGGCAGCTCTGTTTTGTTAACCACACTAAGAAAATCGATATCAATTTTGAATTAATTCTTAAGAATTATGAATAATTTCAGTTCCAAAATCCATTTAATGGCAGATTGCCGTGTTGAAATGCCAAATTTTGGTAAATATCTTCAGTCAAACAGGGTTTTGAAGAAACATTGACACTAGCAATTGATTATCAAATCAATAAACTTGAATAATTATCGATATAAATAAGCCTGGCAGCGCTGTTTTATTAACCACACTAAGAAAATCGATATAAATTTTGAATTAATTTTTAAGAATTGTTAATATTTCCAGCTCCAAAATCCATTTATCTGGCAGATTGCCGTGTTGAAATGGCAAATTTTGGTAAATTTCTTCAGTCAAACAGGGTTTTGAAGAAACATTGACACTAGCAATTGAGTAACAAATCAATAAACTTGAATAATTATTGATAAAAATAAGCCTGGCAGCTCTGTTTTGTTAAACCCATTAAGAAAATGATATAAATTTTGAATTAATTCTTAAGAATTATGAATATTTCCAGCTCCAAAATCCATTTATATCGCAGATTGCCGTGTTCAAATACCAAATTTTGGTAAATTTCTTTAGTTTACTAAGACAAATCGACCCAAGTAATTCATTAACAAATCTATAAACTTGAATAATTATTGATATAAATAAGCCTGGCAGCTCTGTTTTATTAACCACACTAAGAAAATAAATATAAATTTTGTATTAAATCTTAAGAATGAAGAATAATTTCAGTTCCAAAATCCATTTATCTGGCAGATTGCCGTGTTGAAATGCCAAATTTTGGTAAATTTCTTCAGTCAAACATTGTTTTGAAGAAACATTGACACTAGCAATTGATTAACAAATCAGTAAACTTGAATAATTATTGATATAAATAAGCCTGGCAGCTCTGTTTTGTTAACCACACTAAGAAAATCGATATAAATTTTGAATTAATTCTTAAGAATGAAGAATAATTTCAGTTCCAAAATCCATTTATCTGGCAGATTGCCGTGTTGAAATGCCAAATTTTGGTAAATTTCTTCAGTCAAACAGGGTTTTGAAGAAACATTGACACTAGCAATTGATTAACAAATCAATAAACTTGAATAATTATTGATATAAATAAGCCTGGCAGCTCTGTTTTGTTAACCACACTAAGAAAATCGATATAAATTTTGAATTAATTCTTAAGAATGAAGAATAATTTCAGTTCCAAAATCCATTTATCTGGCAGATTGCCGTGTTGAAATGCCAAATTTTGGTAAATTTCTTCAGTCAAACAGGGTTTTGAAGAAACATTGACACTAGCAATTGATTAACAAATCAATAAACTTGAATAATTATTGATATAAATAAGCCTGGCAGCGCTGTTTTATAAACCACACTAAGAAAATCGATATAAATTTTGAATTAATTTTTAACTTGAATAATTATTGATATAAATAAGCCTGGCAGCTCTGTTTTGTTAACCACACTAAGAAAATCGATATAAATTTTGAATTAATTCTTAAGAATGAAGAATAATTTCAGTTCCAAAATCCATTTATCTGGCAGATTGCCGTGTTGAAATGCCAAACTTTGGTAAATTTCTTCAGTCAAACAGGGTTTTGAAGAAACATTGACACTAGCAATTGATTAACAAATCAATAAACTTGAATAATTATTGATATAAATAAGCCTGGCAGCGCTGTTTTATTAACCACACTAAGAAAATCGATATAAATTTTGAATTAATTTTTAAGAATTGTGAATATTTCCAGCTCCAAAATCCATTTATCTGGCAGATTGCCGTGTTGAAATGGCAAATTTTGGTAAATTTCTTCAGTCAAACAGGGTTTTGAAGAAACATTGACACTAGCAATTTAATAACAAATCAATAAACTTGAATAATTATTGATATAAATAAGCCTGGCAGCGCTGTTTTATTAACCACACTAAGAAAATCGATATAAATTTTGAATTAATTTTTAAGAATTGTGAATATTTCCAGCTCCAAAATCCATTTATATGGCAGATTGCCGTGTTCAAATGGCAAATTTTGGTAAATTTCTTCAGTCAAACAGGGTTTTGAAGAAACATTGACACTAGCAATTGAATAACAAATCAATAAAATTGAATAATTATTGATATAAATAAGCCTGGCAGCGCTGTTTTATTAACCACACTAAGAAAATCGATATAAATTTTGAATTAATTTTTAAGAATTGTGAATATTTCCAGCTCCAAAATCCATTTATATGGCAGATTGCCGTGTTGAAATACCAAATTTTGGTAAATTTCTTTTGTTTAACCAGAAAAATCGACCCAAGTAATTCATAAACAAATCTATAAACTTGAATAATTATTGATATAAATAAGCCTGGCAGCTCTGTTTTGTTAACCACACTAAGAAAATCGATATAAATTTTGAATTAATTCTTAAGAATGAAGAATAATTTCAGTTCCAAAACCCATTTATCTGGCAGATTGCCGTGTTGAAATGCCAAATTTTGGTAAATTTCTTCAGTCAAACAGGGTTTTGAAGATACATTGACACTAGCAATTGATTAACAAATCAATAAACTTGAATAATTATTGATATAAATAAGCCTGGCAGCTCTGTTTTATTAACCACACTAAGAAAATAAATATAAATTTTGTATTAAATCTTAAGAATTATGAATATTTCCAGCTCCAAAATCCATTTATCTGGCAGATTGCCGCGTTGAAATGCCAAATTTTGGTAAATTTCTACAGTCAAACAGGGTTTTGAAGAAACATTGACACTAGCAATTGATTAACAAATCAATAAACTTGAATAATTATTGATATAAATAAGCCTGGCAGCTCTGTTTTGTTAACCACACTAAGAAAATAAATATAAATTTTGAATTAATTCTTAAGAATGAAAAATAATTTCAGTTCCAAAATCCATTTATCTGGCAGATTGCCGTGTTGAAATGGCAAATTTTGGTAAATTTCTTCAGTCAAACATTGTTTTGAAGAAACATTGACACAAGCAATTGATTAAAAAATCAATAAATTTGAATAATTAATGATATAAATAAGCCTGGCAGCTCTGTTTTATTAACCACACTAAGAAAATCGATATCAATTTTGAATTAATTCTTAAGAATTATGAATATTTCCAGCTCCAAAATCCATTTATATGGCAGATTGCCGTGTTGAAATACCAAATTTTGGTAAATTTCTTTAGTTTACCAAGAAAAATCGACCCAAGTAATTCATTAACAAATCTATAAACTTGAATAATTATTGATATAAATAAGCCTGGCAGCTCTGTTTTGTTAACCACACTAAGAAAATAAATATAAGTTTTGAATTAATTCTTAAGAATTATTAATATTTCCAGCTCCAAAATCCATTTATCTGGCAGATTGCCGTGTTGAAATGCCAAATTTTGGTAAATTTCTTTTGTTTAACCAGAAAAATCGACCCAAGTAATTCATAAACAAATCTATAAACTTGAATAATTATTGATATAAATAAGCCTGGCAGCTCTGTTTTGTTAACCACACTAAGAAAATCGATATAAATTTTGAATTAATTCTTAAGAATGAAGAATAATTTCAGTTCCAAAACCCATTTATCTGGCAGATTGCCGTGTTGAAATGCCAAATTTTGGTAAATTTCTTCAGTCAAACAGGGTTTTGAAGATACATTGACACTAGCAATTGATTAACAAATCAATAAACTTGAATAATTATTGATATAAATAAGCCTGGCAGCTCTGTTTTATTAACCACACTAAGAAAATAAATATAAATTTTGTATTAAATCTTAAGAATTATGAATATTTCCAGCTCCAAAATCCATTTATCTGGCAGATTGCCGCGTTGAAATGCCAAATTTTGGTAAATTTCTACAGTCAAACAGGGTTTTGAAGAAACATTGACACTAGCAATTGATTAACAAATCAATAAACTTGAATAATTATTGATATAAATAAGCCTGGCAGCTCTGTTTTGTTAACCACACTAAGAAAATAAATATAAATTTTGAATTAATTCTTAAGAATGAAAAATAATTTCAGTTCCAAAATCCATTTATCTGGCAGATTGCCGTGTTGAAATGGCAAATTTTGGTAAATTTCTTCAGTCAAACATTGTTTTGAAGAAACATTGACACAAGCAATTGATTAAAAAATCAATAAATTTGAATAATTAATGATATAAATAAGCCTGGCAGCTCTGTTTTATTAACCACACTAAGAAAATCGATATCAATTTTGAATTAATTCTTAAGAATTATGAATATTTCCAGCTCCAAAATCCATTTATATGGCAGATTGCCGTGTTGAAATACCAAATTTTGGTAAATTTCTTTAGTTTACCAAGAAAAATCGACCCAAGTAATTCATTAACAAATCTATAAACTTGAATAATTATTGATATAAATAAGCCTGGCAGCTCTGTTTTGTTAACCACACTAAGAAAATAAATATAAGTTTTGAATTAATTCTTAAGAATTATTAATATTTCCAGCTCCAAAATCCATTTATCTGGCAGATTGCCGTGTTGAAATGCCAAATTTTGGTAAATTTCTTCAGTCAAACTGATTTTTGAAGAAACATTGACACTAGCAATTGATTAACAAATCAATAAACTTGAATAATTATTGATATAAATAAGCCTGGTAGCTCTGTTTTGTTAACCACACAAAGAAAATCGATATAAATTTTGATTTAATTCTTAAGAATGAAGAATAATTTCAGTTCCAAAATCCATTTATCTGGCAGATTGCCGTGATGAAATGCCAAATTTTGGCTAATTTCTTCAGTCAAACAGGGTTTTGAAGAAACATTGACACTAGCAATTGATTAACAAATCAATAAACTTGAATAATTATTGATATAAATAAGCCTGGCAGCTCTGTTTTGTTAACCACACTAAGAAAATCGATATAAATTTTGAATTAATTCTTAAGAATGAAGAATAATTTCAGTTCCAAAATCCATTTAATGGCAGATTGCCGTGTTGAAATGCCAAATTTTGGTAAATATCTTCAGTCAAACAGGGTTTTGAAGAAACATTGACACTAGCAATTGATTATCAAATCAATAAACTTGAATAATTATTGATATAAATAAGCCTGGCAGCGCTGTTTTATTAACCACACTAAGAAAATCGATATAAATTTTGAATTAATTTTTAAGAATTGTGAATATTTCCAGCTCCAAAATCCATTTATCTGGCAGATTGCCGTGTTGAAATGGCAAATTTTGGTAAATTTCTTCAGTCAAACAGGGTTTTGAAGATACATTGACACTAGCAATTGATTAACAAATCAATAAACTTGAATAATTATTGATATAAATAAGCCTGGCAGCTCTGTTTTATTAACCACACTAAGAAAATAAATATAAATTTTGTATTAAATCTTAAGAATTATGAATATTTCCAGCTCCAAAATCCATTTATCTGGCAGATTGCCGCGTTGAAATGCCAAATTTTGGTAAATTTCTACAGTCAAACAGGGTTTTGAAGAAACATTGACACTAGCAATTGATTAACAAATCAATAAACTTGAATAATTATTGATATAAATAAGCCTGGCAGCTCTGTTTTGTTAACCACACTAAGAAAATAAATATAAATTTTGAATTAATTCTTAAGAATGAAAAATAATTTCAGTTCCAAAATCCATTTATCTGGCAGATTGCCGTGTTGAAATGGCAAATTTTGGTAAATTTCTTCAGTCAAACATTGTTTTGAAGAAACATTGACACAAGCAATTGATTAAAAAATCAATAAATTTGAATAATTAATGATATAAATAAGCCTGGCAGCTCTGTTTTATTAACCACACTAAGAAAATCGATATCAATTTTGAATTAATTCTTAAGAATTATGAATATTTCCAGCTCCAAAATCCATTTATATGGCAGATTGCCGTGTTGAAATACCAAATTTTGGTAAATTTCTTTAGTTTACCAAGAAAAATCGACCCAAGTAATTCATTAACAAATCTATAAACTTGAATAATTATTGATATAAATAAGCCTGGCAGCTCTGTTTTGTTAACCACACTAAGAAAATAAACATAAGTTTTGAATTAATTCTTAAGAATTATTAATATTTCCAGCTCCAAAATCCATTTATCTGGCAGATTGCCGTGTTGAAATGCCAAATTTTGGTAAATTTCTTCAGTCAAACTGATTTTTGAAGAAACATTGACACTAGCAATTGATTAACAAATCAATAAACTTGAATAATTATTGATATAAATAAGCCTGGTAGCTCTGTTTTGTTAACCACACAAAGAAAATCGATATAAATTTTGATTTAATTCTTAAGAATGAAGAATAATTTCAGTTCCAAAATCCATTTATCTGGCAGATTGCCGTGATGAAATGCCAAATTTTGGCTAATTTCTTCAGTCAAACAGGGTTTTGAAGAAACATTGACACTAGCAATTGATTAACAAATCAATAAACTTGAATAATTATTGATATAAATAAGCCTGGCAGCTCTGTTTTGTTAACCACACTAAGAAAATCGATATAAATTTTGAATTAATTCTTAAGAATGAAGAATAATTTCAGTTCCAAAATCCATTTAATGGCAGATTGCCGTGTTGAAATGCCAAATTTTGGTAAATATCTTCAGTCAAACAGGGTTTTGAAGAAACATTGACACTAGCAATTGATTATCAAATCAATAAACTTGAATAATTATTGATATAAATAAGCCTGGCAGCGCTGTTTTATTAACCACACTAAGAAAATCGATATAAATTTTGAATTAATTTTTAAGAATTGTGAATATTTCCAGCTCCAAAATCCATTTATCTGGCAGATTGCCGTGTTGAAATGGCAAATTTTGGTAAATTTCTTCAGTCAAACAGGGTTTTGAAGAAACATTGACACTAGCAATTGATTATCAAATCAATAAACTTGAATAATTATTGATAAAAATAAGCCTGGCAGCTCTGTTTTGTTAAACCCATTAAGAAAATGATATAAATTTTGAATTAATTCTTAAGAATTATGAATATTTCCAGCTCCAAAATCCATTTATATCGCAGATTGCCGTGTTGAAATACCAAATTTTGGTAAATTTCTTTAGTTTACTAAGACAAATCGACCCAAGTAATTCATTAACAAATCTATAAACTTGAATAATTATTGATATAAATAAGCCTGGCAGCTCTGTTTTATTAACCACACTAAGAAAATAAATATAAATTTTGTATTAAATCTTAAGAATTATGAATATTTCCAGCTTGAAAATCCATTTATCTGGCAGATTGCCGTATGAAATGCCAAATTTTGGTAAATTTCTTCAGTCAAACAGGGTTTTGAAGAAACATTGACACTAGCAATTCATTAACAAATCTATAAACTTGAATAATTATTGATATAAATAAGCCTGGCAGCTCTGTTTTATTAACCACACTAAGAAAATAAATATAAATTTTGTATTAAATCTTAAGAATTATGAATATTTCCAGCTCCAAAATCCATTTATCTGGCAGATTGCCGTGTTGAAATGGCAAATTTTGGTAAATTTCTTCAGTCAAACAGGGTTTTGAAGAAACATTGACACTAGCAATTGATTAACAAATCAATAAACTTGAATAATTTTTGATCTAAATAAGCCTGGCAGCTTTGTTTTGTTAACCACACTAAGAAAATCGATATAAATTTTGAATTAATTCTTAAGAATGAAGAATAATTTCAGTTCCAAAATCCATTTATCTGGCAGATTGCCGTGTTGAAATGCCAAATTTTGGTAAATTTCTTCAGTCAAACATTGTTTTGAAGAAACATTGACACTAGCAATTGATTAACAAATCAGTAAACTTGAATAATTATTGATATAAATAAGCCTGGCAGCTCTGTTTTGTTAACCACACTAAGAAAATCGATATAAATTTTGAATTAATTCTTAAGAATGAAGAATAATTTCAGTTCCAAAATCCATTTATCTGGCAGATTGCCGTGTTGAAATGCCAAATTTTGGTAAATTTCTTCAGTCAAACAGGGTTTTGAAGAAACATTGACACTAGCAATTGATTAACAAATCAATAAACTTGAATAATTATTGATATAAATAAGCCTGGCAGCTCTGTTTTGTTAACCACACTAAGAAAATCGATATCAATTTTGAATTAATTCTTAAGAATTATGAATATTTCCAGCTCCAAAATCCATTTATATGGCAGATTGCCGTGTTGAAATACCAAATTTTGGTAAATTTCTTTAGTTTACCAAGAAAAATCGACCCAAGTAATTCATTAACAAATCTATAAACTTGAATAATTATTGATATAAATAAGCCTGGCAGCTCTGTTTTGTTAACCACACTAAGAAAATAAATATAAGTTTTGAATTAATTCTTAAGAATTATTAATATTTCCAGCTCCAAAATCCATTTATCTGGCAGATTGCCGTGTTGAAATGCCAAATTTTGGTAAATTTCTTCAGTCAAACTGATTTTTGAAGAAACATTGACACTAGCAATTGATTAACAAATCAATAAACTTGAATAATTATTGATATAAATAAGCCTGGTAGCTCTGTTTTGTTAACCACACAAAGAAAATCGATATAAATTTTGATTTAATTCTTAAGAATGAAGAATAATTTCAGTTCCAAAATCCATTTATCTGGCAGATTGCCGTGATGAAATGCCAAATTTTGGCTAATTTCTTCAGTCAAACAGGGTTTTGAAGAAACATTGACACTAGCAATTGATTAACAAATCAATAAACTTGAATAATTATTGATATAAATAAGCCTGGCAGCTCTGTTTTGTTAACCACACTAAGAAAATCGATATAAATTTTGAATTAATTCTTAAGAATGAAGAATAATTTCAGTTCCAAAATCCATTTAATGGCAGATTGCCGTGTTGAAATGCCAAATTTTGGTAAATATCTTCAGTCAAACAGGGTTTTGAAGAAACATTGACACTAGCAATTGATTATCAAATCAATAAACTTGAATAATTATTGATATAAATAAGCCTGGCAGCGCTGTTTTATTAACCACACTAAGAAAATCGATATAAATTTTGAATTAATTTTTAAGAATTGTGAATATTTCCAGCTCCAAAATCCATTTATCTGGCAGATTGCCGTGTTGAAATGGCAAATTTTGGTAAATTTCTTCAGTCAAACAGGGTTTTGAAGAAACATTGACACTAGCAATTGAGTAACAAATCAATAAACTTGAATAATTATTGATAAAAATAAGCCTGGCAGCTCTGTTTTGTTAAACCCATTAAGAAAATGATATAAATTTTGAATTAATTCTTAAGAATTATGAATATTTCCAGCTCCAAAATCCATTTATATCGCAGATTGCCGTGTTGAAATACCAAATTTTGGTAAATTTCTTTAGTTTACTAAGACAAATCGACCCAAGTAATTCATTAACAAATCTATAAACTTGAATAATTATTGATATAAATAAGCCTGGCAGCTCTGTTTTATTAACCACACTAAGAAAATAAATATAAATTTTGTATTAAATCTTAAGAATTATGAATATTTCCAGCTCCAAAATCCATTTATCTGGCAGATTGCCGTATGAAATGGCAAATTTTGGTAAATTTCTTCAGTCAAACAGGGTTTTGAAGAAACATTGACACTAGCAATTGATTAACAAATCAATAAACTTGAATAATTTTTGATCTAAATAAGCCTGGCAGCTTTGTTTTGTTAACCACACTAAGAAAATCGATATAAATTTTGAATTAATTCTTAAGAATGAAGAATAATTTCAGTTCCAAAATCCATTTATCTGGCAGATTGCCGTGTTGAAATGCCAAATTTTGGTAAATTTCTTCAGTCAAACATTGTTTTGAAGAAACATTGACACTAGCAATTGATTAACAAATCAGTAAACTTGAATAATTATTGATATAAATAAGCCTGGCAGCTCTGTTTTGTTAACCACACTAAGAAAATCGATATAAATTTTGAATTAATTCTTAAGAATGAAGAATAATTTCAGTTCCAAAATCCATTTATCTGGCAGATTGCCGTGTTGAAATGCCAAATTTTGGTAAATTTCTTCAGTCAAACAGGGTTTTGAAGAAACATTGACACTAGCAATTGATTAACAAATCAATAAACTTGAATAATTATTGATATAAATAAGCCTGGCAGCTCTGTTTTGTTAACCACACTAAGAAAATCGATATAAATTTTGAATTAATTCTTAAGAATGAAGAATAATTTCAGTTCCAAAATCCATTTATCTGGCAGATTGCCGTGTTGAAATGCCAAACTTTGGTAAATTTCTTCAGTCAAACAGGGTTTTGAAGAAACATTGACACTAGCAATTGATTAACAAATCAATAAACTTGAATAATTATTGATATAAATAAGCCTGGCAGCGCTGTTTTATTAACCACACTAAGAAAATCGATATAAATTTTGAATTAATTTTTAAGAATTGTGAATATTTCCAGCTCCAAAATCCATTTATCTGGCAGATTGCCGTGTTGAAATGGCAAATTTTGGTAAATTTCTTCAGTCAAACAGGGTTTTGAAGAAACATTGACACTAGCAATTGAATAACAAATCAATAAACTTGAATAATTATTGATATAAATAAGCCTGGCAGCGCTGTTTTATTAACCACACTAAGAAAATCGATATAAATTTTGAATTAATTTTTAAGAATTGTGAATATTTCCAGCTCCAAAATCCATTTATATGGCAGATTGCCGTGTTGAAATACCAAATTTTGGTAAATTTCTTTTGTTTAACCAGAAAAATCGACCCAAGTAATTCATAAACAAATCTATAAACTTGAATAATTATTGATATAAATAAGCCTGGCAGCTCTGTTTTGTTAACCACACTAAGAAAATCGATATAAATTTTGAATTAATTCTTAAGAATGAAGAATAATTTCAGTTCCAAAACCCATTTATCTGGCACATTGCCGTGTTGAAATGCCAAATTTTGGTAAATTTCTTCAGTCAAACAGGGTTTTGAAGATACATTGACACTAGCAATTGATTAACAAATCAATAAACTTGAATAATTATTGATATAAATAAGCCTGGCAGCTCTGTTTTATTAACCACACTAAGAAAATAAATATAAATTTTGTATTAAATCTTAAGAATTATGAATATTTCCAGCTCCAAAATCCATTTATCTGGCAGATTGCCGCGTTGAAATGCCAAATTTTGGTAAATTTCTTCAGTCAAACAGGGTTTTGAAGAAACATTGACACTAGCAATTGAGTAACAAATCAATAAACTTGAATAATTATTGATAAAAATAAGCCTGGCAGCTCTGTTTTGTTAAACCCATTAAGAAAATGATATAAATTTTGAATTAATTCTTAAGAATTAAGAATATTTCCAGCTCCAAAATCCATTTATATCGCAGATTGCCGTGTTGAAATACCAAATTTTGGTAAATTTCTTTAGTTTACTAAGACAAATCGACCCAAGTAATTCATTAACAAATCTATAAACTTGAATAATTATTGATATAAATAAGCCTGGCAGCTCTGTTTTATTAACCACACTAAGAAAATAAATATAAATTTTGTATTAAATCTTAAGAATTATGAATATTTCCAGCTCCAAAATCCATTTATCTGGCAGATTGCCGTATGAAATGCCAAATTTTGGTAAATTTCTTCAGTCAAACAGGGTTTTGAAGAAACATTGACACTAGCAATTGATTAACAAATCAATAAACTTGAATAATTTTTGATCTAAATAAGCCTGGCAGCTTTGTTTTATTAACCACACTAAGAAAATCGATATAAATTTTGAATTAATTTTTAAGAATTGTGAATATTTCCAGCTCCAAAATCCATTTATCTGGCAGATTGCCGTGTTGAAATGGCAAATTTTGGTAAATTTCTTCAGTCAAACAGGGTTTTGAAGAAACATTGACACTAGCAATTGATTAACAAATCAATAAACTTGAATAATTTTTGATCTAAATAAGCCTGGCAGCTTTGTTTTGTTAACCACACTAAGAAAATCGATATAAATTTTGAATTAATTCTTAAGAATGAAGAATAATTTCAGTTCCAAAATCCATTTATCTGGCAGATTGCCGTGTTGAAATGCCAAATTTTGGTAAATTTCTTCAGTCAAACATTGTTTTGAAGAAACATTGACACTAGCAATTGATTAACAAATCAGTAAACTTGAATAATTATTGATATAAATAAGCCTGGCAGCTCTGTTTTGTTAACCACACTAAGAAAATCGATATAAATTTTGAATTAATTCTTAAGAATGAAGAATAATTTCAGTTCCAAAATCCATTTATCTGGCAGATTGCCGTGTTGAAATGCCAAATTTTGGTAAATTTCTTCAGTCAAACAGGGTTTTGAAGAAACATTGACACTAGCAATTGATTAACAAATCAATAAACTTGAATAATTATTGATATAAATAAGCCTGGCAGCTCTGTTTTGTTAACCACACTAAGAAAATCGATATAAATTTTGAATTAATTCTTAAGAATGAAGAATAATTTCAGTTCCAAAATTCATTTATCTGGCAGATTGCCGTGTTGAAATGCCAAATTTTGGTAAATTTCTTCAGTCAAACAGGGTTTTGAAGAAACATTGACACTAGCAATTGATTAACAAATCAATAAACTTGAATAATTTTTGATCTAAATAAGCCTGGCAGCTTTGTTTTGTTAACCACACTAAGAAAATCGATATAAATTTTGAATTAATTCTTAAGAATGAAGAATAATTTCAGTTCCAAAATCCATTTATCTGGCAGATTGCCTTGTTGAAATGCCAAATTTTGGTAAATTTCTTCAGTCAAACATTGTTTTGAAGAAACATTGACACTAGCAATTGATTAACAAATCAGTAAACTTGAATAATTATTGATATAAATAAGCCTGGCAGCTCTGTTTTGTTAACCACACTAAGAAAATCGATATAAATTTTGAATTAATTCTTAAGAATGAAGAATAATTTCAGTTCCAAAATCCATTTATCTGGCAGATTGCCGTGTTGAAATGCCAAATTTTGGTAAATTTCTTCAGTCAAACAGGGTTTTGAAGAAACATTGACACTAGCAATTGATTAACAAATCAATAAACTTGAATAATTATTGATATAAATAAGCCTGGCAGCGCTGTTTTATTAACCACACTAAGAAAATCGATATAAATTTTGAATTAATTTTTAACTTGAATAATTATTGATATAAATAAGCCTGGCAGCTCTGTTTTGTTAACCACACTAAGAAAATCGATATAAATTTTGAATTAATTCTTAAGAATGAAGAATAATTTCAGTTCCAAAATCCATTTATCTGGCAGATTGCCGTGTTGAAATGCCAAACTTTGGTAAATTTCTTCAGTCAAACAGGGTTTTGAAGAAACATTGACACTAGCAATTGATTAACAAATCAATAAACTTGAATAATTATTGATATAAATAAGCCTGGCAGCGCTGTTTTATTAACCACACTAAGAAAATCGATATAAATTTTGAATTAATTTTTAAGAATTGTGAATATTTCCAGCTCCAAAATCCATTTATCTGGCAGATTGCCGTGTTGAAATGGCAAATTTTGGTAAATTTCTTCAGTCAAACAGGGTTTTGAAGAAACATTGACACTAGCAATTGAATAACAAATCAATAAACTTGAATAATTATTGATATAAATAAGCCTGGCAGCGCTGTTTTATTAACCACACTAAGAAAATCGATATAAATTTTGAATTAATTTTTAAGAATTGTGAATATTTCCAGCTCCAAAATCCATTTATATGGCAGATTGCCGTGTTGAAATACCAAATTTTGGTAAATTTCTTTTGTTTAACCAGAAAAATCGACCCAAGTAATTCATAAACAAATCTATAAACTTGAATAATTATTGATATAAATAAGCCTGGCAGCTCTGTTTTGTTAACCACAATAAGAAAATCGATATAAATTTTGAATTAATTCTTAAGAATGAAGAATAATTTCAGTTCCAAAACCCATTTATCTAGCAGATTGCCGTGTTGAAATGCCAAATTTTGGTAAATTTCTTCAGTCAAACAGGGTTTTGAAGATACATTGACACTAGCAATTGATTAACAAATCAATAAACTTGAATAATTATTGATATAAATAAGCCTGGCAGCTCTGTTTTATTAACCACACTAAGAAAATAAAAATAAATTTTGTATTAAATCTTAAGAATTATGAATATTTCCAGCTCCAAAATCCATTTATCTGGCAGATTGCCGTGTTGAAATGGCAAATTTTGGTAAATTTCTTCAGTCAAACACGTTTTGAAGAAACATTGACACAAGCAATTGATTAACAAATCAATAAATTCGAATAATTAATGATATAAATAAGCCTGGCAGCTCTGTTTTATTAACCACACTAAGAAAATCGATATCAATTTTGAATTAATTCTTAAGAGTTATGAATATTTCCAGCTCCAAAATCCATTTATATGGCAGATTGCCGTGTTGAAATGCCAAATTTTGGTAAATTTCTTCAGTCAAACTGAGTTTTGAAGAAACATTGACACTAGCAATTGATTAACAAATCAATAAACTTGAATAATTATTTATATAAATAAGAATGGTAGCTCTGTTTTGTTAACCACACTAAGAAAATCGATATAAATTTTGATTTAATTCTTAAGAATGAAGAATAATTTCAGATCCAAAATCCATTTATCTGGCAGATTGCCGTGATGAAATGCCAAATTTTGGCTAATTTCTTCAGTCAAACAGGGTTTTGAAGAAACATTGACACTAGCAATTGATTAACAAATCAATAAACTTGAATAATTATTGATATAAATAAGCCTGGCAGCTCTGTTTTGTTAACCACACTAAGAAAATCGATATAAATTTTGAATTAATTCTTAAGAATGAAGAATAATTTCAGTTCCAAAATCCATTTATCTGGCAGATTGCCGTGTTGAAATGCCAAATTTTGGTAAATTTCTTCAGTCAAACAGGGTTTTGAAGAAACATTGACACTAGCAATTGATTAACAAATCAATAAACTTGAATAATTATTGATATAAATAAGCCTGGCAGCGCTGTTTTATTAACCACACTAAGAAAATCGATATAAATTTTGAATTAATTTTTAACTTGAATAATTATTGATATAAATAAGCCTGGCAGCTCTGTTTTGTTAACCACACTAAGAAAATCGATATAAATTTTGAATTAATTCTTAAGAATGAAGAATAATTTCAGTTCCAAAATCCATTTATCTGGCAGATTGCCGTGTTGAAATGCCAAACTTTGGTAAATTTCTTCAGTCAAACAGGGTTTTGAAGAAACATTGACACTAGCAATTGATTAACAAATCAATAAACTTGAATAATTATTGATATAAATAAGCCTGGCAGCGCTGTTTTATTAACCACACTAAGAAAATCGATATAAATTTTGAATTAATTTTTAAGAATTGTGAATATTTCCAGCTCCAAAATCCATTTATCTGGCAGATTGCCGTGTTGAAATGGCAAATTTTGGTAAATTTCTTCAGTCAAACAGGGTTTTGAAGAAACATTGACACTAGCAATTGATTAACAAATCAATAAACTTGAATAATTATTGATATAAATAAGCCTGGCAGCGCTGTTTTATTAACCACACTAAGAAAATCGATATAAATTTTGAATTAATTTTTAAGAATTGTGAATATTTCCAGCTCCAAAATCCATTTATCTGGCAGATTGCCGTGTTGAAATGGCAAATTTTGGTAAATTTCTTCAGTCAAACAGGGTTTTGAAGAAACATTGACACTAGCAATTGAATAACAAATCAATAAACTTGAATAATTATTGATATAAATAAGCCTGGCAGCGCTGTTTTATTAACCACACTAAGAAAATCGATATAAATTTTGAATTAATTTTTAAGAATTGTGAATATTTCCAGCTCCAAAATCCATTTATATGGCAGATTGCCGTGTTGAAATACCAAATTTTGGTAAATTTCTTTTGTTTAACCAGAAAAATCGACCCAAGTAATTCATAAACAAATCTATAAACTTGAATAATTATTGATATAAATAAGCCTGGCAGCTCTGTTTTGTTAACCACAATAAGAAAATCGATATAAATTTTGAATTAATTCTTAAGAATGAAGAATAATTTCAGTTCCAAAACCCATTTATCTAGCAGATTGCCGTGTTGAAATGCCAAATTTTGGTAAATTTCTTCAGTCAAACAGGGTTTTGAAGATACATTGACACTAGCAATTGATTAACAAATCAATAAACTTGAATAATTATTGATATAAATAAGCCTGGCAGCTCTGTTTTATTAACCACACTAAGAAAATAAATATAAATTTTGTATTAAATCTTAAGAATTATGAATATTTCCAGCTCCAAAATCCATTTATCTGGCAGATTGCCGCGTTGAAATGCCAAATTTTGGTAAATTTCTTCAGTCAAACAGGGTTTTGAAGAAACATTGACACTAGCAATTGATTAACAAATCAATAAACTTGAATAATTATTGATATAAATAAGCCTGGCAGCTCTGTTTTGTTAACCACACTAAGAAAATAAATATAAATTTTGAATTAATTTTTAAGAATTATGAATATTTCCAGCTCCAAAATCCATTTATCTGGCAGATTACCGTGTTGAAATGCCAAATTTTGGTAAATTTCTTCAGTCAAACTGAGTTTTGAAGAAACATTGACACTAGCAATTGATTAACAAATCAATAAACTTGAATAATTATTGATATAAATAAGCCTGGTAGCTCTGTTTTGTTAACCACACTAAGAAAATCGATATAAATTTTGAATTAATTCTTAAGAATTATGAATATTTCCAGCTCCAAAATCCATTTATATGGCAGATTACCGTGTTCAAATACCAAATTTTGGTAAATTTCTTTAGTTTACCAAGAAAAATCGACCCAAGTAATTCATTAACAAATCTATAAACTTGAATAATTATTGATATAAATAAGCCTGGCAGCTCTGTTTTGTTAACCACACTAAGAAAATCGATATACATTTGGAATTAATTCTTAAGAATGAAGAATAATTTCAGTTCCAAAATCCATTTATCTGGCAGATTGCCGTGTTGAAATGCCAAATTTTGGTAAATTTCTTCAGTCAAACATGGTTTTGAAGAAACATTGACACTAGCAATTGATTAACAAATCAATAAACTTGAATAATTATTGATATAAATAAGCCTGGCAGCGCTGTTTTATTAACCACACTAAGAAAGTAAAAATAAATTTTGTATTAAATCTTAAGAATTATGAATATTTCCAGCTCCAAAATCCATTTATCTGGCAGATTGCCGTGTTGAAATGGCAAATTTTGGTAAATTTCTTCAGTCAAACACGTTTTGAAGAAACATTGACACAAGCAATTGATTAACAAATCAATAAATTCGAATAATTAATGATATAAATAAGCCTGGCAGCTCTGTTTTATTAACCACACTAAGAAAATCGATATCAATTTTGAATTAATTCTTAAGAGTTATGAATATTTCCAGCTCCAAAATCCATTTATATGGCAGATTGCCGTGTTGAAATACCAAATTTTGGTAAATTTCTTTAGTTTACCAAGAAAAAACGACCCAAGTAATTCATTAACAAATCTATAAACTTGAATAATTATTGATATAAATAAGCCTGGCAGCTCTGTTTTGTTAACCACACTAAGAAAATAAATATAAGTTTTGAATTAATTCTTAAGAATTATTAATATTTCCAGCTCCAAAATCCATTTATCTGGCAGATTGCCGTGTTGAAATGCCAAATTTTGGTAAATTTCTTCAGTCAAACTGAGTTTTGAAGAAACATTGACACTAGCAATTGATTAACAAATCAATAAACTTGAATAATTATTTATATAAATAAGAATGGTAGCTCTGTTTTGTTAACCACACTAAGAAAATCGATATAAATTTTGATTTAATTCTTAAGAATGAAGAATAATTTCAGATCCAAAATCCATTTATCTGGCAGATTGCCGTGATGAAATGCCAAATTTTGGCTAATTTCTTCAGTCAAACAGGGTTTTGAAGAAACATTGACACTAGCAATTGATTAACAAATCAATAAACTTGAATAATTATTGATATAAATAAGCCTGGCAGCTCTGTTTTGTTAACCACACTAAGAAAATCGATATAAATTTTGAATTAATTCTTAAGAATGAAGAATAATTTCAGTTCCAAAATCCATTTATCTGGCAGATTGCCGTGTTGAAATGCCAAATTTTGGTAAATTTCTTCAGTCAAACAGGGTTTTGAAGAAACATTGACACTAGCAATTGATTAACAAATCAATAAACTTGAATAATTATTGATATAAATAAGCCTGGCAGCGCTGTTTTATTAACCACACTAAGAAAATCGATATAAATTTTGAATTAATTTTTAACTTGAATAATTATTGATATAAATAAGCCTGGCAGCTCTGTTTTGTTAACCACACTAAGAAAATCGATATAAATTTTGAATTAATTCTTAAGAATGAAGAATAATTTCAGTTCCAAAATCCATTTATCTGGCAGATTGCCGTGTTGAAATGCCAAACTTTGGTAAATTTCTTCAGTCAAACAGGGTTTTGAAGAAACATTGACACTAGCAATTGATTAACAAATCAATAAACTTGAATAATTATTGATATAAATAAGCCTGGCAGCGCTGTTTTATTAACCACACTAAGAAAATCGATATAAATTTTGAATTAATTTTTAAGAATTGTGAATATTTCCAGCTCCAAAATCCATTTATCTGGCAGATTGCCGTGTTGAAATGGCAAATTTTGGTAAATTTCTTCAGTCAAACAGGGTTTTGAAGAAACATTGACACTAGCAATTGATTAACAAATCAATAAACTTGAATAATTATTGATATAAATAAGCCTGGCAGCGCTGTTTTATTAACCACACTAAGAAAATCGATATAAATTTTGAATTAATTTTTAAGAATTGTGAATATTTCCAGATCCAAAATCCATTTATCTGGCAGATTGCCGTGTTGAAATGGCAAATTTTGGTAAATTTCTTCAGTCAAACAGGGTTTTGAAGAAACATTGACACTAGCAATTGAATAACAAATCAATAAACTTGAATAATTATTGATATAAATAAGCCTGGCAGCGCTGTTTTATTAACCACACTAAGAAAATCGATATAAATTTTGAATTAATTTTTAAGAATTGTGAATATTTCCAGCTCCAAAATCCTTTTATATGGCAGATTGCCGTGTTGAAATACCAAATTTTGGTAAATTTCTTTTGTTTAACCAGAAAAATCGACCCAAGTAATTCATAAACAAATCTATAAACTTGAATAATTATTGATATAAATAAGCCTGGCAGCTCTGTTTTGTTAACCACAATAAGAAAATCGATATAAATTTTGAATTAATTCTTAAGAATGAAGAATAATTTCAGTTCCAAAACCCATTTATCTAGCAGATTGCCGTGTTGAAATGCCAAATTTTGGTAAATTTCTTCAGTCAAACAGGGTTTTGAAGATACATTGACACTAGCAATTGATTAACAAATCAATAAACTTGAATAATTATTGATATAAATAAGCCTGGCAGCTCTGTTTTATTAACCACACTAAGAAAATAAATATAAATTTTGTATTAAATCTTAAGAATTATGAATATTTCCAGCTCCAAAATCCATTTATCTGGCAGATTGCCGCGTTGAAATGCCAAATTTTGGTAAATTTCTTCAGTCAAACAGGGTTTTGAAGAAACATTGACACTAGCAATTGATTAACAAATCAATAAACTTGAATAATTATTGATATAAATAAGCCTGGCAGCTCTGTTTTGTTAACCACACTAAGAAAATAAATATAAATTTTGAATTAATTCTTAAGAATGAAGAATAATTTCAGTTCCAAAATCCATTTATCTGGCAGATTGCCGTGTTGAAATGCCAAATTTTGGTAAATTTCTTCAGTCAAACAGGGTTTTGAAGAAACATTGACACTAGCAATTGATTAACAAATCAATAAACTTGAATAATTATTGATATAAATAAGCCTGGCAGCTCTGTTTTGTTAACCACACTAAGAAAATAAATATAAATTTTGAATTAATTTTTAAGAATTATGAATATTTCCAGCTCCAAAATCCATTTATCTGGCAGATTACCGTGTTGAAATGCCAAATTTTGGTAAATTTCTTCAGTCAAACTGAGTTTTGAAGAAACATTGACACTAGCAATTGATTAACAAATCAATAAACTTGAATAATTATTGATATAAATAAGCCTGGTAGCTCTGTTTTGTTAACCACACTAAGAAAATCGATATAAATTTTGAATTAATTCTTAAGAATTATGAATATTTCCAGCTCCAAAATCCATTTATATGGCAGATTACCGTGTTCAAATACCAAATTTTGGTAAATTTCTTTAGTTTACCAAGAAAAATCGACCCAAGTAATTCATTAACAAATCTATAAACTTGAATAATTATTGATATAAATAAGCCTGGCAGCTCTGTTTTGTTAACCACACTAAGAAAATCGATATAAATTTGGAATTAATTCTTAAGAATGAAGAATAATTTCAGTTCCAAAATCCATTTATCTGGCAGATTGCCGTGTTGAAATGCCAAATTTTGGTAAATTTCTTCAGTCAAACATGGTTTTGAAGAAACATTGACACTAGCAATTGATTAACAAATCAATAAACTTGAATAATTATTGATATAAATAAGCCTGGCAGCGCTGTTTTATTAACCACACTAAGAAAGTAAAAATAAATTTTGTATTAAATCTTAAGAATTATGAATATTTCCAGCTCCAAAATCCATTTATCTGGCAGATTGCCGTGTTGAAATGGCAAATTTTGGTAAATTTCTTCAGTCAAACACGTTTTGAAGAAACATTGACACAAGCAATTGATTAACAAATCAATAAATTCGAATAATTAATGATATAAATAAGCCTGGCAGCTCTGTTTTATTAACCACACTAAGAAAATCGATATCAATTTTGAATTAATTCTTAAGAGTTATGAATATTTCCAGCTCCAAAATCCATTTATATGGCAGATTGCCGTGTTGAAATACCAAATTTTGGTAAATTTCTTTAGTTTACCAAGAAAAAACGACAAAAGTAATTCATTAACAAATCTATAAACTTGAATAATTATTGATATAAATAAGCCTGGCAGCTCTGTTTTGTTAACCACACTAAGAAAATAAATATAAGTTTTGAATTAATTCTTAAGAATTATTAATATTTCCAGCTCCAAAATCCATTTATC
Source organism: Leiobunum rupestre (assembly GCF_980474605.1). Taxonomy (NCBI): domain Eukaryota; kingdom Metazoa; phylum Arthropoda; class Arachnida; order Opiliones; family Sclerosomatidae; genus Leiobunum; species Leiobunum rupestre. Next base: position 68,514,947 of record NC_143384.1, on the reverse strand, counting down.
TGGCAGATTGCCGTGTTGAAATGCCAAATTTTGGTAAATTTCTTCAGTCAAACTGAGTTTTGAAGAAACATTGACACTAGCAATTGATTAACAAATCAATAAACTTGAATAATTATTTATATAAATAAGAATGGTAGCTCTGTTTTGTTAACCACACTAAGAAAATCGATATAAATTTTGATTTAATTCTTAAGAATGAAGAATAATTTCAGATCCAAAATCCATTTATCTGGCAGATTGCCGTGATGAAATGCCAAATTTTGGCTAATTTCTTCAGTCAAACAGGGTTTTGAAGAAACATTGACACTAGCAATTGATTAACAAATCAATAAACTTGAATAATTATTGATATAAATAAGCCTGGCAGCTCTGTTTTGTTAACCACACTAAGAAAATCGATATAAATTTTGAATTAATTCTTAAGAATGAAGAATAATTTCAGTTCCAAAATCCATTTATCTGGCAGATTGCCGTGTTGAAATGCCAAATTTTGGTAAATTTCTTCAGTCAAACAGGGTTTTGAAGAAACATTGACACTAGCAATTGATTAACAAATCAATAAACTTGAATAATTATTGATATAAATAAGCCTGGCAGCGCTGTTTTATTAACCACACTAAGAAAATCGATATAAATTTTGAATTAATTTTTAACTTGAATAATTATTGATATAAATAAGCCTGGCAGCTCTGTTTTGTTAACCACACTAAGAAAATCGATATAAATTTTGAATTAATTCTTAAGAATGAAGAATAATTTCAGTTCCAAAATCCATTTATCTGGCAGATTGCCGTGTTGAAATGCCAAACTTTGGTAAATTTCTTCAGTCAAACAGGGTTTTGAAGAAACATTGACACTAGCAATTGATTAACAAATCAATAAACTTGAATAATTATTGATATAAATAAGCCTGGCAGCGCTGTTTTATTAACCACACTAAGAAAATCGATATAAATTTTGAATTAATTTTTAAGAATTGTGAATATTTCCAGCTCCAAAATCCATTTATCTGGCAGATTGCCGTGTTGAAATGGCAAATTTTGGTAAATTTCTTCAGTCAAACAGGGTTTTGAAGAAACATTGACACTAGCAATTGATTAACAAATCAATAAACTTGAATAATTATTGATATAAATAAGCCTGGCAGCGCTGTTTTATTAACCACACTAAGAAAATCGATATAAATTTTGAATTAATTTTTAAGAATTGTGAATATTTCCAGCTCCAAAATCCATTTATCTGGCAGATTGCCGTGTTGAAATGGCAAATTTTGGTAAATTTCTTCAGTCAAACAGGGTTTTGAAGAAACATTGACACTAGCAATTGAATAACAAATCAATAAACTTGAATAATTATTGATATAAATAAGCCTGGCAGCGCTGTTTTATTAACCACACTAAGAAAATCGATATAAATTTTGAATTAATTTTTAAGAATTGTGAATATTTCCAGCTCCAAAATCCATTTATATGGCAGATTGCCGTGTTGAAATACCAAATTTTGGTAAATTTCTTCAGTCAAACAGGGTTTTGAAGATACATTGACACTAGCAATTGATTAACAAATCAATAAACTTGAATAATTATTGATATAAATAAGCCTGGCAGCTCTGTTTTATTAACCACACTAAGAAAATAAATATAAATTTTGTATTAAATCTTAAGAATTATGAATATTTCCAGCTCCAAAATCCATTTATCTGGCAGATTGCCGCGTTGAAATGCCAAATTTTGGTAAATTTCTTCAGTCAAACAGGGTTTTGAAGAAACATTGACACTAGCAATTGATTAACAAATCAATAAACTTGAATAATTATTGATATAAATAAGCCTGGCAGCTCTGTTTTGTTAACCACACTAAGAAAATAAATATAAATTTTGAATTAATTCTTAAGAATGAAGAATAATTTCAGTTCCAAAATCCATTTATCTGGCAGATTGCCGTGTTGAAATGCCAAATTTTGGTAAATTTCTTCAGTCAAACAGGGTTTTGAAGAAACATTGACACTAGCAATTGATTAACAAATCAATAAACTTGAATAATTATTGATATAAATAAGCCTGGCAGCTCTGTTTTGTTAACCACACTAAGAAAATAAATATAAATTTTGAATTAATTTTTAAGAATTATGAATATTTCCAGCTCCAAAATCCATTTATCTGGCAGATTACCGTGTTGAAATGCCAAATTTTGGTAAATTTCTTCAGTCAAACTGAGTTTTGAAGAAACATTGACACTAGCAATTGATTAACAAATCAATAAACTTGAATAATTATTGATATAAATAAGCCTGGTAGCTCTGTTTTGTTAACCACACTAAGAAAATCGATATAAATTTTGAATTAATTCTTAAGAATTATGAATATTTCCAGCTCCAAAATCCATTTATATGGCAGATTACCGTGTTCAAATACCAAATTTTGGTAAATTTCTTCAGTCAAACATGGTTTTGAAGAAACATTGACACTAGAAATTGATTAACAAATCAATAAACTTGAATAATTATTGATATAAATAAGCCTGGCAGCGCTGTTTTATTAACCACACTAAGAAAGTAAAAATAAATTTTGTATTAAATCTTAAGAATTATGAATATTTCCAGCTCCAAAATCCATTTATCTGGCAGATTGCCGTGTTGAAATGGCAAATTTTGGTAAATTTCTTCAGTCAAACACGTTTTGAAGAAACATTGACACAAGCAATTGATTAACAAATCAATAAATTCGAATAATTAATGATATAAATAAGCCTGGCAGCTCTGTTTTATTAACCACACTAAGAAAATCGATATCAATTTTGAATTAATTCTTAAGAGTTATGAATATTTCCAGCTCCAAAATCCATTTATATGGCAGATTGCCGTGTTGAAATACCAAATTTTGGTAAATTTCTTTAGTTTACTAAGACAAATCGACCCAAGTAATTCATTAACAAATCTATAAACTTGAATAATTATTGATATAAATAAGCCTGGCAGCTCTGTTTTATTAACCACACTAAGAAAATAAATATAAATTTTGTATTAAATCTTAAGAATTATGAATATTTCCAGCTCCAAAATCCATTTATCTGGCAGATTGCCGTATGAAATGCCAAATTTTGGTAAATTTCTTCAGTCAAACAGGGTTTTGAAGAAACATTGACACTAGCAATTGATTAACAAATCAATAAACTTGAATAATTTTTGATCTAAATAAGCCTGGCAGCTTTGTTTTATTAACCACACTAAGAAAATCGATATAAATTTTGAATTAATTTTTAAGAATTGTGAATATTTCCAGCTCCAAAATCCATTTATCTGGCAGATTGCCGTGTTGAAATGGCAAATTTTTGTAAATTTCTTCAGTCAAACATTGTTTTGAAGAAACATTGACACTAGCAATTGATTAACAAAACAATTATCTTGAATAATTATTGATATAAATAAGCCTGGTAGCTCTGTTTTATTAACCACACTAAGAAAATCGATATAAATTTTGAATGAATTCTTAAGAATTATGAATATTTCCAGCTCCAAAATCCATTTATATCGCAGATTGCAGTGTTGAAATACCAAATTTTGGTAAATTTCTTTAGTTTACTAAGACAAATCGACCCAAGTAATTCATTAACAAATCTATAAACTTGAATAATTATTGATATAAATAAGCCTGGCAGCTCTGTTTTATTAACCACACTAAGAAAATAAATATAAATTTTGTATTAAATCTTAAGAATTGTGAATATTTCCAGCTCCAAAATCCATTTATCTGGCAGATTGCCGTGTTGAAATGGCAAATTTTGGTAAATTTCTTCAGTCAAACAGGGTTTTGAAGAAACATTGACACTAGCAATTGATTAACAAATCAATAAACTTGAATAATTTTTGATCTAAATAAGCCTGGCAGCTTTGTTTTATTAACCACACTAAGAAAATCGATATAAATTTTGAATTAATTTTTAAGAATTGTGAATATTTCCAGCTCCAAAATCCATTTATCTGGCAGATTGCCGTGTTGAAATGGCAAATTTTTGTAAATTTCTTCAGTCAAACATTGTTTTGAAGAAACATTGACACTAGCAATTGATTAACAAAACAATTATCTTGAATAATTATTGATATAAATAAGCCTGGTAGCTCTGTTTTATTAACCACACTAAGAAAATCGATATAAATTTTGAATTAATTCTTATAAATGAAGAATAATTTCAGTTCCAAATTCCATTTATCTGGCAGATTGCCGTGTTGAAATCCCAAATTTTGGTAAATTTCTTTAGTTTACCAAGAAAAATGGACCCAAGTAATTCATTAACAAATCTATAAACTTGAATAATTATTGATATAAATAAGCCTGGCAGCTCTGTTTTGTTAACCACACTAAGAAAATCGATATAAATTTTGAATTAATTCTTAAGAATGAAGAATAATTTCAGTTCCATAATCCATTTATCTGGCAGATTGCCGTGTTGAAATGCCAAACTTTGGTAAATTTCTTCAGTCAAACAGGGTTTTGAAGAAACATTGACACTAGCAATTGAATAACAAATCAATAAACTTGAATAATTATTGATATAAATAAGCCTGGCAGCGCTGTTTTATTAACCACACTAAGAAAATCGATATAAATTTTGAATTAATTTTTAAGAATTGTGAATATTTCCAGCTGCAAAATCCATTTATATGGCAGATTGCCGTGTTGAAATACCAAATTTTGGTAAATTTCTTTTGTTTAACCAGAAAAATCGACCCAAGTAATTCATAAACAAATCTATAAACTTGAATAATTATTGATATAAATAAGCCTGGCAGCTCTGTTTTGTTAACCACACTAAGAAAATCGATATAAATTTTGAATTAATTCTTAAGAATGAAGAATAATTTCAGTTCCAAAACCCATTTATCTGGCAGATTGCCGTGTTGAAATGCCAAATTTTGGTAAATTTCTTCAGTCAAACAGGGTTTTGAAGATACATTGACACTAGCAATTGATTAACAAATCAATAAACTTGAATAATTATTGATATAAATAAGCCTGGCAGCTCTGTTTTATTAACCACACTAAGAAAATCGATATAAATTTTGAATTAATTCTTAAGAATGAAGAATAATTTCAGTTCCAAAATCCATTTATCTGGCAGATTGCCGTGTTGAAATGCCAAATTTTGGTAAATTTCTTCAGTCAAACAGGGTTTTGAAGAAACATTGACACTAGCAATTGATTAACAAAACAATTAACTTGACTAATTATTGATATAAATAAGCCTGGTAGCTCTGTTTTATTAACCACACTAAGAAAATCGATATAAATTTTGAATTAATTCTTAAGAATGAAGAATAATTTCAGTTCCAAAATCCATTTATCTGGCAGATTGCCGTGTTGAAATGCCAAATTTTGGTAAATTTCTTCAGTCAAACTGGGTTTTGAAGAAACATTGACACTAGCAAATCAAATCAAATCAAATCAAGTTTATTAGTATTTTCAGGTTGAGACAACATTTTAGAAAAGGGCCAAAGTCATCTTGCGACTTATTGGCCCTGTATATAAAAACAGGTACATTATTACTTAACTATTTGTATACAAAGTAGATATAAACAACAAATTGAGTATATTACATAAGGAAACACAAAAAAAAATCGAAGCCGAGGTTTATACAAAACAATAATACAACAAAAAAAAGAAAAAAAAAAATATATAATAATTAAAATTTAAATTATTTTCTGATTAAAAAAATTGTGAGATATCTAGGGGCAAGTATCATAGTTTAATATTAGGGCTTTGAGTGTTTTTTTTAAGGCAATTTTAGTTTTGCAACCATTTAGGTGTTGACTAATTTTATTGTAACTCTTACAACCCTTATAAAATATCGAATTTAGTTTTTTAGTGGTTCTACAAAAAGGTTCGTCTACTGTATTTATAGTACGTCTGAAGTGATTTTTATTAACTAATTTAAATAATTGGTTTTTATTATTGCCATTGATATTTTCATATATAAATTTTAAATAGTAATATTCAATTATTTCTGTTACGTTTAATAAAGAACATTTACTAAACAAAGGCTTTGTTGGGGTTAACCATGGTACATTAAATATGTTACGAATTGCACGCTTTTGTATACCTTGAATTCTATTCAAGTTATTTAAGCTCGTATTGCCCCAGGCCTGAATACCATAGATTAGATAGGGGTACAATAAACCGTTATAGATTTCAATAAGTGTTTTTCTCGGGAATATTAGCTTGCATTGGTATATTTTATAACAGGCTGATTTAATTTTTTTAACTACTTCATTAGTCTGACAATCGAAGGATAATTTGTAGTCGAACCATACGCCCAAGTACTTGTATTGGAGTACTCTTTTAATAGTTTTTTCGCCTATAGTTAATTTACATATGCTATCATCAATTTGTTTATTAACATTTTTAAAAATTATATATTCCGTTTTTAAAACGTTTAATTTTAGACCGTTATTTTCTAACCATGTTTTAATAATACTGAGAGTGTTATTTGTATTTTCAATAAGTGTTTTTAAGTTAAAATGGTTGAGAATTAAAATCGCGTCATCGGCATATAAGTAAAGACCTTTACGTATTTGATTAACGCAATTGATTAACAAATCAATAAACTTGAATAATTATTGATATAAATAAGCCAGGCAGCTCTGTTTTGTTAACCACACTAAGAAAATCAATATAAATTTTGAATTAATTCTAAAGAATGAAGAAAAATTTCAGTTCCAAAATCCATTTATCTGGCAGCTTGCCGTGTTGAAATGCCAAATTTTGGTAAATTTCTTCAGTCAAACAGGGTTTTGAAGAAACATTGACACTAGCAATTGATTAACAAATCAATAAACTTGAATAATTATTGATATAAATAAGCCTGGCAGCTCTGTTTTGTTAACCACACTAAGAAAATAAATATAAATTTTGAATTAATTCTTAAGAATTATGAATATTTCCAGCTCCAAAATCCATTTATCTGGCAGATTGCCGTGTTGAAATGCCAAATTTTGGTAAATTTCTTCAGTAAAACATTGTTTTGAAGAAACATTGACACTAGCAATTGATTAACAAAACAATTAACTTGAATAATTATTGATATAAATAAGCCTGGTAGCTCTGTTTTATTAACCACACTAAGAAAATCGATATAAATTTTGAATTAATTCTTAAGAATGAAGAATAATTTCAGTTGAAAAATCCATTTATCTGGCAGATTGCCGTGTTGAAATCCCAAATTTTGGTAAATTTCTTCAGTCAAACAGGGTTTTGAAAAAACATTGACACTAGCAATTGATTAACAAAAAAATAAACTTGAATAATTATTGATATAAATAAGCCTGGCAGCTCGGTTATGTTAACCACATTAAGAAAATAAATATAAATTTTGAATTAATTTTTAAGAATTGTGAATATTTCCAGCTTCAAAATCCATTTATCTGGCAGATTGCCGTGTTGAAATGCCAAATTTTGGTAAATTTCTTCAGTCAAACAGGGTTTTGAAGAAACATTGACACTAGCAATTGATTAACAAATTAATAAATTGAATAATTATTGATATAAATAAGCCTTGCAGCGCTGTTTTATTAACCACACTAAGAAAATCGATATAAATTTTGAATTAATTCTTAAGAATGAAGAATAATACAGTTCCAAAATCCATTTATCTGGCAGATTGCCGTGTTGAAATGCCAAATTTTGGTAAATTTCTTCAGTCAAACAGGGTTTTGAATAAACATTGACACTAGCAATTGATTAACAAATCAATAAACTTGAATAATTATTGATATAAATAAGCCTGGCAGCTCTGTTTTGTTAACCACACTAAGAAAATAAATATAAATTTTGAATTAATTTTTAAGAATTATGAATATTTCCAGCTCCAAAATCCATTTATCTGGCAGATTACCGTGTTGAAATGCCAAATTTTGGTAAATTTCTTCAGTCAAACAGGGTTTTGAAGAAACATTGACACTAGCAATTGATTAACAAATCAATAAATTTGAATAATTATTGATATAAATAAGCCTGGCAGCTCTGTTTTGTTAACCACACTAAGAAAATAAATATAAATTTTGAATTAATTCTTAAGAATTATTAATATTTCCAGCTCCAAAATCCATTTATCTGGCAGATTGCCGTGTTGAAATGCCAAATTTTGGTAAATTTCTTCAGTCAAACATTGTTTTGAAGAAACATTGACACTAGCAATTGATTAACAAAACAATTAACTTGAATAATTATTGATATAAATAAGCCTGGTAGCTCTGTTTTATTAACCACACTAAGAAAATCGATATAAATTTTGAATTAATTCTTAAGAATGAAGAATAATTTCAGTTCCAAAATCCATTTATCTGGCAGATTGCCGTGTTGAAATCCCAAATTTTGGTAAATTTCTTCAGTCAAACAGGGTTTTGAAAAAACATTGACACTAGCAATTGATTAACAAATCAATAAACTTGAATAATTATTGATATAAATAAGCCTGGCAGCTCGGTTTTGTTAACCACACTAAGAAAATAAATATAAATTTTGAATTAATTCTTAAGAATTATTAATATTTCCAGCTCCAAAATCCATTTATCTGGCAGATTGCCGTGTTGAAATGCCAAATTTTGGTAAATTTCTTCAGTCAAACAGCGTTTTGAAGAAACATTGACACTAGCAATTGATTAACAAATTAATAAATTGAATAATTATTGATATAAATAAGCCTTGCAGCGCTGTTTTATTAACCACACTAAGAAAATCGATATAAATTTTGAATTAATTCTTAAGAATGAAGAATAATTTCAGTTGAAAAATCCATTTATCTGGCAGATTGCCGTGTTGAAATCCCAAATTTTGGTAAATTTCTTCAGTCAAACAGGGTTTTGAAAAAACATTGACACTAGCAATTGATTAACAAAAAAATAAACTTGAATAATTATTGATATAAATAAGCCTGGCAGCTCGGTTATGTTAACCACATTAAGAAAATAAATATAAATTTTGAATTAATTTTTAAGAATTGTGAATATTTCCAGCTTCAAAATCCATTTATCTGGCAGATTGCCGTGTTGAAATGCCAAATTTTGGTAAATTTCTTCAGTCAAACAGGGTTTTGAAGAAACATTGACACTAGCAATTGATTAACAAATTAATAAATTGAATAATTATTGATATAAATAAGCCTTGCAGCGCTGTTTTATTAACCACACTAAGAAAATCGATATAAATTTTGAATTAATTCTTAAGAATGAAGAATAATACAGTTCCAAAATCCATTTATCTGGCAGATTGCCGTGTTGAAATGCCAAATTTTGGTAAATTTCTTCAGTCAAACAGGGTTTTGAATAAACATTGACACTAGCAATTGATTAACAAATCAATAAACTTGAATAATTATTGATATAAATAAGCCTGGCAGCTCTGTTTTGTTAACCACACTAAGAAAATAAATATAAATTTTGAATTAATTTTTAAGAATTATGAATATTTCCAGCTCCAAAATCCATTTATCTGGCAGATTACCGTGTTGAAATGCCAAATTTTGGTAAATTTCTTCAGTCAAACAGGGTTTTGAAGAAACATTGACACTAGCAATTGATTAACAAATCAATAAATTTGAATAATTATTGATATAAATAAGCCTGGCAGCTCTGTTTTGTTAACCACACTAAGAAAATAAATATAAATTTTGAATTAATTCTTAAGAATTATTAATATTTCCAGCTCCAAAATCCATTTATCTGGCAGATTGCCGTGTTGAAATGCCAAATTTTGGTAAATTTCTTCAGTCAAACATTGTTTTGAAGAAACATTGACACTAGCAATTGATTAACAAAACAATTAACTTGAATAATTATTGATATAAATAAGCCTGGTAGCTCTGTTTTATTAACCACACTAAGAAAATCGATATAAATTTTGAATTAATTCTTAAGAATGAAGAATAATTTCAGTTCCAAAATCCATTTATCTGGCAGATTGCCGTGTTGAAATCCCAAATTTTGGTAAATTTCTTCAGTCAAACAGGGTTTTGAAAAAACATTGACACTAGCAATTGATTAACAAATCAATAAACTTGAATAATTATTGATATAAATAAGCCTGGCAGCTCGGTTTTGTTAACCACACTAAGAAAATAAATATAAATTTTGAATTAATTCTTAAGAATTATTAATATTTCCAGCTCCAAAATCCATTTATCTGGCAGATTGCCGTGTTGAAATGCCAAATTTTGGTAAATTTCTTCAGTCAAACAGCGTTTTGAAGAAACATTGACACTAGCAATTGATTAACAAATTAATAAATTGAATAATTATTGATATAAATAAGCCTTGCAGCGCTGTTTTATTAACCACACTAAGAAAATCGATATAAATTTTTAATTAATTCTTAAGAATGAAGAATAATTTCAGTTCAAAAATCCATTTATCTGGCAGATTGCCGTGTTTAAATGCCAAATTTTGGTAAATTTCTTCAGTCAAACAGGGTTTTGAAGAAACATTGACACTAGCAATTGATTAACAAATCAATAAACTTGAATAATTATTGATATAAATAAGCCTGGCAGCTCTGTTTTATTAACCACACTAAGAAAATAAATATAAATTTTGTATTAAATCTTAAGAATTATTAATATTTCCAGCTCCAAAATCCATTTATCTTGCAGATTGCCGCATGAAATGCCAAATTTTGGTAAATTTCTTCAGTCAAACAGGGTTTTGAAGAAACATTGACACTAGCAATTGAGTAACAAATCAATAAACTTGAATAATTATTGATATAAATAAGCCTGGCAGCTCTGTTTTGTTAAACACATTAAGAAAATGATATAAATTTTGAATTAATTCTTAAGAATTATGAATATTTCCAGCTCCAAAATCCATTTATATCGTGATTGCCGTGTTGAAATACCAAATTTTGGTAAATTTCTTTAGTTTAACAACAAAAATCGACCCAAGTAATTCATTAACAAATCTATTAACTTGAATAATTATTGATATAAATAAGCCTGGCAGCTCTGTTTTGTTAACCACACTAAGAAAATCGATATAAATTTTGAATTAATTCTTAAGAATGAAGAATAATTTCAGTTCCAAAATCCATTTATCTGGCAGATTGCCGTGTTGAAATGCCAAACTTTGGTAAATTTCTTCAGTCAAACAGGGTTTTGAAGAAACATTGACACTAGCAATTGATTAACAAATCAATAAACTTGAATAATTATTGATATAAATAAGCCTGGCAGCGCTGTTTTATTAACCACACTAAGAAAATCGATATAAATTTTGAATTAATTTTTAAGAATTGTGAATATTTCCAGCTCCAAAATCCATTTATCTGGCAGATTGCCGTGTTGAAATGGCAAATTTTGGTAAATTTCTTCAGTCAAACAGGGTTTTGAAGAAACATTGACACTAGCAATTGATTAACAAATCAATAAACTTGAATAATTATTGATATAAATAAGCCTGGCAGCTCAGTTTTGTTAACCACACTAAGAAAATAAATATAAATTTTGAATTAATTTTTAAGAATTATGAATATTTCCAGCTCCAAAATCCATTTATATGGCAGATTGCCGTGTTAAAATACCAAATTTTGGTAAATTTCTTTTGTTTAACCAGAAAAATCGACCCAAGTAATTCATAAACAAATCTATAAACTTGAATAATTATTGATATAAATAAGCCTGGCAGCTCTGTTTTGTTAACCACACTAAGAAAATCGATATAAATTTTGAATTAATTCTTAAGAATGAAGAATAATTTCAGTTCCAAAATCCATTTATCTGTCAGATTGCCGTGTTGAAATGCCAAATTTTGGTAAATTTCTTCAGTCAAACAGGGTTTTGAAGAAACATTGACACTAGCAATTGATTAACAAATCAATAAACTTGAATAATTATTAATATAAATAAGCCTGGCAGCTCTGTTTTATTAACCACACTAAGAAAATAAATATAAATTTTGTATTAAATCTTAAGAATTATGAATATTTCCAGCTCCAAAATCCATTTATCTGGCAGATTGCCGTGTTGAAATGCCAAATTTTGGTAAATTTCTTCAGTCAAACAGGGTTTTGAAGAAACATTGACACTAGCAATTGATTAACAAAACAATTAACTTGAATAATTATTGATATAAATAAGCCTGGTAGCTCTGTTTTATTAACCACACTAAGAAAATCGATATAAATTTTGAATTAATTCTTAAGAATGAAGAATAATTTCAGTTCCAAAATCCATTTATCTGGCAGATTGCCGTGTTGAAATCCCAAATTTTGGTAAATTTCTTCAGTCAAACAGGGTTTTGAAAAAACATTGACACTAGCAATTGATTAACAAATCAATAAACTTGAATAATTATTGATATAAATAAGCCTGGCAGCTCTGTTTTGTTAACCACATTAAGAAAATAAATATAAATTTTGAAATAATTTTCAAGAATTATGAATATTTCCAGCTCCAAAATCCATTTATCTGGCAGATTGCCGTGTTGAAATGCCAAATTTTGGTAAATTTCTTCAGTCAAACAGGGTTTTGAAGAAACATTGACACTAGCAATTGATTAACAAAACAATTAACTTGAATAATTATTGATATAAATAAGCCTGGTAGCTCTGTTTTATTAACCACACTAAGAAAATCGATATAATTTTTGAATTAATTCTTAAGAATGAAGAATAATTTCAGTTCCAAAATCCATTTATCTGGCAGATTGCCGTGTTGAAATGCCAAATTTTGGTAAATTTCTTCATTCAAACAGGGTTTTGAAGAAACATTGACACTAGCAATTGATTAACAAATCAATTAACTTGAATAATTATTGATATAAATAAGCCTGGCAGCTCAGTTTTGTTAACCACACTAAGAAAATAAATATAAATTTTGAAATAATTCTTAAGAATTATGAATATTTCCAGCTCCAAAATCCATTTATCTGGCAGATTGCCGTGTTGAAATGCCAAATTTTGGTAAATTTCTTCAGTCAAACAGGGTTTTGAAGAAACATTGACACTAGCAATTGATTAACAAAACAATTAACTTGAATAATTATTGATATAAATAAGCCTGGCAGCTCTGTTTTGTTAACCACATTAAGAAAATAAATATAAATTTTGAAATAATTTTCAAGAATTATGAATATTTCCAGCTCCAAAATCCATTTATCTGGCAGATTGCCGTGTTGAAATGCCAAATTTTGGTAAATTTCTTCAGTCAAACAGGGTTTTGAAGAAACATTGACACTAGCAATTGATTAACAAAACAATTAACTTGAATAATTATTGATATAAATAAGCCTGGCAGCTCTGTTTTGTTAACCACATTAAGAAAATAAATATAAATTTTGAAATAATTTTCAAGAATTATGAATATTTCCAGCTCCAAAATCCATTTATCTGGCAGATTGCCGTGTTGAAATGCCAAATTTTGGTAAATTTCTTCAGTCAAACAGGGTTTTGAAGAAACATTGACACTAGCAATTGATTAACAAAACAATTAACTTGAATAATTATTGATATAAATAAGCCTGGTAGCTCTGTTTTATTAACCACACTAAGAAAATCGATATAAATTTTGAATTAATTCTTAAGAATGAAGAATAATTTCAGTTCCAAAATCCATTTATCTGGCAGATTGCCGTGTTGAAATGCCAAATTTTGGTAAATTTCTTCAGTCAAACAGGGTTTTGAAGAAACATTGACACTAGCAATTGATTAACAAATCAATTAACTTGAATAATTATTGATATAAATAAGCCTGGCAGCTCAGTTTTGTTAACCACACTAAGAAAATAAATATAAATTTTGAATTAATTTTTAAGAATTATGAATATTTCCAGCTCCAAAATCCATTTATCTGGCAGATTGCCGTGTTGAAATGCCAAATTTTGGTAAATTTCTTCAGTCAAACAGGGTTTTGAAGAAACATTGACACTAGCAATTGATTAACAAAACAATTAACTTGAATAATTATTGATATAAATAAGCCTGGTAGCTCTGTTTTATTAACCACACTAAGAAAATCGATATAAATTTTGAATTAATTCTTAAGAATGAAGAATAATTTCAGTTCCAAAATCCATTTATCTGGCAGATTGCCGTGTTGAAATGCCAAATTTTGGTAAATTTCTTCAGTCAAACAGGGTTTTGAAGAAACATTGACACTAGCAATTGATTAACAAATCAATTAACTTGAATAATTATTGATATAAATAAGCCTGGCAGCTCAGTTTTGTTAACCACACTAAGAAAATAAATATAAATTTTGAATTAATTTTTAAGAATTATGAATATTTCCAGCTCCAAAATCCATTTATCTGGCAGATTACCGTGTTGAAATGCCAAATTTTGGTAAATTTCTTCAGTCAAACAGGGTTTTGAAGAAACATTGACACTAGCAATTGATTAACAAATCAATAAACTTGAATAATTATTGATATAAATAAGCCTGGCAGCTCTGTTTTGTTAACCACACTAAGAAAATAAATATAAATTTTGAAATAATTCTTAAGAATTATGAATATTTCCAGCTCCAAAATCCATTTATCTGGCAGATTGACGTGTTGAAATGCCAAATTTTGGTAAATTTCTTCAGTCAAACAGGGTTTTGAAGAAACATTGACACTAGCAATTGATTAACAAAACAATTAACTTGAATAATTATTGATATAAATAAGCCTGGTAGCTCTGTTTTATTAACCACACTAAGAAAATCGATATAAATTTTGAATTAATTCTTAAGAATGAAGAATAATTTCAGTTCCAAAATCCATTTATCTGGCAGATTGCCGTGTTGAAATCCCAAATTTTGGTAAATTTCTTCAGTCAAACAGGGTTTTGAAAAAACATTGACACTAGCAATTGATTAACAAATCAATAAACTTGAATAATTATTGATATAAATAAGCCTGGCAGCTCTGTTTTGTTAACCACATTAAGAAAATAAATATAAATTTTGAAATAATTTTCAAGAATTATGAATATTTCCAGCTCCAAAATCCATTTATCTGGCAGATTGCCGTGTTGAAATGCCAAATTTTGGTAAATTTCTTCAGTCAAACAGGGTTTTGAAGAAACATTGACACTAGCAATTGATTAACAAAACAATTAACTTGAATAATTATTGATATAAATAAGCCTGGTAGCTCTGTTTTATTAACCACACTAAGAAAATCGATATAAATTTTGAATTAATTCTTAAGAATGAAGAATAATTTCAGTTCCAAAATCCATTTATCTGGCAGATTGCCGTGTTGAAATGCCAAATTTTGGTAAATTTCTTCAGTCAAACAGGGTTTTGAAGAAACATTGACACTAGCAATTGATTAACAAATCAATTAACTTGAATAATTATTGATATAAATAAGCCTGGCAGCTCAGTTTTGTTAACCACACTAAGAAAATAAATATAAATTTTGAATTAATTTTTAAGAATTATGAATATTTCCAGCTCCAAAATCCATTTATCTGGCAGATTACCGTGTTGAAATGCCAAATTTTGGTAAATTTCTTCAGTCAAACAGGGTTTTGAAGAAACATTGACACTAGCAATTGATTAACAAATCAATAAACTTGAATAATTATTGATATAAATAAGCCTGGCAGCTCTGTTTTGTTAACCACACTAAGAAAATAAATATAAATTTTGAAATAATTCTTAAGAATTATGAATATTTCCAGCTCCAAAATCCATTTATCTGGCAGATTGCCGTGTTGAAATGCCAAATTTTGGTAAATTTCTTCAGTCAAACAGGGTTTTGAAGAAACATTGACACTAGCAATTGATTAACAAAACAATTAACTTGAATAATTATTGATATAAATAAGCCTGGTAGCTCTGTTTTATTAACCACACTAAGAAAATCGATATAAATTTTGAATTAATTCTTAAGAATGAAGAATAATTTCAGTTCCAAAATCCATTTATCTGGCAGATTGCCGTGTTGAAATGCCAAATTTTGGTAAATTTCTTCAGTCAAACAGGGTTTTGAAGAAACATTGACACTAGCAATTGATTAACAAATCAATTAACTTGAAAAATTATTGATATAAATAAGCCTGGCAGCTCAGTTTTGTTAACCACACTAAGAAAATAAATATAAATTTTGAATTAATTTTTAAGAATTATGAATATTTCCAGCTCCAAAATCCATTTATCTGGCAGATTACCGTGTTGAAATGCCAAATTTTGGTAAATTTCTTCAGTCAAACAGGGTTTTGAAGAAACATTGACACTAGCAATTGATTAACAAATCAATAAACTTGAATAATTATTGATATAAATAAGCCTGGCAGCTCTGTTTTGTTAACCACACTAAGAAAATAAATATAAATTTTGAAATAATTCTTAAGAATTATGAATATTTCCAGCTCCAAAATCCATTTATCTGGCAGATTGCCGTGTTGAAATGCCAAATTTTGGTAAATTTCTTCAGTCAAACAGGGTTTTGAAGAAACATTGACACTAGCAATTGATTAACAAAACAATTAACTTGAATAATTATTGATATAAATAAGCCTGGTAGCTCTGTTTTATTAACCACACTAAGAAAATCGATATAAATTTTGAATTAATTCTTAAGAATGAAGAATAATTTCAGTTCCAAAATCCATTTATCTGGCAGATTGCCGTGTTGAAATCCCAAATTTTGGTAAATTTCTTCAGTCAAACAGGGTTTTGAAAAAACATTGACACTAGCAATTGATTAACAAATCAATAAACTTGAATAATTATTGATATAAATAAGCCTGGCAGCTCTGTTTTGTTAACCACATTAAGAAAATAAATATAAATTTTGAAATAATTTTCAAGAATTATGAATATTTCCAGCTCCAAAATCCATTTATCTGGCAGATTGCCGTGTTGAAATGCCAAATTTTGGTAAATTTCTTCAGTCAAACAGGGTTTTGAAGAAACATTGACACTAGCAATTGATTAACAAAACAATTAACTTGAATAATTATTGATATAAATAAGCCTGGTAGCTCTGTTTTATTAACCACACTAAGAAAATAAATATAAATTTTGAATTAATTTTTAAAAATTATAAATATTTCCAGCTCCAAAATCCATTCATCTGGCAGATTGCCGTGTTGAAATGCCAAATTTTGGTAAATTTCTTCAGTCAAACAGGGTTTTGAAGAAACATTGACACTAGCAATTGATTAACAAAACAATTAACTTGAATAATTATTGATATAAATAAGCCTGGTAGCTCTGTTTTATTAACCACACTAAGAAAATCGATATAAATTTTGAATTAATTCTTAAGAATGAAGAATAATTTCAGTTCCAAAATCCATTTATCTGGCAGATTGCCGTGTTGAAATGCCAAATTTTGGTAAATTTCTTCAGTCAAACAGGGTTTTGAAGAAACATTGACACTAGCAATTGATTAACAAATCAATTAACTTGAAAAATTATTGATATAAATAAGCCTGGCAGCTCAGTTTTGTTAACCACACTAAGAAAATAAATATAAATTTTGAATTAATTTTTAAGAATTATGAATATTTCCAGCTCCAAAATCCATTTATCTGGCAGATTACCGTGTTGAAATGCCAAATTTTGGTAAATTTCTTCAGTCAAACAGGGTTTTAAAGAAACATTGACACTAGCAATTGATTAACAAATCAATAAACTTGAATAATTATTGATCTAAATAAACCTGGCAGCTTTGTTTTGTTAACCACACTAAGAAAATAAATATAAATTTTGAATTAATTCTTAAGAATGAAGAATAATTTCAGTTCCAAAATCCATTTATCTGGCAGATTGCCGTGTTGAAATGCCAAATTTTGGTAAATTTCTTCAGTCAAACAGGGTTTTGAAGAAACATTGACACTAGCAATTGATTAACAAATCAATAAACTTGAATAATTATTGATATAAAGAAGCCTGGCAGCTCTGTTTTGTTAACCACACTAAGAAAATAAATATAAATTTTGAAATAATTCTTAAGAATTATGAATATTTCCAGCTCCAAAATCCATTTATCTGGCAGATTGCCGTGTTGAAATGCCAAATTTTGGTAAATTTCTTCAGTCAAACAGGGTTTTAAAGAAACATTGACACTAGCAATTGATTAACAAATCAATAAACTTGAATAATTATTGATCTAAATAAACCTGGCAGCTTTGTTTTGTTAACCACACTAAGAAAATAAATATAAATTTTGAATTAATTCTTAAGAATGAAGAATAATTTCAGTTCCAAAATCCATTTATCTGGCAGATTGCCGTGTTGAAATGCCAAATTTTGGTAAATTTCTTCAGTCAAACAGGGTTTTGAAGAAACATTGACACTAGCAATTGATTAACAAAACAATTAACTTGAATAATTATTGATATAAATAAGCCTGGTAGCTCTGTTTTATTAACCACACTAAGAAAATCGATATAAATTTTGAATTAATTCTTAAGAATGAAGAATAATTTCAGTTCCAAAATCCATTTATCTGGCAGATTGCCGTGTTGAAATCCCAAATTTTGGTAAATTTCTTCAGTCAAACAGGGTTTTGAAAAAACATTGACACTAGCAATTGATTAACAAATCAATTAACTTGAATAATTATTGATATAAATAAGCCTGGCAGCTCAGTTTTGTTAACCACACTAAGAAAATAAATATAAATTTTGAATTAATTTTTAAGAATTATGAATATTTCCAGCTCCAAAATCCATTTATCTGGCAGATTACCGTGTTGAAATGCCAAATTTTGGTAAATTTCTTCAGTCAAACAGGGTTTTAAAGAAACATTGACACTAGCAATTGATTAACAAATCAATAAACTTGAATAATTATTGATCTAAATAAACCTGGCAGCTTTGTTTTGTTAACCACACTAAGAAAATAAATATAAATTTTGAATTAATTCTTAAGAATTAAGAATAATTTCAGTTCCAAAATCCATTTATCTGGCAGATTGCCGTGTTGAAATGCCAAATTTTGGTAAATTTCTTCAGTCAAACAGGGTTTTGAAGAAACATTGACACTAGCAATTGATTAACAAATCAATAAACTTGAATAATTATTGATATAAATAAGCCTGGCAGCTCTGTTTTGTTAACCACACTAAGAAAATAAATATAAATTTTGAATTAATTTTTAAAAATTATAAATATTTCCAGCTCCAAAATCCATTTATCTGGCAGATTGCCGTGTTGAAATGCCAAATTTTGGTAAATTTCTTCAGTCAAACAGGGTTTTGAAGAAACATTGACACTAGCAATTGATTAACAAATCAATAAACTTGAATAATTATTGATCTAAATAAACCTGGCAGCTTTGTTTTGTTAACCACACTAAGAAAATAAATATAAATTTTGAATTAATTCTTAAGAATGAAGAATAATTTCAGTTCCAAAATCCATTTATCTGGCAGATTGCCGTGTTGAAATGCCAAATTTTGGTAAATTTCTTCAGTCAAACAGGGTTTTGAAGAAACATTGACACTAGCAATTGATTAACAAAACAATTAACTTGAATAATTATTGATATAAATAAGCCTGGTAGCTCTGTTTTATTAACCACACTAAGAAAATCGATATAAATTTTGAATTAATTCTTAAGAATGAAGAATAATTTCAGTTCCAAAATCCATTTATCTGGCAGATTGCCGTGTTGAAATCCCAAATTTTGGTAAATTTCTTCAGTCAAACAGGGTTTTGAAAAAACATTGACACTAGCAATTGATTAACAAATCAATAAACTTGAATAATTATTGATATAAATAAGCCTGGCAGCTCTGTTTTGTTAACCACATTAAGAAAATAAATATAAATTTTGAAATAATTTTCAAGAATTATGAATATTTCCAGCTCCAAAATCCATTTATCTGGCAGATTGCCGTGTTGAAATGCCAAATTTTGGTAAATTTCTTCAGTCAAACAGGGTTTTGAAGAAACATTGACACTAGCAATTGATTAACAAATCAATAAACTTGAATAATTATTGATATAAATAAGCCTGGCAGCTCTGTTTTGTTAACCACATTAAGAAAATAAATATAAATTTTGAAATAATTTTCAAGAATTATGAATATTTCCAGCTCCAAAATCCATTTATCTGGCAGATTGCCGTGTTGAAATGCCAAATTTTGGTAAATTTCTTCAGTCAAACAGGGTTTTGAAGAAACATTGACACTAGCAATTGATTAACAAATCAATAAACTTGAATAATTATTGATATAAATAAGCCTGGCAGCTCTGTTTTGTTAACCACACTAAGAAAATAAATATAAATTTTGAATTAATTTTTAAAAATTATAAATATTTCCAGCTCCAAAATCCATTTATCTGGCAGATTGCCGTGTTGAAATGCCAAATTTTGGTAAATTTCTTCAGTCAAACAGGGTTTTGAAGAAACATTGACACTAGCAATTGATTAACAAAACAATTAACTTGAATAATTATTGATATAAATAAGCCTGGTAGCTCTGTTTTATTAACCACACTAAGAAAATCGATATAAATTTTGAATTAATTCTTAAGAATGAAGAATAATTTCAGTTCCAAAATCCATTTATCTGGCAGATTGCCGTGTTGAAATGCCAAATTTTGGTAAATTTCTTCAGTCAAACAGGGTTTTGAAGAAACATTGACACTAGCAATTGATTAACAAATCAATAAACTTGAATAATTATTGATATAAATAAGCCTGGCAGCTCTGTTTTGTTAACCACACTAAGAAAATAAATATAAATTTTGAATTAATTTTTAAAAATTATAAATATTTCCAGCTCCAAAATCCATTTACCTGGCAGATTGCCGTGTTGAAATGCCAAATTTTAGTAAATTTCTTCAGTCAAACAGGGTTTTGAAGAAACATTGACACTAGCAATTGATTAACAAATCAATAAACTTGAATAATTATTGATATAAATAAGCCTGGCAGCGCTGTTTTATTAACCACACTAAGAAAATCGATATAAATTTTGAATTAATTTTTAAGAATTGTGAATAATTTCAGTTCCAAAATCCATTTATCTGGCAGATTGCCGTGTTGAAATGCCAAATTTTGGTAAATTTCTTCAGTCAAACAGGGTTTTGAAGAAACATTGACACTAGCAATTGATTAACAAATCAATTAACTTGAATAATTATTGATTTAAATAAGCCTGGCAGCTCAGTTTTGTTAACCACACTAAGAAAATAAATATAAATTTTGAATTAATTTTTAAGAATTATGAATATTTCCAGCTCCAAAATCCATTTATCTGGCAGATTACCGTGTTGAAATGCCAAATTTTGGTAAATTTCTTCAGTCAAACAGGGTTTTAAAGAAACATTGACACTAGCAATTGATTAACAAATCAATAAACTTGAATAATTATTGATCTAAATAAACCTGGCAGCTTTGTTTTGTTAACCACACTAAGAAAATAAATATAAATTTTGAATTAATTCTTAAGAATGAAGAATAATTTCAGTTCCAAAATCCATTTATCTGGCAGATTGCCGTGTTGAAATGCCAAATTTTGGTAAATTTCTTCAGTCAAACAGGGTTTTGAAGAAACATTGACACTAGCAATTGATTAACAAATCAATAAACTTGAATAATTATTGATATAAATAAGCCTGGCAGCTCTGTTTTGTTAACCACACTAAGAAAATAAATATAAATTTTGAAATAATTCTTAAGAATTATGAATATTTCCAGCTCCAAAATCCATTTATCTGGCAGATTGCCGTGTTGAAATGCCAAATTTTGGTAAATTTCTTCAGTCAAACAGGGTTTTGAAGAAACATTGACACTAGCAATTGATTAACAAAACAATTAACTTGAATAATTATTGATATAAATAAGCCTGGTAGCTCTGTTTTATTAACCACACTAAGAAAATCGATATAAATTTTGAATTAATTCTTAAGAATGAAGAATAATTTCAGTTCCAAAATCCATTTATCTGGCAGATTGCCGAGTTGAAATCCCAAATTTTGGTAAATTTCTTCAGTCAAACAGGGTTTTGAAAAAACATTGACATTAGCAATTGATTAACAAATCAATAAACTTGAATAATTATTGATATAAATAAGCCTGGCAGCTCTGTTTTGTTAACCACATTAAGAAAATAAATATAAATTTTGAAATAATTTTTAAGAATTATGAATATTTCCAGCTCCAAAATCCATTTATCTGGCAGATTGCCGTGTTGAAATCGCAAATTTTGGTAAATTTCTTCAGTCAAACAGAGTTTTGAAAAAACATTGACACTAGCAATTGATTAACAAATCAATAAACTTGAATAATTATTGATATAAATAAGCCTGGCAGCTTTGTTTTGTTAACCACACTAAGAAAATAAATATAAATTTTGAATTAATTCTTAAGAATTATGAATAATTTCAGTTCCAAAATCCATTTATCTGGCAGATTGCCGTGTTGAAATGCCAAATTTTGGTAAATTTCTTCAGTCAAACAGGGTTTTGAAGAAACATTGACACTAGCAATTGATTAACAAATCAATAAACTTGAATAATTATTGATATAAATAAGCCTGGCAGCTCTGTTTTGTTAACCACACTAAGAAAATAAATATAAATTTTGAAATAATTCTTAAGAATTATGAATATTTCCAGCTCCAAAATCCATTTATCTGGCAGATTGCCGTGTTGAAATGCCAAATTTTGGTAAATTTCTTCAGTCAAACAGGGTTTTGAAGAAACATTGACACTAGCAATTGATTAACAAAACAATTAACTTGAATAATTATTGATATAAATAAGCCTGGTAGCTCTGTTTTATTAACCACACTAAGAAAATCGATATAAATTTTGAATTAATTCTTAAGAATGAAGAATAATTTCAGTTCCAAAATCCATTTATCTGGCAGATTGCCGTGTTAAAATGCCAAATTTTGGTAAATTTCTTCAGTCAAACAGGGTTTTGAAGAAACATTGACACTAGCAATTGATTAACAAATCAATAAACTTGAATAATTATTGATATAAATAAGCCTGGCAGCTCTGTTTTGTTAACCACACTAAGAAAATAAATATAAATTTTGAATTAATTTTTAAAAATTATAAATATTTCCAGCTCCAAAATCCATTTACCTGGCAGATTGCCGTGTTGAAATGCCAAATTTTGGTAAATTTCTTCAGTCAAACAGGGTTTTGAAGAAACATTGACACTAGCAATTGATTAACAAATCAATAAACTTGAATAATTATTGATATAAATAAGCCTGGCAGCGCTGTTTTATTAACCACACTAAGAAAATCGATATAAATTTTGAATTAATTTTTAAGAATTGTGAATAATTTCAGTTCCAAAATCCATTTATCTGGCAGATTGCCGTGTTGAAATGCCAAATTTTGGTAAATTTCTTCAGTCAAACAGGGTTTTGAAGAAACATTGACACTAGCAATTGATTAACAAATCAATAAACTTGAATAATTATTGATATAAATAAGCCTGGCAGCGCTGTTTTATTAACCACACTAAGAAAATCGATATAAATTTTGAAATAATTCTTAAGAATTATGAATATTTCCAGCTCCAAAATCCATTTATCTGGCAGATTGCCGTGTTGAAATGCCAAATTTTGGTAAATTTCTTCAGTCAAACAGGGTTTTGAAGAAACATTGACACTAGCAATTGATTAACAAAACAATTAACTTGAATAATTATTGATATAAATAAGCCTGGTAGCTCTGTTTTATTAACCACACTAAGAAAATCGATATAAATTTTGAATTAATTCTTAAGAATGAAGAATAATTTCAGTTCCAAAATCCATTTATCTGGCAGATTGCCGTGTTAAAATGCCAAATTTTGGTAAATTTCTTCAGTCAAACAGGGTTTTGAAGAAACATTGACACTAGCAATTGATTAACAAATCAATAAACTTGAATAATTATTGATATAAATAAGCCTGGCAGCTCTGTTTTGTTAACCACACTAAGAAAATAAATATAAATTTTGAATTAATTTTTAAAAATTATAAATATTTCCAGCTCCAAAATCCATTTACCTGGCAGATTGCCGTGTTGAAATGCCAAATTTTGGTAAATTTCTTCAGTCAAACAGGGTTTTGAAGAAACATTGACACTAGCAATTGATTAACAAATCAATAAACTTGAATAATTATTGATCTAAATAAACCTGGCAGCTTTGTTTTGTTAACCACACTAAGAAAATAAATATAAATTTTGAATTAATTCTTAAGAATGAAGAATAATTTCAGTTCCAAAATCCATTTATCTGGCAGATTGCCGTGTTGAAATGCCAAATTTTGGTAAATTTCTTCAGTCAAACAGGGTTTTGAAGAAACATTGACACTAGCAATTGATTAACAAATCAATAAACTTGAATAATTATTGATATAAATAAGCCTGGCAGCTCTGTTTTGTTAACCACACTAAGAAAATAAATATAAATTTTGAAATAATTCTTAAGAATTATGAATATTTCCAGCTCCAAAATCCATTTATCTGGCAGATTGCCGTGTTGAAATGCCAAATTTTGGTAAATTTCTTCAGTCAAACAGGGTTTTGAAGAAACATTGACACTAGCAATTGATTAACAAAACAATTAACTTGAATAATTATTGATATAAATAAGCCTGGTAGCTCTGTTTTATTAACCACACTAAGAAAATCGATATAAATTTTGAATTAATTCTTAAGAATGAAGAATAATTTCAGTTCCAAAATCCATTTATCTGGCAGATTGCCGAGTTGAAATCCCAAATTTTGGTAAATTTCTTCAGTCAAACAGGGTTTTGAAAAAACATTGACACTAGCAATTGATTAACAAATCAATAAACTTGAATAATTATTGATATAAATAAGCCTGGCAGCTCTGTTTTGTTAACCACATTAAGAAAATAAATATAAATTTTGAAATAATTTTCAAGAATTATGAATATTTCCAGCTCCAAAATCCATTTATCTGGCAGATTGCCGTGTTGAAATCGCAAATTTTGGTAAATTTCTTCAGTCAAACAGAGTTTTGAAAAAACATTGACACTAGCAATTGATTAACAAATCAATAAACTTGAATAATTATTGATCTAAATAAACCTGGCAGCTTTGTTTTGTTAACCACACTAAGAAAATAAATATAAATTTTGAATTAATTCTTAAGAATGAAGAATAATTTCAGTTCCAAAATCCATTTATCTGGCAGATTGCCGTGTTGAAATGCCAAATTTTGGTAAATTTCTTCAGTCAAACAGGGTTTTGAAGAAACATTGACACTAGCAATTGATTAACAAATCAATAAACTTGAATAATTATTGATATAAATAAGCCTGGCAGCTCTGTTTTGTTAACCACACTAAGAAAATAAATATAAATTTTGAATTAATTTTTAAAAATTATAAATATTTCCAGCTCCAAAATCCATTTATCTGGCAGATTGCCGTGTTGAAATGCCAAATTTTGGTAAATTTCTTCAGTCAAACAGGGTTTTGAAGAAACATTGACACTAGCAATTGATTAACAAAACAATTAACTTGAATAATTATTGATATAAATAAGCCTGGTAGCTCTGTTTTATTAACCACACTAAGAAAATCGATATAAATTTTGAATTAATTCTTAAGAATGAAGAATAATTTCAGTTCCAAAATCCATTTATCTGGCAGATTGCCGTGTTGAAATGCCAAATTTTGGTAAATTTCTTCAGTCAAACAGGGTTTTGAAGAAACATTGACACTAGCAATTGATTAACAAATCAATAAACTTGAATAATTATTGATATAAATAAGCCTGGCAGCTCTGTTTTGTTAACCACACTAAGAAAATAAATATAAATTTTGAATTAATTTTTAAAAATTATAAATATTTCCAGCTCCAAAATCCATTTACCTGGCAGATTGCCGTGTTGAAATGCCAAATTTTGGTAAATTTCTTCAGTCAAACAGGGTTTTGAAGAAACATTGACACTAGCAATTGATTAACAAATCAATAAACTTGAATAATTATTGATATAAATAAGCCTGGCAGCGCTGTTTTATTAACCACACTAAGAAAATCGATATAAATTTTGAATTAATTTTTAAGAATTGTGAATAATTTCAGTTCCAAAATCCATTTATCTGGCAGATTGCCGTGTTGAAATGCCAAATTTTGGTAAATTTCTTCAGTCAAACAGGGTTTTGAAGAAACATTGACACTAGCAATTGATTAACAAATCAATTAACTTGAATAATTATTGATTTAAATAAGCCTGGCAGCTCAGTTTTGTTAACCACACTAAGAAAATAAATATAAATTTTGAATTAATTTTTAAGAATTATGAATATTTCCAGCTCCAAAATCCATTTATCTGGCAGATTACCGTGTTGAAATGCCAAATTTTGGTAAATTTCTTCAGTCAAACAGGGTTTTAAAGAAACATTGACACTAGCAATTGATTAACAAATCAATAAACTTGAATAATTATTGATCTAAATAAACCTGGCAGCTTTGTTTTGTTAACCACACTAAGAAAATAAATATAAATTTTGAATTAATTCTTAAGAATGAAGAATAATTTCAGTTCCAAAATCCATTTATCTGGCAGATTGCCGTGTTGAAATGCCAAATTTTGGTAAATTTCTTCAGTCAAACAGGGTTTTGAAGAAACATTGACACTAGCAATTGATTAACAAATCAATAAACTTGAATAATTATTGATATAAATAAGCCTGGCAGCTCTGTTTTGTTAACCACACTAAGAAAATAAATATAAATTTTGAAATAATTCTTAAGAATTATGAATATTTCCAGCTCCAAAATCCATTTATCTGGCAGATTGCCGTGTTGAAATGCCAAATTTTGGTAAATTTCTTCAGTCAAACAGGGTTTTGAAGAAACATTGACACTAGCAATTGATTAACAAAACAATTAACTTGAATAATTATTGATATAAATAAGCCTGGTAGCTCTGTTTTATTAACCACACTAAGAAAATCGATATAAATTTTGATTTAATTCTTAAGAATGAAGAATAATTTCAGTTCCAAAATCCATTTATCTGGCAGATTGCCGAGTTGAAATCCCAAATTTTGGTAAATTTCTTCAGTCAAACAGGGTTTTGAAAAAACATTGACACTAGCAATTGATTAACAAATCAATAAACTTGAATAATTATTGATATAAATAAGCCTGGCAGCTCTGTTTTGTTAACCACATTAAGAAAATAAATATAAATTTTGAAATAATTTTCAAGAATTATGAATATTTCCAGCTCCAAAATCCATTTATCTGGCAGATTGCCGTGTTGAAATCGCAAATTTTGGTAAATTTCTTCAGTCAAACAGAGTTTTGAAAAAACATTGACACTAGCAATTGATTAACAAATCAATAAACTTGAATAATTATTGATATAAATAAGCCTGGCAGCTTTGTTTTGTTAACCACACTAAGAAAATAAATATAAATTTTGAATTAATTCTTAAGAATTATGAATAATTTCAGTTCCAAAATCCATTTATCTGGCAGATTGCCGTGTTGAAATGCCAAATTTTGGTAAATTTCTTCAGTCAAACAGGGTTTTGAAGAAACATTGACACTAGCAATTGATTAACAAATCAATAAACTTGAATAATTATTGATATAAATAAGCCTGGCAGCTCTGTTTTGTTAACCACACTAAGAAAATAAATATAAATTTTGAAATAATTCTTAAGAATTATGAATATTTCCAGCTCCAAAATCCATTTATCTGGCAGATTGCCGTGTTGAAATGCCAAATTTTGGTAAATTTCTTCAGTCAAACAGGGTTTTGAAGAAACATTGACACTAGCAATTGATTAACAAAACAATTAACTTGAATAATTATTGATATAAATAAGCCTGGTAGCTCTGTTTTATTAACCACACTAAGAAAATCGATATAAATTTTGAATTAATTCTTAAGAATGAAGAATAATTTCAGTTCCAAAATCCATTTATCTGGCAGATTGCCGTGTTAAAATGCCAAATTTTGGTAAATTTCTTCAGTCAAACAGGGTTTTGAAGAAACATTGACACTAGCAATTGATTAACAAATCAATAAACTTGAATAATTATTGATATAAATAAGCCTGGCAGCTCTGTTTTGTTAACCACACTAAGAAAATAAATATAAATTTTGAATTAATTTTTAAAAATTATAAATATTTCCAGCTCCAAAATCCATTTACCTGGCAGATTGCCGTGTTGAAATGCCAAATTTTGGTAAATTTCTTCAGTCAAACAGGGTTTTGAAGAAACATTGACACTAGCAATTGATTAACAAATCAATAAACTTGAATAATTATTGATATAAATAAGCCTGGCAGCGCTGTTTTATTAACCACACTAAGAAAATCGATATAAATTTTGAATTAATTTTTAAGAATTGTGAATAATTTCAGTTCCAAAATCCATTTATCTGGCAGATTGCCGTGTTGAAATGCCAAATTTTGGTAAATTTCTTCAGTCAAACAGGGTTTTGAAGAAACATTGACACTAGCAATTGATTAACAAATCAATAAACTTGAATAATTATTGATATAAATAAGCCTGGCAGCGCTGTTTTATTAACCACACTAAGAAAATCGATATAAATTTTGAAATAATTCTTAAGAATTATGAATATTTCCAGCTCCAAAATCCATTTATCTGGCAGATTGCCGTGTTGAAATGCCAAATTTTGGTAAATTTCTTCAGTCAAACAGGGTTTTGAAGAAACATTGACACTAGCAATTGATTAACAAAACAATTAACTTGAATAATTATTGATATAAATAAGCCTGGTAGCTCTGTTTTATTAACCACACTAAGAAAATCGATATAAATTTTGAATTAATTCTTAAGAATGAAGAATAATTTCAGTTCCAAAATCCATTTATCTGGCAGATTGCCGTGTTAAAATGCCAAATTTTGGTAAATTTCTTCAGTCAAACAGGGTTTTGAAGAAACATTGACACTAGCAATTGATTAACAAATCAATAAACTTGAATAATTATTGATATAAATAAGCCTGGCAGCTCTGTTTTGTTAACCACACTAAGAAAATAAATATAAATTTTGAATTAATTTTTAAAAATTATAAATATTTCCAGCTCCAAAATCCATTTACCTGGCAGATTGCCGTGTTGAAATGCCAAATTTTGGTAAATTTCTTCAGTCAAACAGGGTTTTGAAGAAACATTGACACTAGCAATTGATTAACAAATCAATAAACTTGAATAATTATTGATATAAATAAGCCTGGCAGCGCTGTTTTATTAACCACACTAAGAAAATCGATATAAATTTTGAATTACTTTTTAAGAATTGTGAATAATTTCAGTTCCAAAATCCATTTATCTGGCAGATTGCCGTGTTGAAATGCCAAATTTTGGTAAATTTCTTCAGTCAAACAGGGTTTTGAAGAAACATTGACACTAGCAATTGATTAACAAATCAATTAACTTGAATAATTATTGATATAAATAAGCCTGGCAGCTCAGTTTTGTTAACCACACTAAGAAAATAAATATAAATTTTGAATTAATTTTTAAGAATTATGAATATTTCCAGCTCCAAAATCCATTTATCTGGCAGATTACCGTGTTGAAATGCCAAATTTTGGTAAATTTCTTCAGTCAAACAGGGTTTTAAAGAAACATTGACACTAGCAATTGATTAACAAATCAATAAACTTGAATAATTATTGATCTAAATAAACCTGGCAGCTTTGTTTTGTTAACCACACTAAGAAAATAAATATAAATTTTGAATTAATTCTTAAGAATGAAGAATAATTTCAGTTCCAAAATCCATTTATCTGGCAGATTGCCGTGTTGAAATGCCAAATTTTGGTAAATTTCTTCAGTCAAACAGGGTTTTGAAGAAACATTGACACTAGCAATTGATTAACAAATCAATAAACTTGAATAATTATTGATATAAATAAGCCTGGCAGCTCTGTTTTGTTAACCACACTAAGAAAATAAATATAAATTTTGAAATAATTCTTAAGAATTATGAATATTTCCAGCTCCAAAATCCATTTATCTGGCAGATTGCCGTGTTGAAATGCCAAATTTTGGTAAATTTCTTCAGTCAAACAGGGTTTTGAAGAAACATTGACACTAGCAATTGATTAACAAAACAATTAACTTGAATAATTATTGATATAAATAAGCCTGGTAGCTCTGTTTTATTAACCACACTAAGAAAATCGATATAAATTTTGAATTAATTCTTAAGAATGAAGAATAATTTCAGTTCCAAAATCCATTTATCTGGCAGATTGCCGAGTTGAAATCCCAAATTTTGGTAAATTTCTTCAGTCAAACAGGGTTTTGAAAAAACATTGACACTAGCAATTGATTAACAAATCAATAAACTTGAATAATTATTGATATAAATAAGCCTGGCAGCTCTGTTTTGTTAACCACATTAAGAAAATAAATATAAATTTTGAAATAATTTTCAAGAATTATGAATATTTCCAGCTCCAAAATCCATTTATCTGGCAGATTGCCGTGTTGAAATCGCAAATTTTGGTAAATTTCTTCAGTCAAACAGAGTTTTGAAAAAACATTGACACTAGCAATTGATTAACAAATCAATAAACTTGAATAATTATTGATATAAATAAGCCTGGCAGCTTTGTTTTGTTAACCACACTAAGAAAATAAATATAAATTTTGAATTAATTTTTAAGAATTATGAATATTTCCAGCTCCAAAATCCATTTATCTGGCAGATTACCGTGTTGAAATGCCAAATTTTGGTAAATTTCTTCAGTCAAACAGGGTTTTAAAGAAACATTGACACTAGCAATTGATTAACAAATCAATAAACTTGAATAATTATTGATCTAAATAAGCCTGGCAGCTTTGTTTTGTTAACCACACTAAGAAAATAAATATAAATTTTGAATTAATTCTTAAGAATGAAGAATAATTTCAGTTCCAAAATCCATTTATCTGGCAGATTGCCGTGTTGAAATGCCAAATTTTGGTAAATTTCTTCAGTCAAACAGGGTTTTGAAGAAACATTGACACTAGCAATTGATTAACAAATCAATAAACTTGAATAATTATTGATATAAATAAGCCTGGCAGCTCTGTTTTGTTAACCACACTAAGAAAATAAATATAAATTTTGAAATAATTCTTAAGAATTATGAATATTTCCAGCTCCAAAATCCATTTATCTGGCAGATTGCCGTGTTGAAATGCCAAATTTTGGTAAATTTCTTCAGTCAAACAGGGTTTTGAAGAAACATTGACACTAGCAATTGATTAACAAAACAATTAACTTGAATAATTATTGATATAAATAAGCCTGGTAGCTCTGTTTTATTAACCACACTAAGAAAATCGATATAAATTTTGAATTAATTCTTAAGAATGAAGAATAATTTCAGTTCCAAAATCCATTTATCTGGCAGATTGCCGAGTTGAAATCCCAAATTTTGGTAAATTTCTTCAGTCAAACAGGGTTTTGAAAAAACATTGACACTAGCAATTGATTAACAAATCAATAAACTTGAATAATTATTGATATAAATAAGCCTGGCAGCTCTGTTTTGTTAACCACATTAAGAAAATAAATATAAATTTTGAAATAATTTTCAAGAATTATGAATATTTCCAGCTCCAAAATCCATTTATCTGGCAGATTGCCGTGTTGAAATCGCAAATTTTGGTAAATTTCTTCAGTCAAACAGAGTTTTGAAAAAACATTGACACTAGCAATTGATTAACAAATCAATAAACTTGAATAATTATTGATATAAATAAGCCTGGCAGCTTTGTTTTGTTAACCACACTAAGAAAATAAATATAAATTTTGAATTAATTCTTAAGAATTATGAATAATTTCAGTTCCAAAATCCATTTATCTGGCAGATTGCCGTGTTGAAATGCCAAATTTTGGTAAATTTCTTCAGTCAAACAGGGTTTTGAAGAAACATTGACACTAGCAATTGATTAACAAATCAATAAACTTGAATAATTATTGATATAAATAAGCCTGGCAGCTCTGTTTTGTTAACCACACTAAGAAAATAAATATAAATTTTGAAATAATTCTTAAGAATTATGAATATTTCCAGCTCCAAAATCCATTTATCTGGCAGATTGCCGTGTTGAAATGCCAAATTTTGGTAAATTTCTT
Organism: Leiobunum rupestre; assembly: GCF_980474605.1. Lineage (NCBI taxonomy): Eukaryota > Metazoa > Arthropoda > Arachnida > Opiliones > Sclerosomatidae > Leiobunum > Leiobunum rupestre. The sequence goes on along the minus strand of NC_143384.1, from coordinate 68,482,902 downwards.
CAGTCAAACAGGGTTTTGAAGAAACATTGACACTAGCAATTGATTAACAAAACAATTAACTTGAATAATTATTGATATAAATAAGCCTGGTAGCTCTGTTTTATTAACCACACTAAGAAAATCGATATAAATTTTGAATTAATTCTTAAGAATGAAGAATAATTTCAGTTCCAAAATCCATTTATCTGGCAGATTGCCGTGTTGAAATCCCAAATTTTGGTAAATTTCTTCAGTCAAACAGGGTTTTGAAGAAACATTGACACTAGCAATTGATTAACAAATCAATAAACTTGAATAATTATTGATATAAATAAGCCTGGCAGCTCTGTTTTGTTAACCACATTAAGAAAATAAATATAAATTTTGAAATAATTTTCAAGAATTATGAATATTTCCAGCTCCAAAATCCATTTATCTGGCAGATTGCCGTGTTGAAATCGCAAATTTTGGTAAATTTCTTCAGTCAAACAGAGTTTTGAAAAAACATTGACACTAGCAATTGATTAACAAATCAATAAACTTGAATAATTATTGATATAAATAAGCCTGGCAGCTTTGTTTTGTTAACCACACTAAGAAAATAAATATAAATTTTGAATTAATTCTTAAGAATTATGAATAATTTCAGTTCCAAAATCCATTTATCTGGCAGATTGCCGTGTTGAAATGCCAAATTTTGGTAAATTTCTTCAGTCAAACAGGGTTTTGAAGAAACATTGACACTAGCAATTGATTAACAAATCAATAAACTTGAATAATTATTGATATAAATAAGCCTGGCAGCTCTGTTTTGTTAACCACACTAAGAAAATAAATATAAATTTTGAAATAATTCTTAAGAATTATGAATATTTCCAGCTCCAAAATCCATTTATCTGGCAGATTGCCGTGTTGAAATGCCAAATTTTGGTAAATTTCTTCAGTCAAACAGGGTTTTGAAGAAACATTGACACTAGCAATTGATTAACAAAACAATTAACTTGAATAATTATTGATATAAATAAGCCTGGTAGCTCTGTTTTATTAACCACACTAAGAAAATCGATATAAATTTTGAATTAATTCTTAAGAATGAAGAATAATTTCAGTTCCAAAATCCATTTATCTGGCAGATTGCCGTGTTGAAATCCCAAATTTTGGTAAATTTCTTCAGTCAAACAGGGTTTTGAAAAAACATTGACACTAGCAATTGATTAACAAATCAATAAACTTGAATAATTATTGATATAAATAAGCCTGGCAGCTCTGTTTTGTTAACCACATTAAGAAAATAAATATAAATTTTGAAATAATTTTCAAGAATTATGAATATTTCCAGCTCCAAAATCCATTTATCTGGCAGATTGCCGTGTTGAAATCGCAAATTTTGGTAAATTTCTTCAGTCAAACAGAGTTTTGAAAAAACATTGACACTAGCAATTGATTAACAAATCAATAAACTTGAATAATTATTGATATAAATAAGCCTGGCAGCTTTGTTTTGTTAACCACACTAAGAAAATAAATATAAATTTTGAATTAATTCTTAAGAATGAAGAATAATTTCAGTTCCAAAATCCATTTATCTGGCAGATTGCCGTGTTGAAATGCCAAATTTTGGTAAATTTCTTCAGTCAAACAGGGTTTTGAAGAAACATTGACACTAGCAATTGATTAACAAATCAATAAACTTGAATAATTATTGATATAAATAAGCCTGGCAGCTCTGTTTTGTTAACCACACTAAGAAAATAAATATAAATTTTGAAATAATTCTTAAGAATTATGAATATTTCCAGCTCCAAAATCCATTTATCTGGCAGATTGCCGTGTTGAAATGCCAAATTTTGGTAAATTTCTTCAGTCAAACAGGGTTTTGAAGAAACATTGACACTAGCAATTGATTAACAAATCAATAAACTTGAATAATTATTGATCTAAATAAACCTGGCAGCTTTGTTTTGTTAACCACACTAAGAAAATAAATATAAATTTTGAATTAATTCTTAAGAATGAAGAATAATTTCAGTTCCAAAATCCATTTATCTGGCAGATTGCCGTGTTGAAATGCCAAATTTTGGTAAATTTCTTCAGTCAAACAGGGTTTTGAAGAAACATTGACACTAGCAATTGATTAACAAATCAATAAACTTGAATAATTATTGATATAAATAAGCCTGGCAGCTCTGTTTTGTTAACCACACTAAGAAAATAAATATAAATTTTGAAATAATTCTTAAGAATTATGAATATTTCCAGCTCCAAAATCCATTTATCTGGCAGATTGCCGTGTTGAAATGCCAAATTTTGGTAAATTTCTTCAGTCAAACAGGGTTTTGAAGAAACATTGACACTAGCAATTGATTAACAAAACAATTAACTTGAATAATTATTGATATAAATAAGCCTGGTAGCTCTGTTTTATTAACCACACTAAGAAAATCGATATAAATTTTGAATTAATTCTTAAGAATGAAGAATAATTTCAGTTCCAAAATCCATTTATCTGGCAGATTGCCGAGTTGAAATCCCAAATTTTGGTAAATTTCTTCAGTCAAACAGGGTTTTGAAAAAACATTGACACTAGCAATTGATTAACAAATCAATAAACTTGAATAATTATTGATATAAATAAGCCTGGCAGCTCTGTTTTGTTAACCACATTAAGAAAATAAATATAAATTTTGAAATAATTTTCAAGAATTATGAATATTTCCAGCTCCAAAATCCATTTATCTGGCAGATTGCCGTGTTGAAATCGCAAATTTTGGTAAATTTCTTCAGTCAAACAGAGTTTTGAAAAAACATTGACACTAGCAATTGATTAACAAATCAATAAACTTGAATAATTATTGATATAAATAAGCCTGGCAGCTTTGTTTTGTTAACCACACTAAGAAAATAAATATAAATTTTGAATTAATTCTTAAGAATTATGAATAATTTCAGTTCCAAAATCCATTTATCTGGCAGATTGCCGTGTTGAAATGCCAAATTTTGGTAAATTTCTTCAGTCAAACAGGGTTTTGAAGAAACATTGACACTAGCAATTGATTAACAAATCAATAAACTTGAATAATTATTGATATAAATAAGCCTGGCAGCTCTGTTTTGTTAACCACACTAAGAAAATAAATATAAATTTTGAAATAATTCTTAAGAATTATGAATATTTCCAGCTCCAAAATCCATTTATCTGGCAGATTGCCGTGTTGAAATGCCAAATTTTGGTAAATTTCTTCAGTCAAACAGGGTTTTGAAGAAACATTGACACTAGCAATTGATTAACAAAACAATTAACTTGAATAATTATTGATATAAATAAGCCTGGTAGCTCTGTTTTATTAACCACACTAAGAAAATCGATATAAATTTTGAATTAATTCTTAAGAATGAAGAATAATTTCAGTTCCAAAATCCATTTATCTGGCAGATTGCCGTGTTGAAATGCCAAATTTTGGTAAATTTCTTCAGTCAAACAGGGTTTTGAAGAAACATTGACACTAGCAATTGATTAACAAATCAATAAACTTGAATAATTATTGATATAAATAAGCCTGGCAGCTCTGTTTTGTTAACCACACTAAGAAAATAAATATAAATTTTGAATTAATTTTTAAAAATTATAAATATTTCCAGCTCCAAAATCCATTTACCTGGCAGATTGCCGTGTTGAAATGCCAAATTTTGGTAAATTTCTTCAGTCAAACAGGGTTTTGAAGAAACATTGACACTAGCAATTGATTAACAAATCAATAAACTTGAATAATTATTGATATAAATAAGCCTGGCAGCGCTGTTTTATTAACCACACTAAGAAAATCGATATAAATTTTGAATTAATTTTTAAGAATTGTGAATAATTTCAGTTCCAAAATCCATTTATCTGGCAGATTGCCGTGTTGAAATGCCAAATTTTGGTAAATTTCTTCAGTCAAACAGGGTTTTGAAGAAACATTGACACTAGCAATTGATTAACAAATCAATAAACTTGAATAATTATTGATATAAATAAGCCTGGCAGCTCTGTTTTGTTAACCACACTAAGAAAATAAATATAAATTTTGAAATAATTCTTAAGAATTATGAATATTTCCAGCTCCAAAATCCATTTATCTGGCAGATTGCCGTGTTGAAATGCCAAATTTTGGTAAATTTCTTCAGTCAAACAGGGTTTTGAAGAAACATTGACACTAGCAATTGATTAACAAAACAATTAACTTGAATAATTATTGATATAAATAAGCCTGGCAGCTTTGTTTTGTTAACCACACTAAGAAAATAAATATAAATTTTGAATTAATTCTTAAGAATGAAGAATAATTTCAGTTCCAAAATCCATTTATCTGGCAGATTGCCGTGTTGAAATGCCAAATTTTGGTAAATTTCTTCAGTCAAACAGGGTTTTGAAGAAACATTGACACTAGCAATTGATTAACAAATCAATAAACTTGAATAATTATTGATATAAATAAGCCTGGCAGCTCTGTTTTGTTAACCACACTAAGAAAATAAATATAAATTTTGAAATAATTCTTAAGAATTATGAATATTTCCAGCTCCAAAATCCATTTATCTGGCAGATTGCCGTGTTGAAATGCCAAATTTTGGTAAATTTCTTCAGTCAAACAGGGTTTTGAAGAAACATTGACACTAGCAATTGATTAACAAAACAATTAACTTGAATAATTATTGATATAAATAAGCCTGGTAGCTCTGTTTTATTAACCACACTAAGAAAATCGATATAAATTTTGAATTAATTCTTAAGAATGAAGAATAATTTCAGTTCCAAAATCCATTTATCTGGCAGATTGCCGAGTTGAAATCCCAAATTTTGGTAAATTTCTTCAGTCAAACAGGGTTTTGAAAAAACATTGACACTAGCAATTGATTAACAAATCAATAAACTTGAATAATTATTGATATAAATAAGCCTGGCAGCTCTGTTTTGTTAACCACATTAAGAAAATAAATATAAATTTTGAAATAATTTTCAAGAATTATGAATATTTCCAGCTCCAAAATCCATTTATCTGGCAGATTGCCGTGTTGAAATCGCAAATTTTGGTAAATTTCTTCAGTCAAACAGAGTTTTGAAAAAACATTGACACTAGCAATTGATTAACAAATCAATAAACTTGAATAATTATTGATATAAATAAGCCTGGCAGCTTTGTTTTGTTAACCACACTAAGAAAATAAATATAAATTTTGAATTAATTCTTAAGAATTATGAATAATTTCAGTTCCAAAATCCATTTATCTGGCAGATTGCCGTGTTGAAATGCCAAATTTTGGTAAATTTCTTCAGTCAAACAGGGTTTTGAAGAAACATTGACACTAGCAATTGATTAACAAATCAATAAACTTGAATAATTATTGATATAAATAAGCCTGGCAGCTCTGTTTTGTTAACCACACTAAGAAAATAAATATAAATTTTGAAATAATTCTTAAGAATTATGAATATTTCCAGCTCCAAAATCCATTTATCTGGCAGATTGCCGTGTTGAAATGCCAAATTTTGGTAAATTTCTTCAGTCAAACAGGGTTTTGAAGAAACATTGACACTAGCAATTGATTAACAAAACAATTAACTTGAATAATTATTGATATAAATAAGCCTGGTAGCTCTGTTTTATTAACCACACTAAGAAAATCGATATAAATTTTGAATTAATTCTTAAGAATGAAGAATAATTTCAGTTCCAAAATCCATTTATCTGGCAGATTGCCGTGTTGAAATGCCAAATTTTGGTAAATTTCTTCAGTCAAACAGGGTTTTGAAGAAACATTGACACTAGCAATTGATTAACAAATCAATAAACTTGAATAATTATTGATATAAATAAGCCTGGCAGCTCTGTTTTGTTAACCACACTAAGAAAATAAATATAAATTTTGAATTAATTTTTAAAAATTATAAATATTTCCAGCTCCAAAATCCATTTACCTGGCAGATTGCCGTGTTGAAATGCCAAATTTTGGTAAATTTCTTCAGTCAAACAGGGTTTTGAAGAAACATTGACACTAGCAATTGATTAACAAATCAATAAACTTGAATAATTATTGATATAAATAAGCCTGGCAGCGCTGTTTTATTAACCACACTAAGAAAATCGATATAAATTTTGAATTAATTTTTAAGAATTGTGAATAATTTCAGTTCCAAAATCCATTTATCTGGCAGATTGCCGTGTTGAAATGCCAAATTTTGGTAAATTTCTTCAGTCAAACAGGGTTTTGAAGAAACATTGACACTAGCAATTGATTAACAAATCAATAAACTTGAATAATTATTGATATAAATAAGCCTGGCAGCTCTGTTTTGTTAACCACACTAAGAAAATAAATATAAATTTTGAAATAATTCTTAAGAATTATGAATATTTCCAGCTCCAAAATCCATTTATCTGGCAGATTGCCGTGTTGAAATGCCAAATTTTGGTAAATTTCTTCAGTCAAACAGGGTTTTGAAGAAACATTGACACTAGCAATTGATTAACAAAACAATTAACTTGAATAATTATTGATATAAATAAGCCTGGCAGCTTTGTTTTGTTAACCACACTAAGAAAATAAATATAAATTTTGAATTAATTCTTAAGAATTATGAATAATTTCAGTTCCAAAATCCATTTATCTGGCAGATTGCCGTGTTGAAATGCCAAATTTTGGTAAATTTCTTCAGTCAAACAGGGTTTTGAAGAAACATTGACACTAGCAATTGATTAACAAATCAATAAACTTGAATAATTATTGATATAAATAAGCCTGGCAGCTCTGTTTTGTTAACCACACTAAGAAAATAAATATAAATTTTGAAATAATTCTTAAGAATTATGAATATTTCCAGCTCCAAAATCCATTTATCTGGCAGATTGCCGTGTTGAAATGCCAAATTTTGGTAAATTTCTTCAGTCAAACAGGGTTTTGAAGAAACATTGACACTAGCAATTGATTAACAAAACAATTAACTTGAATAATTATTGATATAAATAAGCCTGGTAGCTCTGTTTTATTAACCACACTAAGAAAATCGATATAAATTTTGAATTAATTCTTAAGAATGAAGAATAATTTCAGTTCCAAAATCCATTTATCTGGCAGATTGCCGTGTTGAAATGCCAAATTTTGGTAAATTTCTTCAGTCAAACAGGGTTTTGAAGAAACATTGACACTAGCAATTGATTAACAAAACAATTAACTTGAATAATTATTGATATAAATAAGCCTGGTAGCTCTGTTTTATTAACCACACTAAGAAAATCGATATAAATTTTGAATTAATTCTTAAGAATGAAGAATAATTTCAGTTCCAAAATCCATTTATCTGGCAGATTGCCGTGTTGAAATCCCAAATTTTGGTAAATTTCTTCAGTCAAACAGGGTTTTGAAAAAACATTGACACTAGCAATTGATTAACAAATCAATAAACTTGAATAATTATTGATATAAATAAGCCTGGCAGCTCTGTTTTGTTAACCACATTAAGAAAATAAATATAAATTTTGAATTAATTCTTAAGAATTATGAATAATTTCAGTTCCAAAATCCATTTATCTGGCAGATTGCCGTGTTGAAATGCCAAATTTTGGTAAATTTCTTCAGTCAAACAGGGTTTTGAAGAAACATTGACACTAGCAATTGATTAACAAATCAATAAACTTGAATAATTATTGATATAAATAAGCCTGGCAGCTCTGTTTTGTTAACCACACTAAGAAAATAAATATAAATTTTGAAATAATTCTTAAGAATTATGAATATTTCCAGCTCCAAAATCCATTTATCTGGCAGATTGCCGTGTTGAAATCGCAAATTTTGGTAAATTTCTTCAGTCAAACAGAGTTTTGAAAAAACATTGACACTAGCAATTGATTAACAAATCAATAAACTTGAATAATTATTGATATAAATAAGCCTGGCAGCTTTGTTTTGTTAACCACACTAAGAAAATAAATATAAATTTTGAATTAATTCTTAAGAATGAAGAATAATTTCAGTTCCAAAATCCATTTATCTGGCAGATTGCCGTGTTGAAATGCCAAATTTTGGTAAATTTCTTCAGTCAAACAGGGTTTTGAAGAAACATTGACACTAGCAATTGATTAACAAAACAATTAACTTGAATAATTATTGATATAAATAAGCCTGGTAGCTCTGTTTTATTAACCACACTAAGAAAATCGATATAAATTTTGAATTAATTCTTAAGAATGAAGAATAATTTCAGTTCCAAAATCCATTTATCTGGCAGATTGCCGTGTTGAAATCCCAAATTTTGGTAAATTTCTTCAGTCAAACAGGGTTTTGAAAAAACATTGACACTAGCAATTGATTAACAAATCAATAAACTTGAATAATTATTGATATAAATAAGCCTGGCAGCTCTGTTTTGTTAACCACATTAAGAAAATAAATATAAATTTTGAAATAATTTTCAAGAATTATGAATATTTCCAGCTCCAAAATCCATTTATCTGGCAGATTGCCGTGTTGAAATCGCAAATTTTGGTAAATTTCTTCAGTCAAACAGAGTTTTGAAAAAACATTGACACTAGCAATTGATTAACAAATCAATAAACTTGAATAATTATTGATATAAATAAGCCTGGCAGCTTTGTTTTGTTAACCACACTAAGAAAATAAATATAAATTTTGAATTAATTCTTAAGAATTATGAATAATTTCAGTTCCAAAATCCATTTATCTGGCAGATTGCCGTGTTGAAATGCCAAATTTTGGTAAATTTCTTCAGTCAAACAGGGTTTTGAAGAAACATTGACACTAGCAATTGATTAACAAATCAATAAACTTGAATAATTATTGATATAAATAAGCCTGGCAGCTCTGTTTTGTTAACCACACTAAGAAAATAAATATAAATTTTGAAATAATTCTTAAGAATTATGAATATTTCCAGCTCCAAAATCCATTTATCTGGCAGATTGCCGTGTTGAAATGCCAAATTTTGGTAAATTTCTTCAGTCAAACAGGGTTTTGAAGAAACATTGACACTAGCAATTGATTAACAAAACAATTAACTTGAATAATTATTGATATAAATAAGCCTGGTAGCTCTGTTTTATTAACCACACTAAGAAAATCGATATAAATTTTGAATTAATTCTTAAGAATGAAGAATAATTTCAGTTCCAAAATCCATTTATCTGGCAGATTGCCGTGTTGAAATGCCAAATTTTGGTAAATTTCTTCAGTCAAACAGGGTTTTGAAGAAACATTGACACTAGCAATTGATTAACAAAACAATTAACTTGAATAATTATTGATATAAATAAGCCTGGTAGCTCTGTTTTATTAACCACACTAAGAAAATCGATATAAATTTTGAATTAATTCTTAAGAATGAAGAATAATTTCAGTTCCAAAATCCATTTATCTGGCAGATTGCCGTGTTGAAATCCCAAATTTTGGTAAATTTCTTCAGTCAAACAGGGTTTTGAAAAAACATTGACACTAGCAATTGATTAACAAATCAATAAACTTGAATAATTATTGATATAAATAAGCCTGGCAGCTCTGTTTTGTTAACCACATTAAGAAAATAAATATAAATTTTGAAATAATTTTCAAGAATTATGAATATTTCCAGCTCCAAAATCCATTTATCTGGCAGATTGCCGTGTTGAAATGCCAAATTTTGGTAAATTTCTTCAGTCAAACAGGGTTTTGAAGAAACATTGACACTAGCAATTGATTAACAAATCAATAAACTTGAATAATTATTGATCTAAATAAACCTGGCAGCTTTGTTTTGTTAACCACACTAAGAAAATAAATATAAATTTTGAATTAATTCTTAAGAATGAAGAATAATTTCAGTTCCAAAATCCATTTATCTGGCAGATTGCCGTGTTGAAATGCCAAATTTTGGTAAATTTCTTCAGTCAAACAGGGTTTTGAAGAAACATTGACACTAGCAATTGATTAACAAATCAATAAACTTGAATAATTATTGATATAAATAAGCCTGGCAGCTCTGTTTTGTTAACCACACTAAGAAAATAAATATAAATTTTGAAATAATTCTTAAGAATTATGAATATTTCCAGCTCCAAAATCCATTTATCTGGCAGATTGCCGTGTTGAAATGCCAAATTTTGGTAAATTTCTTCAGTCAAACAGGGTTTTGAAGAAACATTGACACTAGCAATTGATTAACAAAACAATTAACTTGAATAATTATTGATATAAATAAGCCTGGTAGCTCTGTTTTATTAACCACACTAAGAAAATCGATATAAATTTTGAATTAATTCTTAAGAATGAAGAATAATTTCAGTTCCAAAATCCATTTATCTGGCAGATTGCCGAGTTGAAATCCCAAATTTTGGTAAATTTCTTCAGTCAAACAGGGTTTTGAAAAAACATTGACACTAGCAATTGATTAACAAATCAATAAACTTGAATAATTATTGATATAAATAAGCCTGGCAGCTCTGTTTTGTTAACCACATTAAGAAAATAAATATAAATTTTGAAATAATTTTCAAGAATTATGAATATTTCCAGCTCCAAAATCCATTTATCTGGCAGATTGCCGTGTTGAAATCGCAAATTTTGGTAAATTTCTTCAGTCAAACAGAGTTTTGAAAAAACATTGACACTAGCAATTGATTAACAAATCAATAAACTTGAATAATTATTGATATAAATAAGCCTGGCAGCTTTGTTTTGTTAACCACACTAAGAAAATAAATATAAATTTTGAATTAATTCTTAAGAATTATGAATAATTTCAGTTCCAAAATCCATTTATCTGGCAGATTGCCGTGTTGAAATGCCAAATTTTGGTAAATTTCTTCAGTCAAACAGGGTTTTGAAGAAACATTGACACTAGCAATTGATTAACAAATCAATAAACTTGAATAATTATTGATATAAATAAGCCTGGCAGCTCTGTTTTGTTAACCACACTAAGAAAATAAATATAAATTTTGAAATAATTCTTAAGAATTATGAATATTTCCAGCTCCAAAATCCATTTATCTGGCAGATTGCCGTGTTGAAATGCCAAATTTTGGTAAATTTCTTCAGTCAAACAGGGTTTTGAAGAAACATTGACACTAGCAATTGATTAACAAAACAATTAACTTGAATAATTATTGATATAAATAAGCCTGGTAGCTCTGTTTTATTAACCACACTAAGAAAATCGATATAAATTTTGAATTAATTCTTAAGAATGAAGAATAATTTCAGTTCCAAAATCCATTTATCTGGCAGATTGCCGTGTTGAAATGCCAAATTTTGGTAAATTTCTTCAGTCAAACAGGGTTTTGAAGAAACATTGACACTAGCAATTGATTAACAAATCAATAAACTTGAATAATTATTGATATAAATAAGCCTGGCAGCTCTGTTTTGTTAACCACACTAAGAAAATAAATATAAATTTTGAATTAATTTTTAAAAATTATAAATATTTCCAGCTCCAAAATCCATTTACCTGGCAGATTGCCGTGTTGAAATGCCAAATTTTGGTAAATTTCTTCAGTCAAACAGGGTTTTGAAGAAACATTGACACTAGCAATTGATTAACAAATCAATAAACTTGAATAATTATTGATATAAATAAGCCTGGCAGCGCTGTTTTATTAACCACACTAAGAAAATCGATATAAATTTTGAATTAATTTTTAAGAATTGTGAATAATTTCAGTTCCAAAATCCATTTATCTGGCAGATTGCCGTGTTGAAATGCCAAATTTTGGTAAATTTCTTCAGTCAAACAGGGTTTTGAAGAAACATTGACACTAGCAATTGATTAACAAATCAATTAACTTGAATAATTATTGATACAAATAAGCCTGGCAGCTCAGTTTTGTTAACCACACTAAAAAAATAAATATAAATTTTGAATTAATTCTTAAGAATGAAGAATAATTTCAGTTCCAAAATCCATTTATCTGGCAGATTGCCGTGTTGAAATGCCAAATTTTGGTAAATTTCTTCAGTCAAACAGGGTTTTGAAGAAACATTGACACTAGCAATTGATTAACAAATCAATAAACTTGAATAATTATTGATATAAATAAGCCTGGCAGCTCTGTTTTGTTAACCACACTAAGAAAATAAATATAAATTTTGAAATAATTCTTAAGAATTATGAATATTTCCAGCTCCAAAATCCATTTATCTGGCAGATTGCCGTGTTGAAATGCCAAATTTTGGTAAATTTCTTCAGTCAAACAGGGTTTTGAAGAAACATTGACACTAGCAATTGATTAACAAAACAATTAACTTGAATAATTATTGATATAAATAAGCCTGGTAGCTCTGTTTTATTAACCACACTAAGAAAATCGATATAAATTTTGAATTAATTCTTAAGAATGAAGAATAATTTCAGTTCCAAAATCCATTTATCTGGCAGATTGCCGTGTTGAAATGCCAAATTTTGGTAAATTTCTTCAGTCAAACAGGGTTTTGAAGAAACATTGACACTAGCAATTGATTAACAAAACAATTAACTTGAATAATTATTGATATAAATAAGCCTGGTAGCTCTGTTTTATTAACCACACTAAGAAAATCGATATAAATTTTGAATTAATTCTTAAGAATGAAGAATAATTTCAGTTCCAAAATCCATTTATCTGGCAGATTGCCGTGTTGAAATCCCAAATTTTGGTAAATTTCTTCAGTCAAACAGGGTTTTGAAAAAACATTGACACTAGCAATTGATTAACAAATCAATAAACTTGAATAATTATTGATATAAATAAGCCTGGCAGCTCTGTTTTGTTAACCACATTAAGAAAATAAATATAAATTTTGAAATAATTTTCAAGAATTATGAATATTTCCAGCTCCAAAATCCATTTATCTGGCAGATTGCCGTGTTGAAATCGCAAATTTTGGTAAATTTCTTCAGTCAAACAGAGTTTTGAAAAAACATTGACACTAGCAATTGATTAACAAATCAATAAACTTGAATAATTATTGATATAAATAAGCCTGGCAGCTTTGTTTTGTTAACCACACTAAGAAAATAAATATAAATTTTGAATTAATTCTTAAGAATGAAGAATAATTTCAGTTCCAAAATCCATTTATCTGGCAGATTGCCGTGTTGAAATGCCAAATTTTGGTAAATTTCTTCAGTCAAACAGGGTTTTGAAGAAACATTGACACTAGCAATTGATTAACAAATCAATAAACTTGAATAATTATTGATATAAATAAGCCTGGCAGCTCTGTTTTGTTAACCACACTAAGAAAATAAATATAAATTTTGAAATAATTCTTAAGAATTATGAATATTTCCAGCTCCAAAATCCATTTATCTGGCAGATTGCCGTGTTGAAATGCCAAATTTTGGTAAATTTCTTCAGTCAAACAGGGTTTTGAAGAAACATTGACACTAGCAATTGATTAACAAAACAATTAACTTGAATAATTATTGATATAAATAAGCCTGGTAGCTCTGTTTTATTAACCACACTAAGAAAATCGATATAAATTTTGAATTAATTCTTAAGAATGAAGAATAATTTCAGTTCCAAAATCCATTTATCTGGCAGATTGCCGTGTTGAAATCCCAAATTTTGGTAAATTTCTTCAGTCAAACAGGGTTTTGAAAAAACATTGACACTAGCAATTGATTAACAAATCAATAAACTTGAATAATTATTGATATAAATAAGCCTGGCAGCTCTGTTTTGTTAACCACATTAAGAAAATAAATATAAATTTTGAAATAATTTTCAAGAATTATGAATATTTCCAGCTCCAAAATCCATTTATCTGGCAGATTGCCGTGTTGAAATGCCAAATTTTGGTAAATTTCTTCAGTCAAACAGGGTTTTGAAGAAACATTGACACTAGCAATTGATTAACAAATCAATAAACTTGAATAATTATTGATATAAATAAGCCTGGCAGCTCTGTTTTGTTAACCACACTAAGAAAATAAATATAAATTTTGAATTAATTTTTAAAAATTATAAATATTTCCAGCTCCAAAATCCATTTATCTGGCAGATTGCCGTGTTGAAATGCCAAATTTTGGTAAATTTCTTCAGTCAAACAGGGTTTTGAAGAAACATTGACACTAGCAATTGATTAACAAAACAATTAACTTGAATAATTATTGATATAAATAAGCCTGGTAGCTCTGTTTTATTAACCACACTAAGAAAATCGATATAAATTTTGATTTAATTCTTAAGAATGAAGAATAATTTCAGTTCCAAAATCCATTTATCTGGCAGATTGCCGTGTTGAAATGCCAAATTTTGGTAAATTTCTTCAGTCAAACAGGGTTTTGAAGAAACATTGACACTAGCAATTGATTAACAAATCAATAAACTTGAATAATTATTGATATAAATAAGCCTGGCAGCTCTGTTTTGTTAACCACACTAAGAAAATAAATATAAATTTTGAATTAATTTTTAAAAATTATAAATATTTCCATCTCCAAAATCCATTTATCTGGCAGATTGCCGTGTTGAAATGCCAAATTTTGGTAAATTTCTTCAGTCAAACAGGGTTTTGAAGAAACATTGACACTAGCAATTGATTAACAAATCAATAAACTTGAATAATTATTGATATAAATAAGCCTGGCAGCGCTGTTTTATTAACCACACTAAGAAAATCGATATAAATTTTGAATTAATTTTTAAGAATTGTGAATAATTTCAGTTCCAAAATCCATTTATCTGGCAGATTGCCGTGTTGAAATGCCAAATTTTGGTAAATTTCTTCAGTCAAACAGGGTTTTGAAGAAACATTGACACTAGCAATTGATTAACAAAACAATTAACTTGAATAATTATGGATATAAATAAGCCTGGTAGCTCTGTTTTATTAACCACACTAAGAAAATCGATATAAATTTTGAATTAATTCTTAAGAATGAAGAATAATTTCAGTTCCAAAATCCATTTATCTGGCAGATTGCCGTGTTGAAATGCCAAATTTTGGTAAATTTCTTCAGTCAAACAGGGTTTTGAAGAAACATTGACACTAGCAATTGATTAACAAATCAATAAACTTGAATAATTATTGATATAAATAAGCCTGGCAGCTCTGTTTTGTTAACCACACTAAGAAAATAAATATAAATTTTGAATTAATTCTTAAGAATTATGAATATTTCCAGCTCCAAAATCCATTTATCTGGCAGATTGCCGTGTTGAAATGCCAAATTTTGGTAAATTTCTTCAGTAAAACAGGGTTTTGAAGAAACATTGACACTAGCAATTGATTAACAAAAGAATTAACTTGAATAATTATTGATATAAATAAGCCTGGTAGCTCTGTTTTATTAACCACACTAAGAAAATCGATATAAATTTTGAATTAATTCTTAAGAATGAAGAATAATTTCAGTTCCAAAATCCATTTATCTGGCAGATTGCCGTGTTGAAATGCCAAATTTTGGTAAATTTCTTCAGTCAAACAGGGTTTTGAAGAAACATTGACACTAGCAATTGATTAACAAAACAATTAACTTGAATAATTATTGATATAAATAAGCCTGGTAGCTCTGTTTTATTAACCACACTAAGAAAATCGATATAAATTTTGAATTAATTCTTAAGAATGAAGAATAATTTCAGTTCCAAAATCCATTTATCTGGCAGATTGCCGTGTTGAAATCGCAAATTTTGGTAAATTTCTTCAGTCAAACAGGGTTTTGAAAAAACATTGACACTAGCAATTGATTAACAAATCAATAAACTTGAATAATTATTGATATAAATAAGCCTGGCAGCTCAGTTTTGTTAACCACACTAAGAAAATAAATATAAATTTTGAATTAATTTTTAAGAATTATGAATATTTCCAGCTCCAAAATCCATTTATCTGGCAGATTACCGTGTTGAAATGCCAAATTTTGGTAAATTTCTTCAGTCAAACAGGGTTTTGAAGAAACATTGACACTTGCAATTGATTAACAAATCAATAAACTTGAATAATTATTGATATAAATAAGCCTGGCAGCTCTGTTTTGTTAACCACACTAAGAAAATAAATATAAATTTTGAATTAATTCTTAAGAATTATGAATATTTCCAGCTCCAAAATTCATTTATCTGGCAGATTGCCGTGTTGAAATGCCAAATTTTGGTAAATTTCTTCAGTAAAACAGGGTTTTGAAGAAACATTGACACTAGCAATTGATTAACAAAACAATTAACTTGAATAATTATTGATATAAATAAGCCTGGTAGCTCTGTTTTATTAACCACATTAAGAAAATAAATATAAATTTTGAAATAATTTTCAAGAATTATGAATTTTTCCAGCTCCAAAATCCATTTATCTGGCAGATTGCCGTGTTGAAATGCCAAATTTTGGTAAATTTCTTCAGTCAAACAGGGTTTTGAAGAAACATTGACACTAGCAATTGATTAACAAAACAATTAACTTGAATAATTATTGATATAAATAAGCCTGGTAGCTCTGTTTTATTAACCACACTAAGAAAATCGATATAAATTTTGAATTAATTCTTAAGAATTATGAATATTTCCAGCTCCAAAATCCATTTATCTGGCAAATTGCCGTGTTGAAATGCCAAATTTTGGTAAATTTCTTCAGTCAAACTGGGTTTTGAAGAAACATTGACACTAGCAATTGATTAACAAATCAATAAACTTGAATAATTATTGATATAAATAAGCCTGGCAGCTCAGTTTTGTTAACCACACTAAGAAAATAAATATAAATTTTGAATTAATTTTTAAGAATTATGAATATTTCCAGCTCCAAAATCCATTTATCTGGCAGATTACCGTGTTGAAATGCCAAATTTTGGTAAATTTCTTCAGTCAAACAGGGTTTTGAAGAAACATTGACACTAGCAATTGATTAACAAATCAATAAACTTGAATAATTATTGATATAAATAAGCCTGGCAGCGCTGTTTTATTAACCACACTAAGAAAATCGATATAAATTTTGAATTAATTTTTAAGAATTGTGAATATTTCCAGCTTCAAAATCCATTTATCTGGCAGATTGCCGTGTTGAAATGCCAAATTTTGGTAAATTTCTTCAGTCAAACAGGGTTTTGAAGAAACATTGACACTAGCAATTGATTAACAAATCAATAAACTTGAATAATTATTGATATAAATAAGCGTGGCAGCTCGATTTTGTTAACCACATTAAGAAAATAAATATAAATTTTGAAATAATTTTCAAGAATTATGAATATTTCCAGCTCCAAAATCCATTTATCTGGCAGATTGCCGTGTTGAAATGCCAAATTTTGGTAAATTTCTTCAGTAAAACAGGGTTTTGAAGAAACATTGACACTAGCAATTGATTAACAAAACAATTAACTTGAATAATTATTGATATAAATAAGCCTGGTAGCTCTGTTTTATTAACCACACTAAGAAAATCGATATAAATTTTGAATTAATTCTTAAGAATTATGAATATTTCCAGCTCCAAAATCCATTTATCTGGCAGATTGCCGTGTTGAAATGCCAAATTTTGGTAAATTTCTTCAGTCAAACTGGGTTTTGAAGAAACATTGACACTAGCAATTGATTAACAAATCAATAAACTTGAATAATTATTGATATAAATAAGCCTGACAGCGCTGTTTTATTAACCACACTAAGAAAATCGATATAAATTTTGAATTAATTTTTAAAAATTATAAATATTTCCAGCTCCAAAATCCATTTATCTGGCAGATTGCCGTGTTGAAATGCCAAATTTTGGTAAATTTCTTCAGTCAAACTGGGTTTTGAAGAAACATTGACACTAGCAATTGATTAACAAATCAATAAACTTGAATAATTATTGATATAAATAAGCCTGGTAGCTCTGTTTTATTAACCACACTAAGAAAATCGATATAAATTTTGAATTAATTCTTAAGAATGAAGAATAATTTCAGTTCCAAAATCCATTTATCTGGCAGATTGCCGTGTTGAAATGCCAAATTTTGGTAAATTTCTTCAGTCAAACAGGGTTTTGAAGAAACATTGACACTAGCAATTGATTAACAAATCAATAAACTTGAATAATTATTGATATAAATAAGCCTGGCAGCTCTGTTTTGTTAACCACACTAAGAAAATAAATATAAATTTTGAATTAATTCTTAAGAATTATGAATATTTCCAGCTCCAAAATCCATTTATCTGGCAGATTGCCGTGTTGAAATGCCAAATTTTGGTAAATTTCTTCAGTAAAACAGGGTTTTGAAGAAACATTGACACTAGCAATTGATTAACAAAAGAATTAACTTGAATAATTATTGATATAAATAAGCCTGGTAGCTCTGTTTTATTAACCACACTAAGAAAATCGATATAAATTTTGAATTAATTCTTAAGAATGAAGAATAATTTCAGTTCCAAAATCCATTTATCTGGCAGATTGCCGTGTTGAAATGCCAAATTTTGGTAAATTTCTTCAGTCAAACAGGGTTTTGAAGAAACATTGACACTAGCAATTGATTAACAAAACAATTAACTTGAATAATTATTGATATAAATAAGCCTGGTAGCTCTGTTTTATTAACCACACTAAGAAAATCGATATAAATTTTGAATTAATTCTTAAGAATGAAGAATAATTTCAGTTCCAAAATCCATTTATCTGGCAGATTGCCGTGTTGAAATCGCAAATTTTGGTAAATTTCTTCAGTCAAACAGGGTTTTGAAAAAACATTGACACTAGCAATTGATTAACAAATCAATAAACTTGAATAATTATTGATATAAATAAGCCTGGCAGCTCAGTTTTGTTAACCACACTAAGAAAATAAATATAAATTTTGAATTAATTTTTAAGAATTATGAATATTTCCAGCTCCAAAATCCATTTATCTGGCAGATTACCGTGTTGAAATGCCAAATTTTGGTAAATTTCTTCAGTCAAACAGGGTTTTGAAGAAACATTGACACTTGCAATTGATTAACAAATCAATAAACTTGAATAATTATTGATATAAATAAGCCTGGCAGCTCTGTTTTGTTAACCACACTAAGAAAATAAATATAAATTTTGAATTAATTCTTAAGAATTATGAATATTTCCAGCTCCAAAATTCATTTATCTGGCAGATTGCCGTGTTGAAATGCCAAATTTTGGTAAATTTCTTCAGTAAAACAGGGTTTTGAAGAAACATTGACACTAGCAATTGATTAACAAAACAATTAACTTGAATAATTATTGATATAAATAAGCCTGGTAGCTCTGTTTTATTAACCACATTAAGAAAATAAATATAAATTTTGAAATAATTTTCAAGAATTATGAATTTTTCCAGCTCCAAAATCCATTTATCTGGCAGATTGCCGTGTTGAAATGCCAAATTTTGGTAAATTTCTTCAGTCAAACAGGGTTTTGAAGAAACATTGACACTAGCAATTGATTAACAAAACAATTAACTTGAATAATTATTGATATAAATAAGCCTGGTAGCTCTGTTTTATTAACCACACTAAGAAAATCGATATAAATTTTGAATTAATTCTTAAGAATTATGAATATTTCCAGCTCCAAAATCCATTTATCTGGCAAATTGCCGTGTTGAAATGCCAAATTTTGGTAAATTTCTTCAGTCAAACTGGGTTTTGAAGAAACATTGACACTAGCAATTGATTAACAAATCAATAAACTTGAATAATTATTGATATAAATAAGCCTGGCAGCTCAGTTTTGTTAACCACACTAAGAAAATAAATATAAATTTTGAATTAATTTTTAAGAATTATGAATATTTCCAGCTCCAAAATCCATTTATCTGGCAGATTACCGTGTTGAAATGCCAAATTTTGGTAAATTTCTTCAGTCAAACAGGGTTTTGAAGAAACATTGACACTAGCAATTGATTAACAAATCAATAAACTTGAATAATTATTGATATAAATAAGCCTGGCAGCGCTGTTTTATTAACCACACTAAGAAAATCGATATAAATTTTGAATTAATTTTTAAGAATTGTGAATATTTCCAGCTTCAAAATCCATTTATCTGGCAGATTGCCGTGTTGAAATGCCAAATTTTGGTAAATTTCTTCAGTCAAACAGGGTTTTGAAGAAACATTGACACTAGCAATTGATTAACAAATCAATAAACTTGAATAATTATTGATATAAATAAGCGTGGCAGCTCGATTTTGTTAACCACATTAAGAAAATAAATATAAATTTTGAAATAATTTTCAAGAATTATGAATATTTCCAGCTCCAAAATCCATTTATCTGGCAGATTGCCGTGTTGAAATGCCAAATTTTGGTAAATTTCTTCAGTAAAACAGGGTTTTGAAGAAACATTGACACTAGCAATTGATTAACAAAACAATTAACTTGAATAATTATTGATATAAATAAGCCTGGTAGCTCTGTTTTATTAACCACACTAAGAAAATCGATATAAATTTTGAATTAATTCTTAAGAATTATGAATATTTCCAGCTCCAAAATCCATTTATCTGGCAGATTGCCGTGTTGAAATGCCAAATTTTGGTAAATTTCTTCAGTCAAACTGGGTTTTGAAGAAACATTGACACTAGCAATTGATTAACAAATCAATAAACTTGAATAATTATTGATATAAATAAGCCTGACAGCGCTGTTTTATTAACCACACTAAGAAAATCGATATAAATTTTGAATTAATTTTTAAAAATTATAAATATTTCCAGCTCCAAAATCCATTTATCTGGCAGATTGCCGTGTTGAAATGCCAAATTTTGGTAAATTTCTTCAGTCAAACAGGGTTTTGAAGAAACATTGACACTAGCAATTGATTAACAAATCAATAAACTTGAATAATTATTGATATAAATAAGCGTGGCAGCTCGGTTTTGTTAACCACATTAAGAAAATAAATATAAATTTTGAAATAATTTTCAAGAATTATGAATTTTTCCAGCTCCAAAATCCATTTATCTGGCAGATTGCCGTGTTGAAATGCCAAATTTTGGTAAATTTCTTCAGTAAAACAGGGTTTTGAAGAAACATTGACACTAGCAATTGATTAACAAAACAATTAACTTGAATAATTATTGATATAAATAAGCCTGGTAGCTCTGTTTTATTAACCACACTAAGAAAATCGATATAAATTTTGAATTAATTCTTAAGAATTATGAATATTTCCAGCTCCAAAATCCATTTATCTGGCAGATTGCCGTGTTGAAATGCCAAATTTTGGTAAATTTCTTCAGTCAAACTGGGTTTTGAAGAAACATTGACACTAGCAATTGATTAACAAATCAATAAACTTGAATAATTATTGATATAAATAAGCCTGGCAGCTCTGTTTTGTTAACCACACTAAGAAAATAAATATAAATTTTGAATTAATTTTTAAAAATTATAAATATTTCCAGCTCCAAAATCCATTTATCTGGCAGATTGCCGTGTTGAAATGCCAAATTTTGGTAAATTTCTTCAGTCAAACAGGGTTTTGAAGAAACATTGACACTAGCAATTGATTAACAAAACAATTAACTTGAATAATTATTGATATAAATAAGCCTGGTAGCTCTGTTTTATTAACCACACTAAGAAAATCGATATAAATTTTGAATTAATTCTTAAGAATGAAGAATAATTTCAGTTCCAAAATCCATTTATCTGGCAGATTGCCGTGTTGAAATGCCAAATTTTGGTAAATTTCTTCAGTCAAACTGGGTTTTGAAGAAACATTGACACTAGCAATTGATTAACAAATCAATAAACTTGAATAATTATTGATATAAATAAGCCTGACAGCGCTGTTTTATTAACCACACTAAGAAAATCGATATAAATTTTGAATTAATTTTTAAAAATTATAAATATTTCCAGCTCCAAAATCCATTTATCTGGCAGATTGCCGTGTTGAAATGCCAAATTTTGGTAAATTTCTTCAGTCAAACAGGGTTTTGAAGAAACATTGACACTAGCAATTGATTAACAAATCAATAAACTTGAATAATTATTGATATAAATAAGCCTGGCAGCTCGGTTTTGTTAACGACATTAAGAAAATAAATATAAATTTTGAAATAATTTTCAAGAATTATGAATATTTCCAGCTCCAAAATCCATTTATCTGGCAGATTGCCGTGTTGAAATGCCAAATTTTGGTAAATTTCTTCAGTCAAACAGGGTTTTGAAGAAACATTGACACTAGCAATTGATTAACAAAACAATTAACTTGAATAATTATTGATATAAATAAGCCTGGTAGCTCTGTTTTATTAACCACACTAAGAAAATCGATATAAATTTTGAATTAATTCTTAAGAATGAAGAATAATTTCAGTTCCAAAATCCATTTATCTGGCAGATTGCCGTGTTGAAATGCCAAATTTTGGTAAATTTCTTCAGTCAAACTGGGTTTTGAAGAAACATTGACACTAGCAATTGATTAACAAATCAATAAACTTGAATAATTATTGATATAAATAAGCCTGGCAGCTCTGTTTTGTTAACCACACTAAGAAAATCAATATAAATTTTGAATTAATTTTAAAGAATGAAGAAAAATTTCAGTTCCAAAATCCATTTATCTGGCAGATTGCCGTGTTGAAATGCCAAATTTTGGTAAATTTCTTCAGTCAAACAGGGTTTTGAAGAAACATTGACACTAGCAATTGATTAACAAATCAATAAACTTGAATAATTATTGATATAAATAATCCTGGCAGCGCTGTTTTATTAACCACACTAAGAAAATCGATATAAATTTTGAATTAATTTTTAAGAATTGTGAATATTTCCAGCTTCAAAATCCATTTATCTGGCAGATTGCCGTGTTGAAATGCCAAATTTTGGTAAATTTCTTCAGTCAAACAGGGTTTTGAAGAAACATTGACACTAGCAATTGATTAACAAATCAATAAACTTGAATAATTATTGATATAAATAAGCCTGGCAGCGCTGTTTTTTTAACCACACTAAGAAAATCGATATAAATTTTGAATTAATTTTTAAGAATTGTGAATATTTCCAGCTTCAAAATCCATTTATCTGGCAGATTGCCGTGTTGAAATGCCAAATTTTGGTAAATTTCTTCAGTCAAACAGGGTTTTGAAGAAACATTGACACTAGCAATTGATTAACAAATCAATAAACTTGAATAATTATTGATATAAATAAGCCTGGCAGCTCTGTTTTGTTAACCACACTAAGAAAATAAATATAAATTTTGAATTAATTCTAAAGAATGAAGAAAAATTTCAGCTCCAAAATCCATTTATCTGGCAGATTGCCGTGTTGAAATGCCAAATTTTGGTAAATTTCTTCAGTCAAACAGGGTTTTGAAGAAACATTGACACTAGCAATTGATTAACAAATCAATAAACTTGAATAATTATTGATATAAATAAGCGTGGCAGCTCGGTTTTGTTAACCACATTAAGAAAATAAATATAAATTTTGAAATAATTTTCAAGAATTATGAATTTTTCCAGCTCCAAAATCCATTTATCTGGCAGATTGCCGTGTTGAAATGCCAAATTTTGGTAAATTTCTTCAGTCAAACAGGGTTTTGAAGATACATTGACACTAGCAATTGATTAACAAAACAATAAACTTGAATAATTATTGATATAAATAAGCCTGGCAGCTCTGTTTTGTTAACCCCACTAAGAAAATCAATATAAATTTTGAAATAATTTTCAAGAATTATGAATTTTTCCAGCTCCAAAATCCATTTATCTGGCAGATTGCCGTGTTGAAATGCCAAATTTTGGTAAATTTCTTCAGTCAAACTGGGTTTTGAAGAAACATTGACAATAGCAATTGATTAACAAATCAATAAACTTGAATAATTATTGATATAAATAAGCCTGGCAGCTCTGTTTTGTTAACCACACTAAGAAAATAAATATAAATTTTGAATTAATTTTTAAAAATTATAAATATTTCCAGCTCCAAAATCCATTTATCTGGCAGATTGCCGTGTTGAAATGCCAAATTTTGGTAAATTTCTTCAGTCAAACAGGGTTTTGAAGAAACATTGACACTAGCAATTGATTAACAAATCAATAAACTTGAATAATTATTGATATAAATAAGCCTGACAGCGCTGTTTTATTAACCACACTAAGAAAATCGATATAAATTTTGAATTAATTTTTAAAAATTATAAATATTTCCAGCTCCAAAATCCATTTATCTGGCAGATTGCCGTGTTGAAATGCCAAATTTTGGTAAATTTCTTCAGTCAAACAGGGTTTTGAAGAAACATTGACACTAGCAATTGATTAACAAATCAATAAACTTGAATAATTATTGATATAAATAAGCCTGGCAGCTCGGTTTTGTTAACGACAATAAGAAAATAAATATAAATTTTGAAATAATTTTCAAGAATTATGAATATTTCCAGCTCCAAAATCCATTTATCTGGCAGATTGCCGTGTTGAAATGCCAAATTTTGGTAAATTTCTTCAGTCAAACAGGGTTTTGAAGAAACATTGACACTAGCAATTGATTAACAAAACAATTAACTTGAATAATTATTGATATAAATAAGCCTGGTAGCTCTGTTTTATTAACCACACTAAGAAAATCGATATAAATTTTGAATTAATTCTTAAGAATGAAGAATAATTTCAGTTCCAAAATCCATTTATCTGGCAGATTGCCGTGTTGAAATGCCAAATTTTGGTAAATTTCTTCAGTCAAACTGGGTTTTGAAGAAACATTGACACTAGCAATTGATTAACAAATCAATAAACTTGAATAATTATTGATATAAATAAGCCTGGCAGCTCTGTTTTGTTAACCACACTAAGAAAATCAATATAAATTTTGAATTAATTTTAAAAAAGGAAGAAAAATTTCAGTTCCAAAATCCATATATCTGGCAGATTGCCGTGTTGAAATGCCAAATTTTGGTAAATTTCTTCAGTCAAACAGGGTTTTGAAGAAACATTGACACTAGCAATTGATTAACAAATCAATAAACTTGAATAATTATTGATATAAATAATCCTGGCAGCGCTGTTTTATTAACCACACTAAGAAAATCGATATAAATTTTGAATTAATTTTTAAGAATTGTGAATATTTCCAGCTTCAAAATCCATTTATCTGGCAGATTGCCGTGTTGAAATGCCAAATTTTGGTAAATTTCTTCAGTCAAACAGGGTTTTGAAGAAACATTGACACTAGCAATTGATTAACAAATCAATAAACTTGAATAATTATTGATATAAATAAGCGTGGCAGCTCGGTTTTGTTAACCACATTAAGAAAATAAATATAAATTTTGAAATAATTTTCAAGAATTATGAATTTTTCCAGCTCCAAAATCCATTTATCTGGCAGATTGCCGTGTTGAAATGCCAAATTTTGGTAAATTTCTTCAGTCAAACAGGGTTTTGAAGATACATTGACACTAGCAATTGATTAACAAAACAATAAACTTGAATAATTATTGATATAAATAAGCCTGGCAGCTCTGTTTTGTTAACCCCACTAAGAAAATCAATATAAATTTTGAAATAATTTTCAAGAATTATGAATTTTTCCAGCTCCAAAATCCATTTATCTGGCAGATTGCCGTGTTGAAATGCCAAATTTTGGTAAATTTCTTCAGTCAAACTGGGTTTTGAAGAAACATTGACAATAGCAATTGATTAACAAATCAATAAACTTGAATAATTATTGATATAAATAAGCCTGGCAGCTCTGTTTTGTTAACCACACTAAGAAAATAAATATAAATTTTGAATTAATTTTTAAAAATTATAAATATTTCCAGCTCCAAAATCCATTTATCTGGCAGATTGCCGTGTTGAAATGCCAAATTTTGGTAAATTTCTTCAGTCAAACAGGGTTTTGAAGAAACATTGACACTAGCAATTGATTAACAAATCAATAAACTTGAATAATTATTGATATAAATAAGCCTGACAGCGCTGTTTTATTAACCACACTAAGAAAATCGATATAAATTTTGAATTAATTTTTAAAAATTATAAATATTTCCAGCTCCAAAATCCATTTATCTGGCAGATTGCCGTGTTGAAATGCCAAATTTTGGTAAATTTCTTCAGTCAAACAGGGTTTTGAAGAAACATTGACACTAGCAATTGATTAACAAATCAATAAACTTGAATAATTATTGATATAAATAAGCCTGGCAGCTCGGTTTTGTTAACGACAATAAGAAAATAAATATAAATTTTGAAATAATTTTCAAGAATTATGAATATTTCCAGCTCCAAAATCCATTTATCTGGCAGATTGCCGTGTTGAAATGCCAAATTTTGGTAAATTTCTTCAGTCAAACAGGGTTTTGAAGAAACATTGACACTAGCAATTGATTAACAAAACAATTAACTTGAATAATTATTGATATAAATAAGCCTGGTAGCTCTGTTTTATTAACCACACTAAGAAAATCGATATAAATTTTGAATTAATTCTTAAGAATGAAGAATAATTTCAGTTCCAAAATCCATTTATCTGGCAGATTGCCGTGTTGAAATGCCAAATTTTGGTAAATTTCTTCAGTCAAACTGGGTTTTGAAGAAACATTGACACTAGCAATTGATTAACAAATCAATAAACTTGAATAATTATTGATATAAATAAGCCTGGCAGCTCTGTTTTGTTAACCACACTAAGAAAATCAATATAAATTTTGAATTAATTTTAAAAAAGGAAGAAAAATTTCAGTTCCAAAATCCATATATCTGGCAGATTGCCGTGTTGAAATGCCAAATTTTGGTAAATTTCTTCAGTCAAACAGGGTTTTGAAGAAACATTGACACTAGCAATTGATTAACAAATCAATAAACTTGAATAATTATTGATATAAATAATCCTGGCAGCGCTGTTTTATTAACCACACTAAGAAAATCGATATAAATTTTGAATTAATTTTTAAGAATTGTGAATATTTCCAGCTTCAAAATCCATTTATCTGGCAGATTGCCGTGTTGAAATGCCAAATTTTGGTAAATTTCTTCAGTCAAACAGGGTTTTGAAGAAACATTGACACTAGCAATTGATTAACAAATCAATAAACTTGAATAATTATTGATATAAATAAGCCTGGCAGCGCTGTTTTATTAACCACACTAAGAAAATCGATATAAATTTTGAATTAATTTTTAAGAATTGTGAATATTTCCAGCTTCAAAATCCATTTATCTGGCAGATTGCCGTGTTGAAATGCCAAATTTTGGTAAATTTCTTCAGTCAAACAGGGTTTTGAAGAAACATTGACACTAGCAATTGATTAACAAATCAATAAACTTGAATAATTATTGATATAAATAAGCGTGGCAGCTCGATTTTGTTAACCACATTAAGAAAATAAATATAAATTTTGAAATAATTTTCAAGAATTATGAATATTTCCAGCTCCAAAATCCATTTATCTGGCAGATTGCCGTGTTGAAATGCCAAATTTTGGTAAATTTCTTCAGTCAAACAGGGTTTTGAAGAAACATTGACACTAGCAATTGATTAACAAAACAATAAACTTGAATAATTATTGATATAAATAAGCCTGGCAGCTCTGTTTTGTTAACCCCACTAAGAAAATCAATATAAATTTTGAAATAATTTTCAAGAATTATGAATTTTTCCAGCTCCAAAATCCATTTATCTGGCAGATTGCCGTGTTGAAATGCCAAATTTTGGTAAATTTCTTCAGTCAAACAGGGTTTTGAAGAAACATTGACACTAGCAATTGATTAACAAAACAATTAACTTGAATAATTATTGATATAAATAAGCCTGGTAGCTCTGTTTTATTAACCACACTAAGAAAATCGATATAAATTTTGAATTAATTCTTAAGAATTAGGAATATTTCCAGCTCCAAAATCCATTTATCTGGCAGATTGCCGTGTTGAAATGCCAAATTTTGGTAAATTTCTTCAGTCAAACTGGGTTTTGAAGAAACATTGACACTAGCAATTGATTAACAAATCAATAAACTTGAATAATTATTGATATAAATAAGCCTGGCAGCTCTGTTTTGTTAACCACACTAAGAAAATAAATATAAATTTTGAATTAATTTTTAAAAATTATAAATATTTCCAGCTCCAAAATCCATTTATCTGGCAGATTGCCGTGTTGAAATGCCAAATTTTGGTAAATTTCTTCAGTCAAACAGGGTTTTGAAGAAACATTGACACTAGCAATTGATTAACAAATCAATAAACTTGAATAATTATTGATATAAATAAGCCTGACAGCGCTGTTTTATTAACCACACTAAGAAAATCGATATAAATTTTGAATTAATTTTTAAAAATTATAAATATTTCCAGCTCCAAAATCCATTTATCTGGCAGATTGCCGTGTTGAAATGCCAAATTTTGGTAAATTTCTTCAGTCAAACAGGGTTTTGAAGAAACATTGACACTAGCAATTGATTAACAAATCAATAAACTTGAATAATTATTGATATAAATAAGCCTGGCAGCTCGGTTTTGTTAACGACATTAAGAAAATAAATATAAATTTTGAAATAATTTTCAAGAATTATGAATATTTCCAGCTCCAAAATCCATTTATCTGGCAGATTGCCGTGTTGAAATGCCAAATTTTGGTAAATTTCTTCAGTCAAACAGGGTTTTGAAGAAACATTGACACTAGCAATTGATTAACAAAACAATTAACTTGAATAATTATTGATATAAATAAGCCTGGTAGCTCTGTTTTATTAACCACACTAAGAAAATCGATATAAATTTTGAATTAATTCTTAAGAATGAAGAATAATTTCAGTTCCAAAATCCATTTATCTGGCAGATTGCCGTGTTGAAATGCCAAATTTTGGTAAATTTCTTCAGTCAAACTGGGTTTTGAAGAAACATTGACACTAGCAATTGATTAACAAATCAATAAACTTGAATAATTATTGATATAAATAAGCCTGGCAGCTCTGTTTTGTTAACCACACTAAGAAAATCAATATAAATTTTGAATTAATTTTAAAGAATGAAGAAAAATTTCAGTTCCAAAATCCATTTATCTGGCAGATTGCCGTGTGGAAATGCCAAATTTTGGTAAATTTCTTCAGTCAAACAGGGTTTTGAAGAAACATTGACACTAGCAATTGATTAACAAATCAATAAACTTGAATAATTATTGATATAAATAATCCTGGCAGCGCTGTTTTATTAACCACACTAAGAAAATCGATATAAATTTTGAATTAATTTTTAAGAATTGTGAATATTTCCAGCTTCAAAATCCATTTATCTGGCAGATTGCCGTGTTGAAATGCCAAATTTTGGTAAATTTCTTCAGTCAAACAGGGTTTTGAAGAAACATTGACACTAGCAATTGATTAACAAATCAATAAACTTGAATAATTATTGATATAAATAAGCCTGGCAGCGCTGTTTTATTAACCACACTAAGAAAATCGATATAAATTTTGAATTAATTTTTAAGAATTGTGAATATTTCCAGCTTCAAAATCCATTTATCTGGCAGATTGCCGTGTTGAAATGCCAAATTTTGGTAAATTTCTTCAGTCAAACAGGGTTTTAAGAAACATTGACACTAGCAATTGATTAACAAATCAATAAACTTGAATAATTATTGATATAAATAAGCCTGGCAGCTCTGTTTTGTTAACCACATTAAGAAAATAAATATAAATTTTGAAATAATTTTCAAGAATTATGAATTTTTCCAGCTCCAAAATCCATTTATCTGGCAGATTGCCGTGTTGAAATGCCAAATTTTGGTAAATTTCTTCAGTCAAACAGGGTTTTGAAGAAACATTGACACTAGCAATTGATTAACAAAACAATTAACTTGAATAATTATTGATATAAATAAGCCTGGTAGCTCTGTTTTATTAACCACACTAAGAAAATCGATATAAATTTTGAATTAATTCTTAAGAATTATGAATATTTCCAGCTCCAAAATCCATTTATCTGGCAGATTGCCGTGTTGAAATGCCAAATTTTGGTAAATTTCTTCAGTCAAACAGAGTTTTGAAAAAACATTGACACTAGCAATTGATTAACAAATCAATAAACTTGAATAATTGTTGATATAAATAAGCCTGGCAGCTTTGTTTTGTTAACCACACTAAGAAAATAAATATAAATTTTGAATTAATTCTTAAGAATTATGAATAATTTCAGTTCCAAAATCCATTTATCTGGCAGATTGCCGTGTTGAAATGCCAAATTTTGGTAAATTTCTTCAGTCAAACAGGGTTTTGAAGAAACATTGACACTAGCAATTGATTAACAAATCAATAAACTTGAATAATTATTGATATAAATAAGCCTGGCAGCTCTGTTTTGTTAACCACACTAAGAAAATAAATATAAATTTTGAAATAATTCTTAAGAATTATGAATATTTCCAGCTCCAAAATCCATTTATCTGGCAGATTGCCGTGTTGAAATGCCAAATTTTGGTAAATTTCTTCAGTCAAACAGGGTTTTGAAGAAACATTGACACTAGCAATTGATTAACAAAACAATTAACTTGAATAATTATTGATATAAATAAGCCTGGTAGCTCTGTTTTATTAACCACACTAAGAAAATCGATATAAATTTTGAATTAATTCTTAAGAATGAAGAATAATTTCAGTTCCAAAATCCATTTATCTGGCAGATTGCCGTGTTGAAATGCCAAATTTTGGTAAATTTCTTCAGTCAAACTGGGTTTTGAAGAAACATTGACACTAGCAATTGATTAACAAATCAATAAACTTGAATAATTATTGATATAAATAAGCCTGGCAGCTTTGTTTTGTTAACCACACTAAGAAAATAAATATAAATTTTGAATTAATTCTTAAGAATTATGAATAATTTCAGTTCCAAAATCCATTTATCTGGCAGATTGCCGTGTTGAAATGCCAAATTTTGGTAAATTTCTTCAGTCAAACAGGGTTTTGAAGAAACATTGACACTAGCAATTGATTAACAAATCAATAAACTTGAATAATTATTGATATAAATAAGCCTGGCAGCTCTGTTTTGTTAACCACACTAAGAAAATAAATATAAATTTTGAAATAATTCTTAAGAATTATGAATATTTCCAGCTCCAAAATCCATTTATCTGGCAGATTGCCGTGTTGAAATGCCAAATTTTGGTAAATTTCTTCAGTCAAACAGGGTTTTGAAGAAACATTGACACTAGCAATTGATTAACAAATCAATAAACTTGAATAATTATTGATATAAATAAGCCTGGCAGCTTTGTTTTGTTAACCACACTAAGAAAATAAATATAAATTTTGAATTAATTCTTAAGAATTATGAATAATTTCAGTTCCAAAATCCATTTATCTGGCAGATTGCCGTGTTGAAATGCCAAATTTTGGTAAATTTCTTCAGTCAAACAGGGTTTTGAAGAAACATTGACACTAGCAATTGATTAACAAATCAATAAACTTGAATAATTATTGATATAAATAAGCCTGGCAGCTCTGTTTTGTTAACCACACTAAGAAAATAAATATAAATTTTGAAATAATTCTTAAGAATTATGAATATTTCCAGCTCCAAAATCCATTTATCTGGCAGATTGCCGTGTTGAAATGCCAAATTTTGGTAAATTTCTTCAGTCAAACAGGGTTTTGAAGAAACATTGACACTAGCAATTGATTAACAAAACAATTAACTTGAATAATTATTGATATAAATAAGCCTGGTAGCTCTGTTTTATTAACCACACTAAGAAAATCGATATAAATTTTGAATTAATTCTTAAGAATGAAGAATAATTTCAGTTCCAAAATCCATTTATCTGGCAGATTGCCGTGTTGAAATGCCAAATTTTGGTAAATTTCTTCAGTCAAACTGGGTTTTGAAGAAACATTGACACTAGCAATTGATTAACAAATCAATAAACTTGAATAATTATTGATATAAATAAGCCTGGCAGCTTTGTTTTGTTAACCACACTAAGAAAATAAATATAAATTTTGAATTAATTCTTAAGAATTATGAATAATTTCAGTTCCAAAATCCATTTATCTGGCAGATTGCCGTGTTGAAATGCCAAATTTTGGTAAATTTCTTCAGTCAAACAGGGTTTTGAAGAAACATTGACACTAGCAATTGATTAACAAATCAATAAACTTGAATAATTATTGATATAAATAAGCCTGGCAGCTCTGTTTTGTTAACCACACTAAGAAAATAAATATAAATTTTGAAATAATTCTTAAGAATTATGAATATTTCCAGCTCCAAAATCCATTTATCTGGCAGATTGCCGTGTTGAAATGCCAAATTTTGGTAAATTTCTTCAGTCAAACAGGGTTTTGAAGAAACATTGACACTAGCAATTGATTAACAAAACAATTAACTTGAATAATTATTGATATAAATAAGCCTGGTAGCTCTGTTTTATTAACCACACTAAGAAAATCGATATAAATTTTGAATTAATTCTTAAGAATTATGAATATTTCCAGCTCCAAAATCCATTTATCTGGCAGATTGCCGTGTTGAAATGCCAAATTTTGGTAAATTTCTTCAGTCAAACAGAGTTTTGAAAAAACATTGACACTAGCAATTGATTAACAAATCAATAAACTTGAATAATTATTGATATAAATAAGCCTGGCAGCTTTGTTTTGTTAACCACACTAAGAAAATAAATATAAATTTTGAATTAATTCTTAAGAATTATGAATAATTTCAGTTCCAAAATCCATTTATCTGGCAGATTGCCGTGTTGAAATGCCAAATTTTGGTAAATTTCTTCAGTCAAACAGGGTTTTGAAGAAACATTGACACTAGCAATTGATTAACAAATCAATAAACTTGAATAATTATTGATATAAATAAGCCTGGCAGCTCTGTTTTGTTAACCACACTAAGAAAATAAATATAAATTTTGAAATAATTCTTAAGAATTATGAATATTTCCAGCTCCAAAATCCATTTATCTGGCAGATTGCCGTGTTGAAATGCCAAATTTTGGTAAATTTCTTCAGTCAAACAGGGTTTTGAAGAAACATTGACACTAGCAATTGATTAACAAAACAATTAACTTGAATAATTATTGATATAAATAAGCCTGGTAGCTCTGTTTTATTAACCACACTAAGAAAATCGATATAAATTTTGAATTAATTCTTAAGAATGAAGAATAATTTCAGTTCCAAAATCCATTTATCTGGCAGATTGCCGTGTTGAAATGCCAAATTTTGGTAAATTTCTTCAGTCAAACTGGGTTTTGAAGAAACATTGACACTAGCAATTGATTAACAAATCAATAAACTTGAATAATTATTGATATAAATAAGCCTGGCAGCTCTGTTTTGTTAACCACACTAAGAAAATCAATATAAATTTTGAATTAATTTTAAAGAATGAAGAAAAATTTCAGTTCCAAAATCCATTTATCTGGCAGATTGCCGTGTGGAAATGCCAAATTTTGGTAAATTTCTTCAGTCAAACAGGGTTTTGAAGAAACATTGACACTAGCAATTGATTAACAAATCAATAAACTTGAATAATTATTGATATAAATAATCCTGGCAGCGCTGTTTTATTAACCACACTAAGAAAATCGATATAAATTTTGAATTAATTTTTAAGAATTGTGAATATTTCCAGCTTCAAAATCCATTTATCTGGCAGATTGCCGTGTTGAAATGCCAAATTTTGGTAAATTTCTTCAGTCAAACAGGGTTTTGAAGAAACATTGACACTAGCAATTGATTAACAAATCAATAAACTTGAATAATTATTGATATAAATAATCCTGGCAGCGCTGTTTTATTAACCACACTAAGAAAATCGATATAAATTTTGAATTAATTTTTAAGAATTGTGAATATTTCCAGCTTCAAAATCCATTTATCTGGCAGATTGCCGTGTTGAAATGCCAAATTTTGGTAAATTTCTTCAGTCAAACAGGGTTTTGAAGAAACATTGACACTAGCAATTGATTAACAAATCAATAAACTTGAATAATTATTGATATAAATAAGCCTGGCAGCGCTGTTTTATTAACCACACTAAGAAAATCGATATAAATTTTGAATTAATTTTTAAGAATTGTGAATATTTCCAGCTTCAAAATCCATTTATCTGGCAGATTGCCGTGTTGAAATGCCAAATTTTGGTAAATTTCTTCAGTCAAACAGGGTTTTAAGAAACATTGACACTAGCAATTGATTAACAAATCAATAAACTTGAATAATTATTGATATAAATAAGCCTGGCAGCTCTGTTTTGTTAACCACATTAAGAAAATAAATATAAATTTTGAAATAATTTTCAAGAATTATGAATTTTTCCAGCTCCAAAATCCATTTATCTGGCAGATTGCCGTGTTGAAATGCCAAATTTTGGTAAATTTCTTCAGTCAAACAGGGTTTTGAAGAAACATTGACACTAGCAATTGATTAACAAAACAATTAACTTGAATAATTATTGATATAAATAAGCCTGGTAGCTCTGTTTTATTAACCACACTAAGAAAATCGATATAAATTTTGAATTAATTCTTAAGAATTATGAATATTTCCAGCTCCAAAATCCATTTATCTGGCAGATTGCCGTGTTGAAATGCCAAATTTTGGTAAATTTCTTCAGTCAAACTGGGTTTTGAAGAAACATTGACACTAGCAATTGATTAACAAATCAATAAACTTGAATAATTATTGATATAAATAAGCCTGGCAGCTCTGTTTTGTTAACCACACTAAGAAAATAAATATAAATTTTGAATTAATTTTTAAAAATTATAAATATTTCCAGCTCCAAAATCCATTTATCTGGCAGATTGCCGTGTTGAAATGCCAAATTTTGGTAAATTTCTTCAGTCAAACAGGGTTTTGAAGAAACATTGACACTAGCAATTGATTAACAAATCAATAAACTTGAATAATTATTGATATAAATAAGCCTGACAGCGCTGTTTTATTAACCACACTAAGAAAATCGATTTAAATTTTGAATTAATTTTTAAAAATTATAAATATTTCCAGCTCCAAAATCCATTTATCTGGCAGATTGCCGTGTTGAAATGCCAAATTTTGGTAAATTTCTTCAGTCAAACAGGGTTTTGAAGAAACATTGACACTAGCAATTGATTAACAAATCAATAAACTTGAATAATTATTGATATAAATAAGCGTGGCAGCTCGGTTTTGTTAACCACATTAAGAAAATAAATATAAATTTTGAAATAATTTTCAAGAATTATGAATTTTTCCAGCTCCAAAATCCATTTATCTGGCAGATTGCCGTGTTGAAATGCCAAATTTTGGTAAATTTCTTCAGTCAAACAGGGTTTTGAAGATACATTGACACTAGCAATTGATTAACAAAACAATAAACTTGAATAATTATTGATATAAATAAGCCTGGCAGCTCTGTTTTGTTAACCCCACTAAGAAAATCAATATAAATTTTGAAATAATTTTCAAGAATTATGAATTTTTCCAGCTCCAAAATCCATTTATCTGGCAGATTGCCGTGTTGAAATGCCAAATTTTGGTAAATTTCTTCAGTCAAACAGGGTTTTGAAGAAACATTGACACTAGCAATTGATTAACAAAACAATTAACTTGAATAATTATTGATATAAATAAGCCTGACAGCGCTGTTTTATTAACCACACTAAGAAAATCGATTTAAATTTTGAATTAATTTTTAAAAATTATAAATATTTCCAGCTCCAAAATCCATTTATCTGGCAGATTGCCGTGTTGAAATGCCAAATTTTGGTAAATTTCTTCAGTCAAACTGGGTTTTGAAGAAACATTGACACTAGCAATTGATTAACAAATCAATAAACTTGAATAATTATTGATATAAATAAGCCTGGCAGCTCTGTTTTGTTAACCACACTAAGAAAATAAATATAAATTTTAAATTAATTTTTAAAAAATATAAATATTTCCAGCTCCAAAATCCATTTATCTGGCAGATTGCCGTGTTGAAATGCCAAATTTTGGTAAATTTCTTCAGTCAAACAGGGTTTTGAAGAAACATTGACACTAGCAATTGATTAACAAATCAATAAACTTGAATAATTATTGATATAAATAAGCCTGACAGCGCTGTTTTATTAACCACACTAAGAAAATCGATATAAATTTTGAATTAATTTTTAAAAATTATAAATATTTCCAGCTCCAAAATCCATTTATCTGGCAGATTGCCGTGTTGAAATGCCAAATTTTGGTAAATTTCTTCAGTCAAACAGGGTTTTGAAGAAACATTGACACTAGCAATTGATTAACAAATCAATAAACTTGAATAATTATTGATATAAATAAGCCTGGCAGCTCGGTTTTGTTAACGACATTAAGAAAATAAATATAAATTTTGAAATAATTTACAAGAATTATGAATATTTCCAGCTCCAAAATCCATTTATCTGGCAGATTGCCGTGTTGAAATGCCAAATTTTAGTAAATTTCTTCAGTCAAACAGGGTTTTGAAGAAACATTGACACTAGCAATTGATTAACAAAACAATTAACTTGAATAATTATTGATATAAATAAGCCTGGTAGCTCTGTTTTATTAACCACACTAAGAAAATCGATATAAATTTTGAATTAATTCTTAAGAATGAAGAATAATTTCAGTTCCAAAATCAATTTATCTGGCAGATTGCCGTGTTGAAATGCCAAATTTTGGTAAATTTCTTCAGTCAAACTGGGTTTTGAAGAAACATTGACACTAGCAATTGATTAACAAATCAATAAACTTGAATAATTATTGATATAAATAAGCCTGGCAGCTCTGTTTTGTTAACCACACTAAGAAAATCAATATAAATTTTGAATTAATTTTAAAGAATGAAGAAAAATTTCAGTTCCAAAATCCATTTATCTGGCAGATTGCCGTGTTGAAATGCCAAATTTTGGTAAATTTCTTCAGTCAAACAGGGTTTTGAAGAAACATTGACACTAGCAATTGATTAACAAATCAATAAACTTGAATAATTATTGATATAAATAATCCTGGCAGCGCTGTTTTATTAACCACACTAAGAAAATCGATATAAATTTTGAATTAATTTTTAAGAATTGTGAATATTTCCAGCTTCAAAATCCATTTATCTGGCAGATTGCCGTGTTGAAATGCCAAATTTTGGTAAATTTCTTCAGTCAAACAGGGTTTTGAAGAAACATTGACACTAGCAATTGATTAACAAATCAATAAACTTGAATAATTATTGATATAAATAAGCCTGGCAGCGCTGTTTTATTAACCACACTAAGAAAATCGATATAAATTTTGAATTAATTTTTAAGAATTGTGAATATTTCCAGCTTCAAAATCCATTTATCTGGCAGATTGCCGTGTTGAAATGCCAAATTTTGGTAAATTTCTTCAGTCAAACAGGGTTTTGAAGAAACATTGACACTAGCAATTGATTAACAAATCAATAAACTTGAATAATTATTGATATAAATAAGCCTGGCAGCTCTGTTTTGTTAACCACACTAAGAAAATAAATATAAATTTTGAATTAATTTTTAAAAATTATAAATATTTCCAGCTCCAAAATCCATTTATCTGGCAGATTGCCGTGTTGAAATGCCAAATTTTGGTAAATTTCTTCAGTCAAACAGGGTTTTGAAGAAACATTGACACTAGCAATTGATTAACAAATCAATAAACTTGAATAATTATTGATATAAATAAGCGTGGCAGCTCGGTTTTGTTAACCACATTAAGAAAATAAATATAAATTTTGAAATAATTTTCAAGAATTATGAATTTTTCCAGCTCCAAAATCCATTTATCTGGCAGATTGCCGTGTTGAAATGCCAAATTTTGGTAAATTTCTTCAGTCAAACAGGGTTTTGAAGATACATTGACACTAGCAATTGATTAACAAAACAATAAACTTGAATAATTATTGATATAAATAAGCCTGGCAGCTCTGTTTTGTTAACCCCACTAAGAAAATCAATATAAATTTTGAAATAATTTTCAAGAATTATGAATTTTTCCAGCTCCAAAATCCATTTATCTGGCAGATTGCCGTGTTGAAATGCCAAATTTTGGTAAATTTCTTCAGTCAAACAGGGTTTTGAAGAAACATTGACACTAGCAATTGATTAACAAAACAATTAACTTGAATAATTATTGATATAAATAAGCCTGGTAGCTCTGTTTTATTAACCACACTAAGAAAATCGATATAAATTTTGAATTAATTCTTAAGAATTATGAATATTTCCAGCTCCAAAATCCATTTATATGGCAGATTGCCGTGTTGAAATACCAAATTTTGATAAATTTCTTTAGTTTAACAAGAAAAATCGACCCAAGTAATTCATTAACAAATCAATAAACTTGAATAATTATTGATATAAATAAGCCTGGCAGCTCTGTTTTGTTAAACACATCAAGAAAATCGATATAAATTTTGAATTAATTCTTAAGTATTATGAATATTTCCAGCTCCAAAATCCATTTATATGGCAGATTGCCGTGTTGAAATACCAAATTTTGATAAATTTCTTTAGTTTAACAAGAAAAATCGACCCAAGTAATTCATTAACAAATCTATATACTTGAATAATTATTGATATAAATAAGCCTGGCAGCTCTGTTTTGTTAACCACACTAAGAAAATCGATATAAATTTTGAATTAATTCTTAAGAATGAAGAATAATTTCAGTTCCAAAATCCATTTATCTGGGAGATTGCCGTGTTGAAATGCCAAATTTTGGTAAATTTCTTCAGTCAAACAGGGTTTTGAAGAAACATTGACACTAGCAATTGATTAACAAATC
This sequence comes from Leiobunum rupestre, assembly GCF_980474605.1. Lineage (NCBI taxonomy): Eukaryota > Metazoa > Arthropoda > Arachnida > Opiliones > Sclerosomatidae > Leiobunum > Leiobunum rupestre. The sequence goes on along the minus strand of NC_143384.1, from coordinate 68,444,229 downwards.
AATAAACTTGAATAATTATTGATATAAATAAGCCTGGCAGCTCTGTTTTATTAACCACACTAAGAAAATAAATATAAATTTTGTATTAATTCTTTAGAATTATGAATATTTCCAGCTCCAAAATCCATTTATCTGGCAGATTGCCGTGTTGAAATGGCAAATTTTGGTAAATTTCTTCAGTCAAACAGGGTTTTGAAGAAACATTGACACTAGCAATTGATTAACAAATCAATAAGATTCACTAATTATTGATATAAATAAGCCTGGCAGCTCTGTTTTGTTAACCACACTAAGAAAATAAATATAAATTTTGAATTAATTCTTAAGAATGAAGAATATTTTCAGTTCCAAAATCCATTTATCTGGCAGATTGCCGTGTTGAAATACCAAATTTTGGTAAATTTCTTTAGTTTAACAAGAAAAATCTACCCAAGTAATTCATTAACAAATCTATATACTTGAATAATTATTGATATAAATAAGCCTGGCAGCTATGTTTTGTTAACCACACTAAGAAAATCGATATAAATTTTGAATTAATTCTTAAGAATGAAGAATAATTTCAGTTCCAAAATCCATTTATCTGGCAGATTGCCGTGTTGAAATGCCAAATTTTGGTAAATTTCTTCAGTCAAACAGGGTTTTGAAGAAACATTGACACTAGCAATTGATTAACAAATCAATAAACTTGAATAATTATTGATATAAATAAGCCTGGCAGCTCTGTTTTATTAACCACACTAAGAAAATAAATATACATTTTGTATTAATTCTTAAGAATTATGAATATTTCCAGCTCCAAAATCCATTTATCTGGCAGATTGCCGTGTTGAAATGGCAAATTTTGGTAAATTTCTTCAGTCAAACAGGGTTTTGAAGAATTATTGACACTACCAATTGATTAACAAATCAATAAGATTGAATAATTATTGATATAAATAAGCCTGGCAGCTCTGTTTTGTTAACCACACTAAGAAAATAAATATAAATTTGGAATTAATTCTTAAGAATTATGAATATTTCCAGCTCCAAAATCCATTTATCTGGCAGATTGCCGCGTTGAAATGGCAAATTTTGGTAAATTTCTTCAGTCAAACAGGGTTTTGAAGAAACATTGACACTAGCAATTGATTAACAAATCAATAAACTTGAATAATTATTGATATAAATAAGCCTGGCAGCTCACTTTTGTTAACTACACTAAGAAAATAAACATTAATTTTGAATTAATTCTTAAGAATTATGAATATTTCCAGTTCCAAAATCCATTTATCTGGCAGATTGCCGTGTTGAAATGCCAAATTTTGATAAATTGCGTTAGTCAAACAGGGTTTTGAAGCCAAATCGACACTAGCTGGCAGCTTTGTTATGTTAACCACTAAAGAAAATAGAGATAAATTTTGAATTAATTCTTAAGAATGAAGAATATTTCCAATTCCAAAATCCATTTATCTGGCAGATTGCCGTGTTGAAATGCCAAATTTTCATAAATTGCTTCAGTCAAACAGGGTTTTTAAGAAAAATCGACACTAGCAATTGATTAACAAAACAATAAACTTAAATAATTATTGATATAAATAAGCCTGGCAGCTATGTTATATTAGTCACACTAAGAACATCGAAATAAATTTTGAATTAATTCTTAAGAATGAAGAATATTTCTAGTTCCAAAATCCATTTATCTGGCAGATTGCCGTGTTGAAATGCCAAATTTTGATAAATTGCTTCAGTCAAACAGGGTTTTGAAGAAAAATTGACACTAGCAATTGATTAACAAAACAATAAACAAATAATTATTGATATTAATAAGCCTGGCAGCTCTCTTTTGTTAACTACACTAAGAAAATAAACATTAATTTTGAATTAATTCTTAAGAATAATGAATATTTCCAGTTCCAAAATCCATTTATCTGTCAGATTGCCGTGTTGAAATGCCAAATTTTGATAAATTGCGTTAGTCAAACAGGGTTTTGAAGTAAAATCGACACTAGCAATTGATTAACAAAACAATAAACTTAAATAATTATTGATATAAATAAGCCTGGCAGCTATGTTATATTAGTCACACTAAGAAAATCGAGATAAATTTTGAATTAATTCTTAAGAATGAAGAATATTTCCATTTCCAAAATCCATTTATCTGGCAGATTGCCGTGTTGAAATGCCAAATTTTGATAAATTGTTTCAGTCAAACAGGGTTTTGAAGAAAAATCGACACTAGCAATTGATTAACAAAACAATAAACTTTAATAATTATTGATATAAATAAGCCTGGCAGCTATGTTATATTAGTCACACTAAGAAAATCGAGAAAATTTTTGAATTATTTCTTAAGAATGAAGAATATTTCCAGTTCCAAAATCCATTTATCTGGCAGATTGCCGTGTTGAAATGCCAAATTTTGATAAATTGCTTCAGTCAAACAGGGTTTTGAAGAAAAATCGACACTAGCAATTGATTAACAAACCAATAAACTTGAATAATTATTGATATAAATAAGCCTGGCAGCTCTCTTTTGTTAACTACACTAAGAAAATAAACATTAATTTTGAATTAATTCTTAAGAATAATGAATATTTCCAGTTCCAAAATCCATTTATCTGGCAAATTGCCGTGTTGAAATGCCAAATTTTGATAAATTGCGTTAGTCAAACAGGGTTTTGAAGCAAAATCGACACTAGCAATTGATTAACAAAACAATAAAATTGAATAATTATTGATATAAATAAGTCTGGCAGCTTTGTTATGTTAACCACTCTAAGAAAATAGAGATAAATTTTGAATTAATTCTTAAGAATGAAGAATATTTCCAATTCCAAAATCCATTTATCTGGCAGATTGCCGTGTTGAAATGCCAAATTTTGATAAATTGCTTCAGTCAAACAGGGTTTTTAAGAAAAATCGACACTAGCAATTGATTAACAAAACAATAAACAAATAATTATTGATATTAATAAGCCTGGCAGCTCTCGTTTGTTAACTACACTAAGAAAATAAACATTAATTTTGAATTAATTCTTAAGAATAATGAATATTTCCAGTTCCAAAATCCATTTATCTGTCAGATTGCCGTGTTGAAATGCCAAATTTTGATAAATTGCGTTAGTCAAACAGGGTTTTGAAGTAAAATCGACACTAGCAATTGATTAACAAAACAATAAACTTAAATAATTATTGATATAAATAAGCCTGGCAGCTATGTTATATTAGTCACACTAAGAAAATCGAGATAAATTTTGAATTAATTCTTAAGAATGAAGAATATTTCCATTTCCAAAATCCATTTATCTGGCAGATTGCCGTGTTGAAATGCCAAATTTTGATAAATTGCTTCAGTCAAACAGGGTTTTGAAGAAAAATCGACACTAGCAATTGATTAACAAACCAATAAACTTGAATAATTATTGATATAAATAAGCCTGGCAGCTCTCTTTTGTTAACTACACTAAGAAAATAAACATTAATTTTGAATTAATTCTTAAGAATAATGAATATTTCCAGTTCCAAAATCCATTTATCTGGCAAATTGCCGTGTTGAAATGCCAAATTTTGATAAATTGCGTTAGTCAAACAGGGTTTTGAAGCAAAATCGACACTAGCAATTGATTAACAAAACAATAAAATTGAATAATTATTGATATAAATAAGTCTGGCAGCTTTGTTATGTTAACCACTCTAAGAAAATAGAGATAAATTTTGAATTAATTCTTAAGAATGAAGAATATTTCCAATTCCAAAATCCATTTATCTGGCAGATTGCCGTGTTGAAATGCCAAATTTTGATAAATTGCGTTAGTCAAACAGGGTTTTGATGTAAAATGGACACTAGCAATTGATTAACAAAACAATAAACTTAAATAATTATTGATATAAATAAGCCTGGCAGCTATGTTATATTAGTCACACTAAGAAAATCGATATAAATTTTGAATTAATTCTTAAGAATGAAGAATATTTCCAGTTCCAAAATCCATTTATCTGGCAAATTGCCGTGTTGAAATGCCAAATTTTGATAAATTGCGTTAGTCAAACAGGGTTTTGAAGCAAAATCGACACTAGCAATTGATTAACAAAACAATAAACTTGAATAATTATTGATATAAATAAGCCTGGCAGCTCTCTTTTTTTAACCACTCTATGAAAATAGAGATAAATTTTGAATTAATTCTTAAGAATGAAGAATATTTCCAATTCCAAAATCCATTTATTCCGCAGATTGCCGTGTTGAAATGCCAAATTTTGATAAATTGCGTTAGTCAAACAGGGTTTTGATGTAAAATGGACACTAGCAATTGATTAACAAAACAATAAACTTAAATAATTATTGATATAAATAAGCCTGGCAGCTATGTTATATTAGTCACACTAAGAAAATAAACATTAATTTTGAACTAATTCTTAAGAATAATGAATATTTCCAGTTCCAAAATCCATTTATCTGGCAGATTGCCGTGTTGAAATGCCAAATTTTGATAAATTGCGTTAGTCAAACAGGGTTTTGAAGCCAAATCGACACTAGCTGGCAGCTTTGTTATGTTAACCACTCTAAGAAAATAGAGATAAATTTTGAATTAATTCTTAAGAATGAAGAATATTTCCAATTCCAAAATCCATTTATCTGGCAGATTGCCGTGTTGAAATGCCAAATTTTGATAAATTGCTTCAGTCAAACAGGGTTTTGAAGAAAAATCGACACTAGCAATTGATTAACAAAACAATAAACAAATAATTATTGATATTAATAAGCCTGGCAGCTCTCTTTTGTTAACTACACTAAGAAAATAAACATTAATTTTGAATTAATTCTTAAGAATAATGAATATTTCCAGTTCCAAAATCCATTTATCTGTCAGATTGCCGTGTTGAAATGCCAAATTTTGATAAATTGCGTTAGTCAAACAGGGTTTTGAAGTAAAATCGACACTAGCAATTGATTAACAAAACAATAAACTTAAATAATTATTGATATAAATAAGCCTGGCAGCTATGTTATATTAGTCACACTAAGAAAATCGAGATAAATTTTGAATTAATTCTTAAGAATGAAGAATATTTCCATTTCCAAAATCCATTTATCTGGCAGATTGCCGTGTTGAAATGCCAAATTTTGATAATTTGTTTCAGTCAAACAGGGTTTTGAAGAAAAATCGACACTAGCAATTGATTAACAAAACAATAAACTTTAATAATTATTGATATAAATAAGGCTGGCAGCTCTGTTATGTTAACCACACTAAGAAAATCGATATAAATTTTGAATTAATTCTTAAGAATGAAGAATATTTCCAGTTCCAAAATCCATTTATCTGGCAGGTTGCCGTGTTGAAATGCCAAATTTTGATAAATTGCGTTAGTCAAACAGGGTTTTGATGTAAAATCGACACTAGCAATTGATTAACAAAACAATAAACTTAAATAATTATTGATATAAATAAGCCTGGCAGCTATGTTATATTAGTCACACTAAGAAAATCGAGAAAATTTTTTAATTAATTCTTAAGAATGAAGAATATTTCTAGTTCCAAAATCCATTTATCTGGCAGATTGCCGTGTTGAAATGCCAAATTTTGATAAATTGCTTCAGTCAAACAGGGTTTTGAAGATAAATCGACACTAGCAATTGATTAACAAAACAATAAACAAATAATTAATGATATTAATAAGCCTGGCAGCTCTCTTTTGTTAACTACACTAAGAAAATAAACATTAATTTTGAATTAATTCTTAAGAATAATGAATATTTCCAGTTCCAAAATCCATTTATCTGGCAGATTGCCGTGTTGAAATGCCAAATTTTGATAAATTGCGTTAGTCAAACAGGGTTTTGAAGTAAAATCGACACTAGCAATTGATTAACAAAACAATAAACTTAAATAATTATTGATATAAATAAGCCTGGCAGCTATGTTATATTAGTCACACTAAGAAAATCGAGATAAATTTTGAATTAATTCTTAAGAATGAAGAATATTTCCATTTCCAAAATCCATTTATCTGGCAGATTGCCGTGTTGAAATGCCAAATTTTGATAAATTGTTTCAGTCAAACAGGGTTTTGAAGAAAAATCGACACTAGCAATTGATTAACAAAACAATAAACTTTAATAATTATTGATATAAATAAGGCTGGCAGCTCTGTTATGTTAACCACACTAAGAAAATCGATATAAATTTTGAATTAATTCTTAAGAATGAAGAATATTTCCAGTTCCAAAATCCATTTATCTGGCAGGTTGCCGTGTTGAAATGCCAAATTTTGATAAATTGCGTTAGTCAAACAGGGTTTTGATGTAAAATCGACACTAGCAATTGATTAACAAAACAATAAACTTAAATAATTATTGATATAAATAAGCCTGGCAGCTATGTTATATTAGTCACACTAAGAAAATCGAGAAAAATTTTTAATTAATTCTTAAGAATGAAGAATATTTCTAGTTCCAAAATCCATTTATCTGGCAGATTGCCGTGTTGAAATGCCAAATTTTGATAAATTGCTTCAGTCAAACAGGGTTTTGAAGATAAATCGACACTAGCAATTGATTAACAAAACAATAAACAAATAATTATTGATATTAATAAGCCTGGCAGCTCTCTTTTGTTAACTACACTAAGAAAATAAACATTTATTTTGAATTAATTCTTAAGAATAATGAATATTTCCAGTTCCAAAATCCATTTATCTGGCAGATTGCCGTGTTGAAATGCCAAATTTTGATAAATTGCGTTAGTCAAACAGGGTTTTGAAGTAAAATCGACACTAGCAATTGATTAACAAAACAATAAACTTAAATAATTATTGATATAAATAAGCCTGGCAGCTATGTTATATTAGTCACACTAAGAAAATCGAGATAAATTTTGAATTAATTCTTAAGAATGAAGAATATTTCCATTTCCAAAATCCATTTATCTGGCAGATTGCCGTGTTGAAATGCCAAATTTTGATAAATTGTTTCAGTCAAACAGGGTTTTGAAGAAAAATCGACACTAGCAATTGATTAACAAAACAATAAACTTTAATAATTATTGATATAAATAAGCCTGGCAGCTCTGTTATGTTAACCACACTAAGAAAATCGATATAAATTTTGAATTAATTCTTAAGAATGAAGAATATTTCCAGTTCCAAAATCCATTTATCTGGCAGGTTGCCGTGTTGAAATGCCAAATTTTGATAAATTGCGTTAGTCAAACAGGGTTTTGATGTAAAATCGACACTAGCAATTGATTAACAAAACAATAAACTTAAATAATTATTGATATAAATAAGCCTGGCAGCTATGTTATATTAGTCACACTAAGAAAATCGAGAAAAATTTTTAATTAATTCTTAAGAATGAAGAATATTTCCAGTTCCAAAATCCATTTATCTGGCAGATTGCCGTGTTGAAATGCCAAATTTTGATAAATTGCTTCAGTCAAACAGGGTTTTGAAGAAAAATCGACACTAGCAATTGATTAACAAAACAATAAACAAATAATTATTGATATTAATAAGCCTGGCAGCTCTCGTTTGTTAACTACACTAAGAAAATAAACATTAATTTTGAATTAATTCTTAAGAATAATGAATATTTCCAGTTCCAAAATCCATTTATCTGTCAGATTGCCGTGTTGAAATGCCAAATTTTGATAAATTGCGTTAGTCAAACAGGGTTTTGAAGTAAAATCGACACTAGCAATTGATTAACAAAACAATAAACTTAAATAATTATTGATATAAATAAGCCTGGCAGCTATGTTATATTAGTCACACTAAGAAAATCGAGATAAATTTTGAATTAATTCTTAAGAATGAAGAATATTTCCATTTCCAAAATCCATTTATCTGGCAGATTGCCGTGTTGAAATGCCAAATTTTGATAAATTGCTTCAGTCAAACAGGGTTTTGAAGAAAAATCGACACTAGCAATTGATTAACAAACCAATAAACTTGAATAATTATTGATATAAATAAGCCTGGCAGCTCTCTTTTGTTAACTACACTAAGAAAATAAACATTAATTTTGAATTAATTCTTAAGAATAATGAATATTTCCAGTTCCAAAATCCATTTATCTGGCAAATTGCCGTGTTGAAATGCCAAATTTTGATAAATTGCGTTAGTCAAACAGGGTTTTGAAGCAAAATCGACACTAGCAATTGATTAACAAAACAATAAAATTGAATAATTATTGATATAAATAAGTCTGGCAGCTTTGTTATGTTAACCACTCTAAGAAAATAGAGATAAATTTTGAATTAATTCTTAAGAATGAAGAATATTTCCAATTCCAAAATCCATTTATCTGGCAGATTGCCGTGTTGAAATGCCAAATTTTGATAAATTGCGTTAGTCAAACAGGGTTTTGATGTAAAATGGACACTAGCAATTGATTAACAAAACAATAAACTTAAATAATTATTGATATAAATAAGCCTGGCAGCTATGTTATATTAGTCACACTAAGAAAATCGATATAAATTTTGAATTAATTCTTAAGAATGAAGAATATTTCCAGTTCCAAAATCCATTTATCTGGCAAATTGCCGTGTTGAAATGCCAAATTTTGATAAATTGCGTTAGTCAAACAGGGTTTTGAAGCAAAATCGACACTAGCAATTGATTAACAAAACAATAAACTTGAATAATTATTGATATAAATAAGCCTGGCAGCTCTCTTTTTTTAACCACTCTATGAAAATAGAGATAAATTTTGAATTAATTCTTAAGAATGAAGAATATTTCCAATTCCAAAATCCATTTATTCCGCAGATTGCCGTGTTGAAATGCCAAATTTTGATAAATTGCGTTAGTCAAACAGGGTTTTGATGTAAAATGGACACTAGCAATTGATTAACAAAACAATAAACTTAAATAATTATTGATATAAATAAGCCTGGCAGCTATGTTATATTAGTCACACTAAGAAAATAAACATTAATTTTGAACTAATTCTTAAGAATAATGAATATTTCCAGTTCCAAAATCCATTTATCTGGCAGATTGCCGTGTTGAAATGCCAAATTTTGATAAATTGCGTTAGTCAAACAGGGTTTTGAAGCCAAATCGACACTAGCTGGCAGCTTTGTTATGTTAACCACTCTAAGAAAATAGAGATAAATTTTGAATTAATTCTTAAGAATGAAGAATATTTCCAATTCCAAAATCCATTTATCTGGCAGATTGCCGTGTTGAAATGCCAAATTTTGATAAATTGCTTCAGTCAAACAGGGTTTTGAAGAAAAATCGACACTAGCAATTGATTAACAAAACAATAAACAAATAATTATTGATATTAATAAGCCTGGCAGCTCTCTTTTGTTAACTACACTAAGAAAATAAACATTAATTTTGAATTAATTCTTAAGAATAATGAATATTTCCAGTTCCAAAATCCATTTATCTGTCAGATTGCCGTGTTGAAATGCCAAATTTTGATAAATTGCGTTAGTCAAACAGGGTTTTGAAGTAAAATCGACACTAGCAATTGATTAACAAAACAATAAACTTAAATAATTATTGATATAAATAAGCCTGGCAGCTATGTTATATTAGTCACACTAAGAAAATCGAGATAAATTTTGAATTAATTCTTAAGAATGAAGAATATTTCCATTTCCAAAATCCATTTATCTGGCAGATTGCCGTGTTGAAATGCCAAATTTTGATAATTTGTTTCAGTCAAACAGGGTTTTGAAGAAAAATCGACACTAGCAATTGATTAACAAAACAATAAACTTTAATAATTATTGATATAAATAAGGCTGGCAGCTCTGTTATGTTAACCACACTAAGAAAATCGATATAAATTTTGAATTAATTCTTAAGAATGAAGAATATTTCCAGTTCCAAAATCCATTTATCTGGCAGGTTGCCGTGTTGAAATGCCAAATTTTGATAAATTGCGTTAGTCAAACAGGGTTTTGATGTAAAATCGACACTAGCAATTGATTAACAAAACAATAAACTTAAATAATTATTGATATAAATAAGCCTGGCAGCTATGTTATATTAGTCACACTAAGAAAATCGAGAAAATTTTTTAATTAATTCTTAAGAATGAAGAATATTTCTAGTTCCAAAATCCATTTATCTGGCAGATTGCCGTGTTGAAATGCCAAATTTTGATAAATTGCTTCAGTCAAACAGGGTTTTGAAGATAAATCGACACTAGCAATTGATTAACAAAACAATAAACAAATAATTAATGATATTAATAAGCCTGGCAGCTCTCTTTTGTTAACTACACTAAGAAAATAAACATTAATTTTGAATTAATTCTTAAGAATAATGAATATTTCCAGTTCCAAAATCCATTTATCTGGCAGATTGCCGTGTTGAAATGCCAAATTTTGATAAATTGCGTTAGTCAAACAGGGTTTTGAAGTAAAATCGACACTAGCAATTGATTAACAAAACAATAAACTTAAATAATTATTGATATAAATAAGCCTGGCAGCTATGTTATATTAGTCACACTAAGAAAATCGAGATAAATTTTGAATTAATTCTTAAGAATGAAGAATATTTCCATTTCCAAAATCCATTTATCTGGCAGATTGCCGTGTTGAAATGCCAAATTTTGATAAATTGTTTCAGTCAAACAGGGTTTTGAAGAAAAATCGACACTAGCAATTGATTAACAAAACAATAAACTTTAATAATTATTGATATAAATAAGGCTGGCAGCTCTGTTATGTTAACCACACTAAGAAAATCGATATAAATTTTGAATTAATTCTTAAGAATGAAGAATATTTCCAGTTCCAAAATCCATTTATCTGGCAGGTTGCCGTGTTGAAATGCCAAATTTTGATAAATTGCGTTAGTCAAACAGGGTTTTGATGTAAAATCGACACTAGCAATTGATTAACAAAACAATAAACTTAAATAATTATTGATATAAATAAGCCTGGCAGCTATGTTATATTAGTCACACTAAGAAAATCGAGAAAAATTTTTAATTAATTCTTAAGAATGAAGAATATTTCTAGTTCCAAAATCCATTTATCTGGCAGATTGCCGTGTTGAAATGCCAAATTTTGATAAATTGCTTCAGTCAAACAGGGTTTTGAAGATAAATCGACACTAGCAATTGATTAACAAAACAATAAACAAATAATTATTGATATTAATAAGCCTGGCAGCTCTCTTTTGTTAACTACACTAAGAAAATAAACATTTATTTTGAATTAATTCTTAAGAATAATGAATATTTCCAGTTCCAAAATCCATTTATCTGGCAGATTGCCGTGTTGAAATGCCAAATTTTGATAAATTGCGTTAGTCAAACAGGGTTTTGAAGTAAAATCGACACTAGCAATTGATTAACAAAACAATAAACTTAAATAATTATTGATATAAATAAGCCTGGCAGCTATGTTATATTAGTCACACTAAGAAAATCGAGATAAATTTTGAATTAATTCTTAAGAATGAAGAATATTTCCATTTCCAAAATCCATTTATCTGGCAGATTGCCGTGTTGAAATGCCAAATTTTGATAAATTGTTTCAGTCAAACAGGGTTTTGAAGAAAAATCGACACTAGCAATTGATTAACAAAACAATAAACTTTAATAATTATTGATATAAATAAGCCTGGCAGCTCTGTTATGTTAACCACACTAAGAAAATCGATATAAATTTTGAATTAATTCTTAAGAATGAAGAATATTTCCAGTTCCAAAATCCATTTATCTGGCAGGTTGCCGTGTTGAAATGCCAAATTTTGATAAATTGCGTTAGTCAAACAGGGTTTTGATGTAAAATCGACACTAGCAATTGATTAACAAAACAATAAACTTAAATAATTATTGATATAAATAAGCCTGGCAGCTATGTTATATTAGTCACACTAAGAAAATCGAGAAAAATTTTTAATTAATTCTTAAGAATGAAGAATATTTCCAGTTCCAAAATCCATTTATCTGGCAGATTGCCGTGTTGAAATGCCAAATTTTGATAAATTGCTTCAGTCAAACAGGGTTTTGAAGAAAAATCGACACTAGCAATTGATTAACAAAACAATAAACTTAAATAATTATTGATATAAATAAGCCTGGCAGCTCACTTTTGTTAACTACACTAAGAAAATAAACATTAATTTTGAATTAATTCTTAAGAATGAAGAATATTTCCAGTTCCAAAATCCATTTATCTGGCAGATTGCCGTGTTGAAATGCCAAATTTTGTTAAATTGCTTCAGTCAAACAGGGTTTTGAAGAAAAATCGACACTAGCAATTGATTAACAAATCAATAAACTTGAATAATTATTGATATAAATAAGCCTGGCAGCTCACTTTTGTTAACTACACTAAGAAAATAAACATTAATTTTGAATTAATTCTTAAGAATAATGAATATTTCCAGTTCCAAAATCCATTTATCTGGCAGATTGCCGTGTTGAAATGCCAAATTTTGATAAATTGCGTTAGTCAAACAGGGTTTTGATGTAAAATCGACACTAGCAATTGATTAACAAAACAATAAACTTAAATAATTATTGATATAAATAAGCCTGGCAGCTATGTTATATTAGTCACACTAAGAAAATCGAGAAAAATTTTGAATTAATTCTTAAGAATGAAGAATATTTCCATTTCCAAAATCCATTTATCTGGCAGATTGCCGTGTCTAAATGCCAAATTTTGATAAATTGCGTTAGTCAAACATGGTTTTGATGTAAAATCGACACTAGCAATTGATTAACAAAACAATAAACTTAAATAATTATTGATATAAATAAGCCTGGCAGCTATGTTATATTAGTCACACTAAGAAAATCGAGAAAATTTTTGAATTAATTCTTAAGAATGAAGAATATTTCCAGTTCCAAAATCCATTTATCTGGCAGATTGCCGTGTTGAAATGCCAAATTTTGATAAATTGCTTCAGTCAAACAGGGTTTTGAAGAAAAATCGACACTAGCAATTGATTAACAAAACAATAAACTTTAATAATTATTGATATAAATAAGCCTGGCAGCTCTGTTATGTTAACCACACTAAGAAAATCGATATAAATTTTGAATTAATTCTTAAGAATGAAGAATATTTCCAGTTCCAAAATCCATTTATCTGGCAGGTTGCCGTGTTGAAATGCCAAATTTTGATAAATTGCGTTAGTCAAACAGGGTTTTGATGTAAAATCGACACTAGCAATTGATTAACAAAACAATAAACTTGAATAATTATTGATATAAATAAGCCTGGCAGCTCTCTTTTGTTAACTACACTAAGAAAATAAACATTAATTTTGAATTAATTCTTAAGAATAATGAATATTTCCAGTTCCAAAATCCATTTATCTGGCAGATTGCCGTGTTGAAATGCCAAATTTTGATAAATTGCTTCAGTCAAACAGGGTTTTGAAGAAAAATCGACACTAGCAATTGATTAACAAAACAATAAACAAATAATTATTGATATTAATAAGCCTGGCAGCTCTCTTTTGTTAACTACACTAAGAAAATAAACATTAATTTTGAATTAATTCTTAAGAATAATGAATATTTCCAGTTCCAAAATCCATTTATCTGTCAGATTGCCGTGTTGAAATGCCAAATTTTGATAAATTGCGTTAGTCAAACAGGGTTTTGAAGCCAAATCGACACTAGCTGGCAGCTTTGTTATGTTAACCACTCTAAGAAAATAGAGATAAATTTTGAATTAATTCTTAAGAATGAAGAATATTTCCAATTCCAAAATCCATTTATCTGTCAGATTGCCGTGTTGAAATGCCAAATTTTGATAAATTGCGTTAGTCAAACAGGGTTTTGAAGCCAAATCGACACTAGCTGGCAGCTTTGTTATGTTAACCACTCTAAGAAAATAGAGATAAATTTTGAATTAATTCTTAAGAATGAAGAATATTTCCAATTCCAAAATCCATTTATCTGGCAGATTGCCGTGTTGAAATGCCAAATTTTGATAAATTGCTTCAGTCAAACAGGGTTTTTAAGAAAAATCGACACTAGCAATTGATTAACAAAACAATAAACTTAAATAATTATTGATATAAATAAGCCTGGCAGCTATGTTATATTAGTCACACTAAGAAAATCGAGATAAATTTTGAATTAATTCTTAAGAATGAAGAATATTTCCATTTCCAAAATCCATTTATCTGGCAGATTGCCGTGTTGAAATGCCAAATTTTGATAAATTGTTTCAGTCAAACAGGGTTTTGAAGAAAAATCGACACTAGCAATTGATTAACAAAACAATAAACTTTAATAATTATTGATATAAATAAGCCTGGCAGCTATGTTATATTAGTCACACTAAGAAAATCGAGATAAATTTTGAATTAATTCTTAAGAATGAAGAATATTTCCATTTCCAAAATCCATTTATCTGGCAGATTGCCGTGTTGAAATGCCAAATTTTGATAAATTGTTTCAGTCAAACAGGGTTTTGAAGAAAAATCGACACTAGCAATTGATTAACAAAACAATAAACTTTAATAATTATTGATATAAATAAGCCTGGCAGCTCTGTTATGTTAACCACACTAAGAAAATCGATATAAATTTTGAATTAATTCTTAAGAATGAAGAATATTTCCAATTCCAAAATCCATTTATCTGGCAGATTGCCGTGTTGAAATGCCAAATTTTGATAAATTGCGTTAGTCAAACAGGGTTTTGATGTAAAATCGACACTAGCAATTGATTAACAAAACAATAAACTTAAATAATTATTGATATAAATAAGCCTGGCAGCTATGTTATATTAGTCACACTAAGAAAATCGAGAAAAATTTTTAATTAATTCTTAAGAATGAAGAATATTTCTAGTTCCAAAATCCATTTATCTGGCAGATTGCCGTGTTGAAATGCCAAATTTTGATAAATTGCTTCAGTCAAACAGGGTTTTGAAGAAAAATCGACACTAGCAATTGATTAACAAAACAATAAACAAATAATTATTGATATTAATAAGCCTGGCAGCTCTCTTTTGTTAACTACACTAAGAAAATAAACATTAATTTTGAATTAATTCTTAAGAATAATGAATATTTCCAGTTCCAAAATCCATTTATCTGGCAGATTGCCGTGTTGAAATGCCAAATTTTTATAAATTGCGTTAGTCAAACAGGGTTTTGAAGTAAAATCGACACTAGCAATTGATTAACAAAAGAATAAACTTAAATAATTATTGATATAAATAAGCCTGGCAGCTTTGTTATATTAGTCACACTAAGAAAATCGAGATAAATTTTGAATTAATTCTTAAGAATGAAGAATATTTCCATTTCCAAAATCCATTTATCTGGCAGATTGCCGTGTTGAAATGCCAAATTTTGATAAATTGTTTCAGTCAAACAGGGTTTTGAAGAAAAATCGACACTAGCAATTGATTAACAAAACAATAAACTTTAATAATTATTGATATAAATAAGCCTGGCAGCTCTGTTATGTTAACCACACTAAGAAAATATATATAAATTTTGAATTAATTCTTAAGAATGAAGAATATTTCCAGTTCCAAAATCCATTTATCTGGCAGATTGCCGTGTTGAAATGCCAAATTTTGATAAATTGCGTTAGTCAAACAGGGTTTTGATGTAAAATCGACACTAGCAATTGATTAACAAAACAATAAACTTAAATAATTATTGATATAAATAAGCCTGGCAGCTATGTTATATTAGTCACACTAAGAAAATCGAGAAAAATTTTGAATTAATTCTTAAGAATGAAGAATATTTCCATTTCCAAAATCCATTTATCTGGCAGATTGCCGTGTTGAAATGCCAAATTTTGATAAATTGCTTCAGTCAAACAGGGTTTTGAAGAAAAATCGACACTAGCAATTGATTAACAAAACAATAAACTTTAATAATTATTGATATAAATAAGCCTGGCAGCTCTGTTATGTTAACCACACTAAGAAAATCGATATAAATTTTGAATTAATTCTTAAGAATGAAGAATATTTCCAGTTCCAAAATCCATTTATCTGGCAGGTTGCCGTGTTGAAATGCCAAATTTTGATAAATTGCGTTAGTCAAACAGGGTTTTGATGTAAAATCGACACTAGCAATTGATTAACAAAACAATAAACTTAAATAATTATTGATATAAATAAGCCTGGCAGCTATGTTATATTAGTCACACTAAGAAAATCGAGAAAAATTTTTAATTAATTCTTAAGAATGAAGAATATTTCCAGTTCCAAAATCCATTTATCTGGCAGATTGCCGTGTTGAAATGCCAAATTTTGATAAATTGCTTCAGTCAAACAGGGTTTTGAAGAAAAATCGACACTAGCAATTGATTAACAAATCAATAAACTTGAATAATTATTGAAATAAATAAGCCTGGCAGCTCACTTTTGTTAACTACACTAAGAAAATAAACATTAATTTTGAATTTATTCTTAAGAATGAAGAATATTTCCAGTTCCAAAATCCATTTATCTGGCAGATTGCCGTGTTGAAATGCCAAATTTTTTTTAAATTGCTTCAGTCAAACAGGGTTTTGAAGAAAAATCGACACTAGCAATTGATTAACAAATCAATAAACTTCAATAATTATTGATATAAATAAGCCTGGCAGCTCACTTTTGTTAACTACACTAAGAAAATAAACATTAATTTTGAATTAATTCTTAAGAATAATGAATATTTCAAGTTCCAAAATCCATTTATCTGGCAGATTGCCGTGTTGAAATGCCAAATTTTGATAAATTGCGTTAGTCAAACAGGTTTTTGATGTAAAATCGACACTAGCAATTGATTAACAAAACAATAAACTTAAATAATTATTGATATAAATAAGCCTGGCAGCTATGTTATATTAGTCACACTAAGAAAATCGAGAAAAATTTTGAATTAATTCTTAAGAATGAAGAATATTTCCATTTCCAAAATCCATTTATCTGGCAGATTGCCGTGTTGAAATGCCAAATTTTGATAAATTGCGTTAGTCAAACATGGTTTTGATGTAAAATCGACACTAGCAATTGATTAACAAAACAATAAACTTAAATAATTATTGATATAAATAAGCCTGGCAGCTCTCTTTTGTTAACTACACTAAGAAAATAAACATTAATTTTGAATTAATTCTTAAGAATAATGAATATTTCCAGTTCCAAAATCCATTTATCTGGCAGATTGCCGTGTTGAAATGCCAAATTTTGATAAATTGCTTCAGTCAAACAGGGTTTTGAAGAAAAATCGACACTAGCAATTGATTAACAAAACAATAAACTTGAATAATTATTGATATAAATAAGCCTGGCAGCTCTGTTATGTTAACCACACTAAGAAAATAAACATTAATTTTGAATTAATTCTTAAGAATAATGAATATTTCCAGTTCCAAAATCTATTTATCTGGCAGATTGCCGTGTTGAAATGACAAATTTTGATAAATTGCGTTAGTCAAACAGGGTTTTGATGTAAAATCGACACTAGCAATTGATTAACAAAACAATAAACTTAAATAATTATTGATATAAATAAGCCTGGCAGCTCTCTTTTGTTAACCACTCCAAGAAAATCGAGATAAATTTTGAATTAATTCTTAAGAATGAAGAATATTTCCATTTCCAAAATCCATTTATCTGGCAGATTGCCGTGTTGAAATGCCAAATTTTGATAAATTGTTTCAGTCAAACAGGGTTTTGAAGAAAAATCGACACTAGCAATTGATTAACAAAACAATAAACTTTAATAATTATTGATATAAATAAGCCTGGCAGCTCTGTTATGTTAACCACACTAAGAAAATCGATATAAATTTTGAATTAATTCTTAAGAATGAAGAATATTTCCAGTTCCAAAATCCATTTATCTGGCAGGTTGCCGTGTTGAAATGCCAAATTTTGATAAATTGCCTTAGTCAAACAGGGTTTTGATGTAAAATCGACACTAGCAATTGATTAACAAAACAATAAACTTAAATAATTATTGATATAAATAAGCCTGGCAGCTATGTTATATTAGTCACACTAAGAAAATCGAGAAAATTTTTTAATTAATTCTTAAGAATGAAGAATATTTCCAGTTCCAAAATCCATTTATCTGGCAGATTGCCGTGTTGAAATGCCAAATTTTGATAAATTGCTTCAGTCAAACAGGGTTTTGAAGAAAAATCGACACTAGCAATTGATTAACAAAACAATAAACTTGAATAATTATTGATATAAATAAGCCTGGCAGCTCACTTTTGTTAACTACACTAAGAAAATAAACATTAATTTTGAATTAATTCTTAAGAATAATGAATATTTCCAGTTCCAAAATCCATTTATCTGGCAGATTGCCGTGTTGAAATGCCAAATTTTGATAAATTGCGTTAGTCAAACAGGGTTTTGATGTAAAATCGACACTAGCAATTGATTAACAAAACAATAAACTTGAATAATTATTGATATAAATAAGCCTGGCAGCTATGTTATATTAGTCGCACTAAGAAAATCGAGAAAAATTTTGAATTAATTCTTAAGAATGAAGAATATTTCCATTTCCAAAATCCATTTATCTGGCAGATTGCCGTGTTGAAATGCCAAATTTTGATAAATTGCGTTAGTCAAACATGGTTTTGATGTAAAATCGACACTAGCAATTGATTAACAAAACAATAAACTTAAATAATTATTGATATAAATAAGCCTGGCAGCTATGTTATATTAGTCACACTAAGAAAATCGAGAAAATTTTTGAATTAATTCTTAAGAATGAAGAATATTTCCAGTTCCAAAATCCATTTATCTGGCAGATTGCCGTGTTGAAATGCCAAATTTTGATAAATTGCTTCAGTCAAACAGGGTTTTGAAGAAAAATCGACACTAGCAATTGATTAACAAAACAATAAACTTTAATAATTATTGATATAAATAAGCCTGGCAGCTCACTTTTGTTAACTACACTAAGAAAATAAACATTAATTTTGAATTAATTCTTAAGAATAATGAATATTTCCAGTTCCAAAATCCATTTATCTGGCAGATTGCCGTGTTGAAATGCCAAATTTTGATAAATTGCGTTAGTCAAACAGGGTTTTGATGTAAAATCGACACTAGCAATTGATTAACAAAACAATAAACTTGAATAATTATTGATATAAATAAGCCTGGCAGCTATGTTATATTAGTCACACTAAGAAAATCGAGAAAAATTTTGAATTAATTCTTAAGAATGAAGAATATTTCCATTTCCAAAATCCATTTATCTGGCAGATTGCCGTGTTGAAATGCCAAATTTTGATAAATTGCGTTAGTCAAACATGGTTTTGATGTAAAATCGACACTAGCAATTGATTAACAAAACAATAAACTTAAATAATTATTGATATAAATAAGCCTGGCAGCTATGTTATATTAGTCACACTAAGAAAATCGAGAAAATTTTTGAATTAATTCTTAAGAATGAAGAATATTTCCAGTTCCAAAATCCATTTATCTGGCAGATTGCCGTGTTGAAATGCCAAATTTTGATAAATTGCGTTAGTCAAACAGGGTTTTGAAGAAAAATCGACACTAGCAATTGATTAACAAATCAATAAACTTGAATAATTATTGATATAAATAAGCCTGGCAGCTCACTTTTGTTAACTACACTAAGAAAATAAACATTAATTTTGAATTAATTCTTAAGAATAATGAATATTTCCAGTTCCAAAATCCATTTATCTGGCAGATTGCCGTGTTGAAATGCCAAATTTTGATAAATTGCTTCAGTCAAACAGGGTTTTGAAGAAAAATCGACACTAGCAATTGATTAACAAAACAATAAACTTGAATAATTATTGATATAAATAAGCCTGGCAGCTCTCTTTTGTTAACTACACTAAGAAAATAAACATTAATTTTGAATTAATTCTTAAGAATAATGAATATTTCCAGTTCCAAAATCCATTTATCTGGCAGATTGCCGTGTTGAAATGCCAAATTTTGATAAATTGCGTTAGTCAAACAGGGTTTTGAAGCAAAATCGACACTAGTAATTGATTAACAAAACAATAAAATTGAATAATTATTGATATAAATAAGCCTGGCAGCTCTGTTATGTTATCCACACTAAGAAAATAAACATTAATTTTGAATTAATTCTTAAGAATAATGAATATTTCCAGTTCCAAAATCCATTTATCTGGCAGATTGCCGTGTTGAAATGCCAAATTTTGATAAATTGCGTTAGTCAAACATGGTTTTGATGTAAAATCGACACTAGCAATTGATTAACAAAACAATAAACTTAAATAATTATTGATATAAATAAGCCTGGCAGCTATGTTATATTAGTCACACTAAGAAAATCGAGAAAATTTTTGAATTAATTCTTAAGAATGAAGAATATTTCCAGTTCCAAAATCCATTTATCTGGCAGATTGCCGTGTTGAAATGCCAAATTTTGATAAATTGCTTCAGTCAAACAGGGTTTTGAAGAAAAATCGACACTAGCAATTGATTAACAAAACAATAAACTTGAATAATTATTGATATAAATAAGCCTGGCAGCTCACTTTTGTTAACTACACTAAGAAAATAAACATTAATTTTGAATTAATTCTTAAGAATAATGAATATTTCCAGTTCCAAAATCCATTTATCTGGCAGATTGCCGTGTTGAAATGCCAAATTTTGATAAATTGCGTTAGTCAAACAGGGTTTTGATGTAAAATCGACACTAGCAATTGATTAACAAAACAATAAACTTGAATAATTATTGATATAAATAAGCCTGGCAGCTATGTTATATTAGTCGCACTAAGAAAATCGAGAAAAATTTTGAATTAATTCTTAAGAATGAAGAATATTTCCATTTCCAAAATCCATTTATCTGGCAGATTGCCGTGTTGAAATGCCAAATTTTGATAAATTGCGTTAGTCAAACATGGTTTTGATGTAAAATCGACACTAGCAATTGATTAACAAAACAATAAACTTAAATAATTATTGATATAAATAAGCCTGGCAGCTATGTTATATTAGTCACACTAAGAAAATCGAGAAAATTTTTGAATTAATTCTTAAGAATGAAGAATATTTCCAGTTCCAAAATCCATTTATCTGGCAGATTGCCGTGTTGAAATGCCAAATTTTGATAAATTGCTTCAGTCAAACAGGGTTTTGAAGAAAAATCGACACTAGCAATTGATTAACAAAACAATAAACTTTAATAATTATTGATATAAATAAGCCTGGCAGCTCACTTTTGTTAACTACACTAAGAAAATAAACATTAATTTTGAATTAATTCTTAAGAATAATGAATATTTCCAGTTCCAAAATCCATTTATCTGGCAGATTGCCGTGTTGAAATGCCAAATTTTGTTAAATTGCTTCAGTCAAACAGGGTTTTGAAGAAAAATCGACACTAGCAATTGATTAACAAATCAATAAACTTGAATAATTATTGATATAAATAAGCCTGGCAGCTCACTTTTGTTAACTACACTAAGAAAATAAACATTAATTTTGAATTAATTCTTAAGAATAATGAATATTTCCAGTTCCAAAATCCATTTATCTGGCAGATTGCCGTGTTGAAATGCCAAATTTTGATAAATTGCGTTAGTCAAACAGGGTTTTGATGTAAAATCGACACTAGCAATTGATTAACAAAACAATAAACTTGAATAATTATTGATATAAATAAGCCTGGCAGCTATGTTATATTAGTCACACTAAGAAAATCGAGAAAAATTTTGAATTAATTCTTAAGAATGAAGAATATTTCCATTTCCAAAATCCATTTATCTGGCAGATTGCCGTGTTGAAATGCCAAATTTTGATAAATTGCGTTAGTCAAACATGGTTTTGATGTAAAATCGACACTAGCAATTGATTAACAAAACAATAAACTTAAATAATTATTGATATAAATAAGCCTGGCAGCTATGTTATATTAGTCACACTAAGAAAATCGAGAAAATTTTTGAATTAATTCTTAAGAATGAAGAATATTTCCAGTTCCAAAATCCATTTATCTGGCAGATTGCCGTGTTGAAATGCCAAATTTTGATAAATTGCGTTAGTCAAACAGGGTTTTGAAGAAAAATCGACACTAGCAATTGATTAACAAATCAATAAACTTGAATAATTATTGATATAAATAAGCCTGGCAGCTCACTTTTGTTAACTACACTAAGAAAATAAACATTAATTTTGAATTAATTCTTAAGAATAATGAATATTTCCAGTTCCAAAATCCATTTATCTGGCAGATTGCCGTGTTGAAATGCCAAATTTTGATAAATTGCTTCAGTCAAACAGGGTTTTGAAGAAAAATCGACACTAGCAATTGATTAACAAAACAATAAACTTGAATAATTATTGATATAAATAAGCCTGGCAGCTCTCTTTTGTTAACTACACTAAGAAAATAAACATTAATTTTGAATTAATTCTTAAGAATAATGAATATTTCCAGTTCCAAAATCCATTTATCTGGCAGATTGCCGTGTTGAAATGCCAAATTTTGATAAATTGCGTTAGTCAAACAGGGTTTTGAAGCAAAATCGACACTAGTAATTGATTAACAAAACAATAAAATTGAATAATTATTGATATAAATAAGCCTGGCAGCTCTGTTATGTTATCCACACTAAGAAAATAAACATTAATTTTGAATTAATTCTTAAGAATAATGAATATTTCCAGTTCCAAAATCCATTTATCTGGCAGATTGCCGTGTTGAAATGCCAAATTTTGATAAATTGCGTTAGTCAAACATGGTTTTGATGTAAAATCGACACTAGCAATTGATTAACAAAACAATAAACTTAAATAATTATTGATATAAATAAGCCTGGCAGCTATGTTATATTAGTCACACTAAGAAAATCGAGAAAATTTTTGAATTAATTCTTAAGAATGAAGAATATTTCCAGTTCCAAAATCCATTTATCTGGCAGATTGCCGTGTTGAAATGCCAAATTTTGATAAATTGCTTCAGTCAAACAGGGTTTTGAAGAAAAATCGACACTAGCAATTGATTAACAAAACAATAAACTTTAATAATTATTGATATAAATAAGCCTGGCAGCTCACTTTTGTTAACTACACTAAGAAAATAAACATTAATTTTGAATTAATTCTTAAGAATAATGAATATTTCCAGTTCCAAAATCCATTTATCTGGCAGATTGCCGTGTTGAAATGCCAAATTTTGTTAAATTGCTTCAGTCAAACAGGGTTTTGAAGAAAAATCGACACTAGCAATTGATTAACAAATCAATAAACTTGAATAATTATTGATATAAATAAGCCTGGCAGCTCACTTTTGTTAACTACACTAAGAAAATAAACATTAATTTTGAATTAATTCTTAAGAATAATGAATATTTCCAGTTCCAAAATCCATTTATCTGGCAGATTGCCGTGTTGAAATGCCAAATTTTGATAAATTGCGTTAGTCAAACAGGGTTTTGATGTAAAATCGACACTAGCAATTGATTAACAAAACAATAAACTTGAATAATTATTGATATAAATAAGCCTGGCAGCTATGTTATATTAGTCACACTAAGAAAATCGAGAAAAATTTTGAATTAATTCTTAAGAATGAAGAATATTTCCATTTCCAAAATCCATTTATCTGGCAGATTGCCGTGTTGAAATGCCAAATTTTGATAAATTGCGTTAGTCAAACATGGTTTTGATGTAAAATCGACACTAGCAATTGATTAACAAAACAATAAACTTAAATAATTATTGATATAAATAAGCCTGGCAGCTATGTTATATTAGTCACACTAAGAAAATCGAGAAAATTTTTGAATTAATTCTTAAGAATGAAGAATATTTCCAGTTCCAAAATCCATTTATCTGGCAGATTGCCGTGTTGAAATGCCAAATTTTGATAAATTGCGTTAGTCAAACAGGGTTTTGAAGAAAAATCGACACTAGCAATTGATTAACAAATCAATAAACTTGAATAATTATTGATATAAATAAGCCTGGCAGCTCACTTTTGTTAACTACACTAAGAAAATAAACATTAATTTTGAATTAATTCTTAAGAATAATGAATATTTCCAGTTCCAAAATCCATTTATCTGGCAGATTGCCGTGTTGAAATGCCAAATTTTGATAAATTGCTTCAGTCAAACAGGGTTTTGAAGAAAAATCGACACTAGCAATTGATTAACAAAACAATAAACTTGAATAATTATTGATATAAATAAGCCTGGCAGCTCTCTTTTGTTAACTACACTAAGAAAATAAACATTAATTTTGAATTAATTCTTAAGAATAATGAATATTTCCAGTTCCAAAATCCATTTATCTGGCAGATTGCCGTGTTGAAATGCCAAATTTTGATAAATTGCGTTAGTCAAACAGGGTTTTGAAGCAAAATCGACACTAGTAATTGATTAACAAAACAATAAAATTGAATAATTATTGATATAAATAAGCCTGGCAGCTCTGTTATGTTATCCACACTAAGAAAATAAACATTAATTTTGAATTAATTCTTAAGAATAATGAATATTTCCAGTTCCAAAATCCATTTATCTGGCAGATTGCCGTGTTGAAATGCCAAATTTTGATAAATTGCTTCAGTCAAACAGGGTTTTGAAGAAAAATCGACACTAGCAATTGATTAACAAAACAATAAACTTGAATAATTATTGATATAAATAAGCCTGGCAGCTCTCTTTTGTTAACTACACTAAGAAAATAAACATTAATTTTGAATTAATTCTTAAGAATAATGAATATTTCCAGTTCCAAAATCCATTTATCTGGCAGATTGCCGTGTTGAAATGCCAAATTTTGATAAATTGCGTTAGTCAAACAGGGTTTTGAAGCAAAATCGACACTAGCAATTGATTAACAAAACAATAAACTTGAATAATTATTGATATAAATAAGTCTGGCAGCTTTGTTATGTTAACCACTCTAAGAAAATAGAGATAAATTTTGAATTAATTCTTAAGAATGAAGAATATTTTTAATTCCAAAATCCATTTATCTGGCAGATTGCCGTGTTGAAATGCCAAATTTTGATAAATTGTGTTAGTCAAACAGGGTTTTGAAGCAAAATCGACACTAGCAATTGATTAACAAAACAATAAAATTGAATAATTATTGATATAAATAAGTCTGGCAGCTTTGTTATGTTAACCACTCTAAGAAAATAGAGATAAATTTTGAATTAATTCTTAAGAATGAATAATATTTCCAGTTCCAAAATCCATTTATCTGGCAGATTGCCGTGTTGAAATGCCAAATTTTGATTAATTGTGTTAGTCAAACAGGGTTTTGAAGCAAAATCGACACTAGCAATTGATTAACAAAACAATAAAATTGAATAATTATTGATATAAATAAGTCTGGCAGCTTTGTTATGTTAACCACTCTAAGAAAATAGAGATAAATTTTGAATTAATTCTTAAGAATGAATAATATTTCCAGTTCCAAAATCCATTTATCTGGCAGACTGCCGTGTTGAAATGCCAAATTTTGATAAATTGCTTCAGTCAAACAGGGTTTTGAAGAAAAATCGACACTAGCAATTGATTAACAAACCAATAAACTTGAATAATTATTGATATAAATAAGCCTGGCAGCTCTCTTTTGTTAACTACACTAAGAAAATAAACATTAATTTTGAATTAATTCTTAAGAATAATGAATATTTCCAGTTCCAAAATCCATTTATCTGGCATATTGCCGTGTTGAAATGCCAAATTTTGATAAATTGCGTTAGTCAAACAGGGTTTTGATGTAAAATCGACACTAGCAATTGATTAACAAAACAATAAACTTAAATAATTATTGATATAAATAAGCCTGGCAGCTATGTTATATTAGTCACACTAAGAAAATCGAGAAAAATTTTGAATTAATTCTTAAGAATAATGAATATTTCCAGTTCCAAAATCCATTTATCTGGCAGATTGCCGTGTTGAAATGCAGAATTTTGATAAATTGCGTTAGTCAAACAGGGTTTTGAAGCAAAATCGACACTAGCAATTGATTAACAAAACAATAAACTTGAATAATTATTGATATAAATAAGCCTGGCAGCTCTCTTTTGTTAACCACTCCAAGAAAATAGAGATAAATTTTGAATTAATTCTTAAGAATGAAGAATATTTTTAATTCCAAAATCCATTTATCTGGCAGATTGCCGTGTTGAAATGCCAAATTTTGATAAATTGTGTTAGTCAAACAGGGTTTTGAAGCAAAATCGACACTAGCAATTGATTAACAAAACAATAAAATTGAATAATTATTGATATAAATAAGTCTGGCAGCTTTGTTATGTTAACCACTCTAAGAAAATAGAGATAAATTTTGAATTAATTCTTAAGAATGAATAATATTTCCAGTTCCAAAATCCATTTATCTGGCAGATTGCCGTGTTGAAATGCCAAATTTTGATAAATTGTGTTAGTCAAACAGGGTTTTGAAGCAAAATCGACACTAGCAATTGATTAACAAAACAATAAAATTAAATAATTATTGATATAAATAAGTCTGGCAGCTTTGTTATGTTAACCACTCTAAGAAAATAGAGATAAATTTTGAATTAATTCTTAAGAATGAATAATATTTCCAGTTCCAAAATCCATTTATCTGGCAGACTGCCGTGTTGAAATGCCAAATTTTGATAAATTGCTTCAGTCAAACAGGGTTTTGAAGAAAAATCGACACTAGCAATTGATTAACAAACCAATAAACTTGAATAATTATTGATATAAATAAGCCTGGCAGCTCTCTTTTGTTAACTACACTAAGAAAATAAACATTAATTTTGAATTAATTCTTAAGAATAATGAATATTTCCAGTTCCAAAATCCATTTATCTGGCATATTGCCGTGTTGAAATGCCGTGTTGAAATGGCAAATTTTGGTAAATTTCTTCAGTCAAACACGTTTTGAAGAAACATTGACACAAGCAATTGATTAACAAATCAATAAATTCGAATAATTAATGATATAAATAAGCCTGGCAGCTCTGTTTTATTAACCACACTAAGAAAATCGATATCAATTTTGAATTAATTCTTAAGAGTTATGAATATTTCCAGCTCCAAAATCCATTTATATGGCAGATTGCCGTGTTGAAATACCAAATTTTGGTAAATTTCTTTAGTTTACCAAGAAAAAACGACCCAAGTAATTCATTAACAAATCTATAAACTTGAATAATTATTGATATAAATAAGCCTGGCAGCTCTGTTTTGTTAACCACACTAAGAAAATAAATATAAGTTTTGAATTAATTCTTAAGAATTATTAATATTTCCAGCTCCAAAATCCATTTATCTGGCAGATTGCCGTGTTGAAATGCCAAATTTTGGTAAATTTCTTCAGTCAAACTGAGTTTTGAAGAAACATTGACACTAGCAATTGATTAACAAATCAATAAACTTGAATAATTATTTATATAAATAAGAATGGTAGCTCTGTTTTGTTAACCACACTAAGAAAATCGATATAAATTTTGATTTAATTCTTAAGAATGAAGAATAATTTCAGATCCAAAATCCATTTATCTGGCAGATTGCCGTGATGAAATGCCAAATTTTGGCTAATTTCTTCAGTCAAACAGGGTTTTGAAGAAACATTGACACTAGCAATTGATTAACAAATCAATAAACTTGAATAATTATTGATATAAATAAGCCTGGCAGCTCTGTTTTGTTAACCACACTAAGAAAATCGATATAAATTTTGAATTAATTCTTAAGAATGAAGAATAATTTCAGTTCCAAAATCCATTTATCTGGCAGATTGCCGTGTTGAAATGCCAAATTTTGGTAAATTTCTTCAGTCAAACAGGGTTTTGAAGAAACATTGACACTAGCAATTGATTAACAAATCAATAAACTTGAATAATTATTGATATAAATAAGCCTGGCAGCGCTGTTTTATTAACCACACTAAGAAAATCGATATAAATTTTGAATTAATTTTTAACTTGAATAATTATTGATATAAATAAGCCTGGCAGCTCTGTTTTGTTAACCACACTAAGAAAATCGATATAAATTTTGAATTAATTCTTAAGAATGAAGAATAATTTCAGTTCCAAAATCCATTTATCTGGCAGATTGCCGTGTTGAAATGCCAAACTTTGGTAAATTTCTTCAGTCAAACAGGGTTTTGAAGAAACATTGACACTAGCAATTGATTAACAAATCAATAAACTTGAATAATTATTGATATAAATAAGCCTGGCAGCGCTGTTTTATTAACCACACTAAGAAAATCGATATAAATTTTGAATTAATTTTTAAGAATTGTGAATATTTCCAGCTCCAAAATCCATTTATCTGGCAGATTGCCGTGTTGAAATGGCAAATTTTGGTAAATTTCTTCAGTCAAACAGGGTTTTGAAGAAACATTGACACTAGCAATTGATTAACAAATCAATAAACTTGAATAATTATTGATATAAATAAGCCTGGCAGCGCTGTTTTATTAACCACACTAAGAAAATCGATATAAATTTTGAATTAATTTTTAAGAATTGTGAATATTTCCAGCTCCAAAATCCATTTATCTGGCAGATTGCCGTGTTGAAATGGCAAATTTTGGTAAATTTCTTCAGTCAAACAGGGTTTTGAAGAAACATTGACACTAGCAATTGAATAACAAATCAATAAACTTGAATAATTATTGATATAAATAAGCCTGGCAGCGCTGTTTTATTAACCACACTAAGAAAATCGATATAAATTTTGAATTAATTTTTAAGAATTGTGAATATTTCCAGCTCCAAAATCCTTTTATATGGCAGATTGCCGTGTTGAAATACCAAATTTTGGTAAATTTCTTTTGTTTAACCAGAAAAATCGACCCAAGTAATTCATAAACAAATCTATAAACTTGAATAATTATTGATATAAATAAGCCTGGCAGCTCTGTTTTGTTAACCACAATAAGAAAATCGATATAAATTTTGAATTAATTCTTAAGAATTATGAATATTTCCAGCTCCAAAATCCATTTATATGGCAGATTACCGTGTTCAAATACCAAATTTTGGTAAATTTCTTCAGTCAAACATGGTTTTGAAGAAACATTGACACTAGAAATTGATTAACAAATCAATAAACTTGAATAATTATTGATATAAATAAGCCTGGCAGCGCTGTTTTATTAACCACACTAAGAAAGTAAAAATAAATTTTGTATTAAATCTTAAGAATTATGAATATTTCCAGCTCCAAAATCCATTTATATGGCAGATTGCCGTGTTGAAATACCAAATTTTGGTAAATTTCTTTAGTTTACCAAGAAAAAACGACCCAAGTAATTCATTAACAAATCTATAAACTTGAATAATTATTGATATAAATAAGCCTGGCAGCTCTGTTTTGTTAACAACACTAAGAAAATAAATATAAGTTTTGAATTAATTCTTAAGAATTATTAATATTTCCAGCTCCAAAATCCATTTATCTGGCAGATTGCCGTGTTGAAATGCCAAATTTTGGTAAATTTCTTCAGTCAAACTGAGTTTTGAAGAAACATTGACACTAGCAATTGATTAACAAATCAATAAACTTGAATAATTATTTATATAAATAAGCCTGGTAGCTCTGTTTTGTTAACCACACTAAGAAAATCGATATAAATTTTGATTTAATTCTTAAGAATGAAGAATAATTTCAGTTCCAAAATCCATTTATCTGGCAGATTGCCGTGATGAAATGCCAAATTTTGGCTAATTTCTTCAGTCAAACAGGGTTTTGAAGAAACATTGACACTAGCAATTGATTAACAAATCAATAAACTTGAATAATTATTGATATAAATAAGCCTGGCAGCTCTGTTTTGTTAACCACACTAAGAAAATCGATATAAATTTCGAATTAATTCTTAAGAATTATGAATATTTCCAGCTCCAAAATCCATTTATATGGCAGATTACCGTGTTCAAATACCAAATTTTGGTAAATTTCTTCAGTCAAACATGGTTTTGAAGAAACATTGACACTAGAAATTGATTAACAAATCAATAAACTTGAATAATTATTGATATAAATAAGCCTGGCAGCGCTGTTTTATTAACCACACTAAGAAAGTAAAAATAAATTTTGTATTAAATCTTAAGAATTATGAATATTTCCAGCTCCAAAATCCATTTATCTGGCAGATTGCCGTGTTGAAATGGCAAATTTTGGTAAATTTCTTCAGTCAAACACGTTTTGAAGAAACATTGACACAAGCAATTGATTAACAAATCAATAAATTCGAATAATTAATGATATAAATAAGCCTGGCAGCTCTGTTTTATTAACCACACTAAGAAAATCGATATCAATTTTGAATTAATTCTTAAGAGTTATGAATATTTCCAGCTCCAAAATCCATTTATATGGCAGATTGCCGTGTTGAAATACCAAATTTTGGTAAATTTCTTTAGTTTACCAAGAAAAAACGACCCAAGTAATTCATTAACAAATCTATAAACTTGAATAATTATTGATATAAATAAGCCTGGCAGCTCTGTTTTGTTAACAACACTAAGAAAATAAATATAAGTTTTGAATTAATTCTTAAGAATTATTAATATTTCCAGCTCCAAAATCCATTTATCTGGCAGATTGCCGTGTTGAAATGCCAAATTTTGGTAAATTTCTTCAGTCAAACTGAGTTTTGAAGAAACATTGACACTAGCAATTGATTAACAAATCAATAAACTTGAATAATTATTTATATAAATAAGCCTGGTAGCTCTGTTTTGTTAACCACACTAAGAAAATCGATATAAATTTTGATTTAATTCTTAAGAATGAAGAATAATTTCAGTTCCAAAATCCATTTATCTGGCAGATTGCCGTGATGAAATGCCAAATTTTGGCTAATTTCTTCAGTCAAACAGGGTTTTGAAGAAACATTGACACTAGCAATTGATTAACAAATCAATAAACTTGAATAATTATTGATATAAATAAGCCTGGCAGCTCTGTTTTGTTAACCACACTAAGAAAATCGATATAAATTTTGAATTAATTCTTAAGAATGAAGAATAATTTCAGTTCCAAAATCCATTTATCTGGCAGATTGCCGTGTTGAAATGCCAAATTTTGGTAAATTTCTTCAGTCAAACAGGGTTTTGAAGAAACATTGACACTAGCAATTGATTAACAAAACAATTATCTTGAATAATTATTGATATAAATAAGCCTGGTAGCTCTGTTTTATTAACCACACTAAGAAAATCGATATAAATTTTGAATGAATTCTTAAGAATTATGAATATTTCCAGCTCCAAAATCCATTTATATCGCAGATTGCAGTGTTGAAATACCAAATTTTGGTAAATTTCTTTAGTTTACTAAGACAAATCGACCCAAGTAATTCATTAACAAATCTATAAACTTGAATAATTATTGATATAAATAAGCCTGGCAGCTCTGTTTTATTAACCACACTAAGAAAATAAATATAAATTTTGTATTAAATCTTAAGAATTATGAATATTTCCAGCTCCAAAATCCATTTATCTGGCAGATTGCCGTATGAAATGCCAAATTTTGGTAAATTTCTTCAGTCAAACAGGGTTTTGAAGAAACATTGACACTAGCAATTGATTAACAAATCAATAAACTTGAATAATTTTTGATCTAAATAAGCCTGGCAGCTTTGTTTTATTAACCACACTAAGAAAATCGATATAAATTTTGAATTAATTTTTAAGAATTGTGAATATTTCCAGCTCCAAAATCCATTTATCTGGCAGATTGCCGTGTTGAAATGGCAAATTTTTGTAAATTTCTTCAGTCAAACATTGTTTTGAAGAAACATTGACACTAGCAATTGATTAACAAAACAATTATCTTGAATAATTATTGATATAAATAAGCCTGGTAGCTCTGTTTTATTAACCACACTAAGAAAATCGATATAAATTTTGAATGAAT
This sequence comes from Leiobunum rupestre, assembly GCF_980474605.1. Taxonomy (NCBI): domain Eukaryota; kingdom Metazoa; phylum Arthropoda; class Arachnida; order Opiliones; family Sclerosomatidae; genus Leiobunum; species Leiobunum rupestre. Next base: position 68,412,395 of record NC_143384.1, on the reverse strand, counting down.
TCTTAAGAATTATGAATATTTCCAGCTCCAAAATCCATTTATATCGCAGATTGCAGTGTTGAAATACCAAATTTTGGTAAATTTCTTTAGTTTACTAAGACAAATCGACCCAAGTAATTCATTAACAAATCTATAAACTTGAATAATTATTGATATAAATAAGCCTGGCAGCTCTGTTTTATTAACCACACTAAGAAAATAAATATAAATTTTGTATTAAATCTTAAGAATTGTGAATATTTCCAGCTCCAAAATCCATTTATCTGGCAGATTGCCGTGTTGAAATGGCAAATTTAGGTAAATTTCTTCAGTCAAACAGGGTTTTGAAGAAACATTGACACTAGCAATTGATTAACAAATCAATAAACTTGAATAATTTTTGATCTAAATAAGCCTGGCAGCTTTGTTTTATTAACCACACTAAGAAAATCGATATAAATTTTGAATTAATTTTTAAGAATTGTGAATATTTCCAGCTCCAAAATCCATTTATCTGGCAGATTGCCGTGTTGAAATGGCAAATTTTTGTAAATTTCTTCAGTCAAACATTGTTTTGAAGAAACATTGACACTAGCAATTGATTAACAAAACAATTATCTTGAATAATTATTGATATAAATAAGCCTGGTAGCTCTGTTTTATTAACCACACTAAGAAAATCGATATAAATTTTGAATTAATTCTTATAAATGAAGAATAATTTCAGTTCCAAATTCCATTTATCTGGCAGATTGCCGTGTTGAAATCCCAAATTTTGGTAAATTTCTTTAGTTTACCAAGAAAAATGGACCCAAGTAATTCATTAACAAATCTATAAACTTGAATAATTATTGATATAAATAAGCCTGGCAGCTCTGTTTTGTTAACCACACTAAGAAAATCGATATAAATTTTGAATTAATTCTTAAGAATGAAGAATAATTTCAGTTCCATAATCCATTTATCTGGCAGATTGCCGTGTTGAAATGCCAAACTTTGGTAAATTTCTTCAGTCAAACAGGGTTTTGAAGAAACATTGACACTAGCAATTGAATAACAAATCAATAAACTTGAATAATTATTGATATAAATAAGCCTGGCAGCGCTGTTTTATTAACCACACTAAGAAAATCGATATAAATTTTGAATTAATTTTTAAGAATTGTGAATATTTCCAGCTGCAAAATCCATTTATATGGCAGATTGCCGTGTTGAAATACCAAATTTTGGTAAATTTCTTTTGTTTAACCAGAAAAATCGACCCAAGTAATTCATAAACAAATCTATAAACTTGAATAATTATTGATATAAATAAGCCTGGCAGCTCTGTTTTGTTAACCACACTAAGAAAATCGATATAAATTTTGAATTAATTCTTAAGAATGAAGAATAATTTCAGTTCCAAAACCCATTTATCTGGCAGATTGCCGTGTTGAAATGCCAAATTTTGGTAAATTTCTTCAGTCAAACAGGGTTTTGAAGATACATTGACACTAGCAATTGATTAACAAATCAATAAACTTGAATAATTATTGATATAAATAAGCCTGGCAGCTCTGTTTTATTAACCACACTAAGAAAATCGATATAAATTTTGAATTAATTCTTAAGAATGAAGAATAATTTCAGTTCCAAAATCCATTTATCTGGCAGATTGCCGTGTTGAAATGCCAAATTTTGGTAAATTTCTTCAGTCAAACAGGGTTTTGAAGAAACATTGACACTAGCAATTGATTAACAAAACAATTAACTTGACTAATTATTGATATAAATAAGCCTGGTAGCTCTGTTTTATTAACCACACTAAGAAAATCGATATAAATTTTGAATTAATTCTTAAGAATGAAGAATAATTTCAGTTCCAAAATCCATTTATCTGGCAGATTGCCGTGTTGAAATGCCAAATTTTGGTAAATTTCTTCAGTCAAACTGGGTTTTGAAGAAACATTGACACTAGCAAATCAAATCAAATCAAATCAAGTTTATTAGTATTTTCAGGTTGAGACAACATTTTAGAAAAGGGCCAAAGTCATCTTGCGACTTATTGGCCCTGTATATAAAAACAGGTACATTATTACTTAACTATTTGTATACAAAGTAGATATAAACAACAAATTGAGTATATTACATAAGGAAACACAAAAAAAAATCGAAGCCGAGGTTTATACAAAACAATAATACAACAAAAAAAAGAAAAAAAAAAAATATATAATAATTAAAATTTAAATTATTTTCTGATTAAAAAAATTGTGAGATATCTAGGGGCAAGTATCATAGTTTAATATTAGGGCTTTGAGTGTTTTTTTTAAGGCAATTTTAGTTTTGCAACCATTTAGGTGTTGACTAATTTTATTGTAACTCTTACAACCCTTATAAAATATCGAATTTAGTTTTTTAGTGGTTCTACAAAAAGGTTCGTCTACTGTATTTATAGTACGTCTGAAGTGATTTTTATTAACTAATTTAAATAATTGGTTTTTATTATTGCCATTGATATTTTCATATATAAATTTTAAATAGTAATATTCAATTATTTCTGTTACGTTTAATAAAGAACATTTACTAAACAAAGGCTTTGTTGGGGTTAACCATGGTACATTAAATATGTTACGAATTGCACGCTTTTGTATACCTTGAATTCTATTCAAGTTATTTAAGCTCGTATTGCCCCAGGCCTGAATACCATAGATTAGATAGGGGTACAATAAACCGTTATAGATTTCAATAAGTGTTTTTCTCGGGAATATTAGCTTGCATTGGTATATTTTATAACAGGCTGATTTAATTTTTTTAACTACTTCATTAGTCTGACAATCGAAGGATAATTTGTAGTCGAACCATACGCCCAAGTACTTGTATTGGAGTACTCTTTTAATAGTTTTTTCGCCTATAGTTAATTTACATATGCTATCATCAATTTGTTTATTAACATTTTTAAAAATTATATATTCCGTTTTTAAAACGTTTAATTTTAGACCGTTATTTTCTAACCATGTTTTAATAATACTGAGAGTGTTATTTGTATTTTCAATAAGTGTTTTTAAGTTAAAATGGTTGAGAATTAAAATCGCGTCATCGGCATATAAGTAAAGACCTTTACGTATTTGATTAACGCAATTGATTAACAAATCAATAAACTTGAATAATTATTGATATAAATAAGCCAGGCAGCTCTGTTTTGTTAACCACACTAAGAAAATCAATATAAATTTTGAATTAATTCTAAAGAATGAAGAAAAATTTCAGTTCCAAAATCCATTTATCTGGCAGCTTGCCGTGTTGAAATGCCAAATTTTGGTAAATTTCTTCAGTCAAACAGGGTTTTGAAGAAACATTGACACTAGCAATTGATTAACAAATCAATAAACTTGAATAATTATTGATATAAATAAGCCTGGCAGCTCTGTTTTGTTAACCACACTAAGAAAATAAATATAAATTTTGAATTAATTCTTAAGAATTATGAATATTTCCAGCTCCAAAATCCATTTATCTGGCAGATTGCCGTGTTGAAATGCCAAATTTTGGTAAATTTCTTCAGTAAAACATTGTTTTGAAGAAACATTGACACTAGCAATTGATTAACAAAACAATTAACTTGAATAATTATTGATATAAATAAGCCTGGTAGCTCTGTTTTATTAACCACACTAAGAAAATCGATATAAATTTTGAATTAATTCTTAAGAATGAAGAATAATTTCAGTTGAAAAATCCATTTATCTGGCAGATTGCCGTGTTGAAATCCCAAATTTTGGTAAATTTCTTCAGTCAAACAGGGTTTTGAAAAAACATTGACACTAGCAATTGATTAACAAAAAAATAAACTTGAATAATTATTGATATAAATAAGCCTGGCAGCTCGGTTTTGTTAACCACATTAAGAAAATAAATATAAATTTTGAATTAATTTTTAAGAATTGTGAATATTTCCAGCTTCAAAATCCATTTATCTGGCAGATTGCCGTGTTGAAATGCCAAATTTTGGTAAATTTCTTCAGTCAAACAGGGTTTTGAAGAAACATTGACACTAGCAATTGATTAACAAATTAATAAATTGAATAATTATTGATATAAATAAGCCTTGCAGCGCTGTTTTATTAACCACACTAAGAAAATCGATATAAATTTTGAATTAATTCTTAAGAATGAAGAATAATACAGTTCCAAAATCCATTTATCTGTCAGATTGCCGTGTTGAAATGCCAAATTTTGGTAAATTTCTTCAGTCAAACAGGGTTTTGAAGAAACATTGACACTAGCAATTGATTAACAAATCAATAAACTTGAATAATTATTGATATAAATAAGCCTGGCAGCTCTGTTTTATTAACCACACTAAGAAAATAAATATAAATTTTGTATTAAATCTTAAGAATGAAGAATAATTTCAGTTCCAAAATCCATTTATCTGGCAGATTGCCGTGTTGAAATGCCAAATTTTGGTAAATTTCTTCAGTCAAACAGGGTTTTGAATAAACATTGACACTAGCAATTGATTAACAAATCAATAAACTTGAATAATTATTGATATAAATAAGCCTGGCAGCTCTGTTTTGTTAACCACACTAAGAAAATAAATATAAATTTTGAATTAATTTTTAAGAATTATGAATATTTCCAGCTCCAAAATCCATTTATCTGGCAGATTACCGTGTTGAAATGCCAAATTTTGGTAAATTTCTTCAGTCAAACAGGGTTTTGAAGAAACATTGACACTAGCAATTGATTAACAAATCAATAAATTTGAATAATTATTGATATAAATAAGCCTGGCAGCTCTGTTTTGTTAACCACACTAAGAAAATAAATATAAATTTTGAATTAATTCTTAAGAATTATTAATATTTCCAGCTCCAAAATCCATTTATCTGGCAGATTGCCGTGTTGAAATGCCAAATTTTGGTAAATTTCTTCAGTCAAACATTGTTTTGAAGAAACATTGACACTAGCAATTGATTAACAAAACAATTAACTTGAATAATTATTGATATAAATAAGCCTGGTAGCTCTGTTTTATTAACCACACTAAGAAAATCGATATAAATTTTGAATTAATTCTTAAGAATGAAGAATAATTTCAGTTCCAAAATCCATTTATCTGGCAGATTGCCGTGTTGAAATCCCAAATTTTGGTAAATTTCTTCAGTCAAACAGGGTTTTGAAAAAACATTGACACTAGCAATTGATTAACAAATCAATAAACTTGAATAATTATTGATATAAATAAGCCTGGCAGCTCGGTTTTGTTAACCACACTAAGAAAATAAATATAAATTTTGAATTAATTCTTAAGAATTATTAATATTTCCAGCTCCAAAATCCATTTATCTGGCAGATTGCCGTGTTGAAATGCCAAATTTTGGTAAATTTCTTCAGTCAAACAGCGTTTTGAAGAAACATTGACACTAGCAATTGATTAACAAATTAATAAATTGAATAATTATTGATATAAATAAGCCTTGCAGCGCTGTTTTATTAACCACACTAAGAAAATCGATATAAATTTTTAATTAATTCTTAAGAATGAAGAATAATTTCAGTTCAAAAATCCATTTATCTGGCAGATTGCCGTGTTTAAATGCCAAATTTTGGTAAATTTCTTCAGTCAAACAGGGTTTTGAAGAAACATTGACACTAGCAATTGATTAACAAATCAATAAACTTGAATAATTATTGATATAAATAAGCCTGGCAGCTCTGTTTTATTAACCACACTAAGAAAATAAATATAAATTTTGTATTAAATCTTAAGAATTATTAATATTTCCAGCTCCAAAATCCATTTATCTTGCAGATTGCCGCATGAAATGCCAAATTTTGGTAAATTTCTTCAGTCAAACAGGGTTTTGAAGAAACATTGACACTAGCAATTGAGTAACAAATCAATAAACTTGAATAATTATTGATATAAATAAGCCTGGCAGCTCTGTTTTGTTAAACACATTAAGAAAATGATATAAATTTTGAATTAATTCTTAAGAATTATGAATATTTCCAGCTCCAAAATCCATTTATATCGTGATTGCCTTGTTGAAATACCAAATTTTGGTAAATTTCTTTAGTTTAACAACAAAAATCGACCCAAGTAATTCATTAACAAATCTATTAACTTGAATAATTATTGATATAAATAAGCCTGGCAGCGCTGTTTTATTAACCACACTAAGAAAATCGATATAAATTTTGAATTAATTTTTAACTTGAATAATTATTGATATAAATAAGCCTGGCAGCTCTGTTTTGTTAACCACACTAAGAAAATCGATATAAATTTTGAATTAATTCTTAAGAATGAAGAATAATTTCAGTTCCAAAATCCATTTATCTGGCAGATTGCCGTGTTGAAATGCCAAACTTTGGTAAATTTCTTCAGTCAAACAGGGTTTTGAAGAAACATTGACACTAGCAATTGATTAACAAATCAATAAACTTGAATAATTATTGATATAAATAAGCCTGGCAGCGCTGTTTTATTAACCACACTAAGAAAATCGATATAAATTTTGAATTAATTTTTAAGAATTGTGAATATTTCCAGCTCCAAAATCCATTTATCTGGCAGATTGCCGTGTTGAAATGGCAAATTTTGGTAAATTTCTTCAGTTAAACAGGGTTTTGAAGAAACATTGACACTAGCAATTGATTAACAAATCAATAAACTTGAATAATTATTGATATAAATAAGCCTGGCAGCTCAGTTTTGTTAACCACACTAAGAAAATAAATATAAATTTTGAATTAATTTTTAAGAATTATGAATATTTCCAGCTCCAAAATCCATTTATATGGCAGATTGCCGTGTTAAAATACCAAATTTTGGTAAATTTCTTTTGTTTAACCAGAAAAATCGACCCAAGTAATTCATAAACAAATCTATAAACTTGAATAATTATTGATATAAATAAGCCTGGCAGCTCTGTTTTGTTAACCACACTAAGAAAATCGATATAAATTTTGAATTAATTCTTAAGAATGAAGAATAATTTCAGTTCCAAAATCCATTTATCTGGCAGATTACCGTGTTGAAATGCCAAATTTTGGTAAATTTCTTCAGTCAAACAGGGTTTTGAAGAAACATTGACACTAGCAATTGATTAACAAATCAATAAACTTGAATAATTATTGATATAAATAAGCCTGGCAGCTCTGTTTTGTTAACCACACTAAGAAAATAAATATAAATTTTGAAATAATTCTTAAGAATTATGAATATTTCCAGCTCCAAAATCCATTTATCTGGCAGATTGCCGTGTTGAAATGCCAAATTTTGGTAAATTTCTTCAGTCAAACAGGGTTTTGAAGAAACATTGACACTAGCAATTGATTAACAAAACAATTAACTTGAATAATTATTGATATAAATAAGCCTGGCAGCTCTGTTTTGTTAACCACATTAAGAAAATAAATATAAATTTTGAAATAATTTTCAAGAATTATGAATATTTCCAGCTCCAAAATCCATTTATCTGGCAGATTGCCGTGTTGAAATGCCAAATTTTGGTAAATTTCTTCAGTCAAACAGGGTTTTGAAGAAACATTGACACTAGCAATTGATTAACAAAACAATTAACTTGAATAATTATTGATATAAATAAGCCTGGCAGCTCTGTTTTGTTAACCACATTAAGAAAATAAATATAAATTTTGAAATAATTTTCAAGAATTATGAATATTTCCAGCTCCAAAATCCATTTATCTGGCAGATTGCCGTGTTGAAATGCCAAATTTTGGTAAATTTCTTCAGTCAAACAGGGTTTTGAAGAAACATTGACACTAGCAATTGATTAACAAAACAATTAACTTGAATAATTATTGATATAAATAAGCCTGGTAGCTCTGTTTTATTAACCACACTAAGAAAATCGATATAAATTTTGAATTAATTCTTAAGAATGAAGAATAATTTCAGTTCCAAAATCCATTTATCTGGCAGATTGCCGTGTTGAAATGCCAAATTTTGGTAAATTTCTTCAGTCAAACAGGGTTTTGAAGAAACATTGACACTAGCAATTGATTAACAAATCAATTAACTTGAATAATTATTGATATAAATAAGCCTGGCAGCTCAGTTTTGTTAACCACACTAAGAAAATAAATATAAATTTTGAATTAATTTTTAAGAATTATGAATATTTCCAGCTCCAAAATCCATTTATCTGGCAGATTACCGTGTTGAAATGCCAAATTTTGGTAAATTTCTTCAGTCAAACAGGGTTTTGAAGAAACATTGACACTAGCAATTGATTAACAAATCAATAAACTTGAATAATTATTGATATAAATAAGCCTGGCAGCTCTGTTTTGTTAACCACACTAAGAAAATAAATATAAATTTTGAAATAATTCTTAAGAATTATGAATATTTCCAGCTCCAAAATCCATTTATCTGGCAGATTGACGTGTTGAAATGCCAAATTTTGGTAAATTTCTTCAGTCAAACAGGGTTTTGAAGAAACATTGACACTAGCAATTGATTAACAAAACAATTAACTTGAATAATTATTGATATAAATAAGCCTGGTAGCTCTGTTTTATTAACCACACTAAGAAAATCGATATAAATTTTGAATTAATTCTTAAGAATGAAGAATAATTTCAGTTCCAAAATCCATTTATCTGGCAGATTGCCGTGTTGAAATCCCAAATTTTGGTAAATTTCTTCAGTCAAACAGGGTTTTGAAAAAACATTGACACTAGCAATTGATTAACAAATCAATAAACTTGAATAATTATTGATATAAATAAGCCTGGCAGCTCTGTTTTGTTAACCACATTAAGAAAATAAATATAAATTTTGAAATAATTTTCAAGAATTATGAATATTTCCAGCTCCAAAATCCATTTATCTGGCAGATTGCCGTGTTGAAATGCCAAATTTTGGTAAATTTCTTCAGTCAAACAGGGTTTTGAAGAAACATTGACACTAGCAATTGATTAACAAAACAATTAACTTGAATAATTATTGATATAAATAAGCCTGGTAGCTCTGTTTTATTAACCACACTAAGAAAATCGATATAAATTTTGAATTAATTCTTAAGAATGAAGAATAATTTCAGTTCCAAAATCCATTTATCTGGCAGATTGCCGTGTTGAAATGCCAAATTTTGGTAAATTTCTTCAGTCAAACAGGGTTTTGAAGAAACATTGACACTAGCAATTGATTAACAAATCAATTAACTTGAAAAATTATTGATATAAATAAGCCTGGCAGCTCAGTTTTGTTAACCACACTAAGAAAATAAATATAAATTTTGAATTAATTTTTAAGAATTATGAATATTTCCAGCTCCAAAATCCATTTATCTGGCAGATTACCGTGTTGAAATGCCAAATTTTGGTAAATTTCTTCAGTCAAACAGGGTTTTGAAGAAACATTGACACTAGCAATTGATTAACAAATCAATAAACTTGAATAATTATTGATATAAATAAGCCTGGCAGCTCTGTTTTGTTAACCACACTAAGAAAATAAATATAAATTTTGAAATAATTCTTAAGAATTATGAATATTTCCAGCTCCAAAATCCATTTATCTGGCAGATTGCCGTGTTGAAATGCCAAATTTTGGTAAATTTCTTCAGTCAAACAGGGTTTTGAAGAAACATTGACACTAGCAATTGATTAACAAAACAATTAACTTGAATAATTATTGATATAAATAAGCCTGGTAGCTCTGTTTTATTAACCACACTAAGAAAATCGATATAAATTTTGAATTAATTCTTAAGAATGAAGAATAATTTCAGTTCCAAAATCCATTTATCTGGCAGATTGCCGTGTTGAAATCCCAAATTTTGGTAAATTTCTTCAGTCAAACAGGGTTTTGAAAAAACATTGACACTAGCAATTGATTAACAAATCAATAAACTTGAATAATTATTGATATAAATAAGCCTGGCAGCTCTGTTTTGTTAACCACATTAAGAAAATAAATATAAATTTTGAAATAATTTTCAAGAATTATGAATATTTCCAGCTCCAAAATCCATTTATCTGGCAGATTGCCGTGTTGAAATGCCAAATTTTGGTAAATTTCTTCAGTCAAACAGGGTTTTGAAGAAACATTGACACTAGCAATTGATTAACAAAACAATTAACTTGAATAATTATTGATATAAATAAGCCTGGTAGCTCTGTTTTATTAACCACACTAAGAAAATAAATATAAATTTTGAATTAATTTTTAAAAATTATAAATATTTCCAGCTCCAAAATCCATTCATCTGGCAGATTGCCGTGTTGAAATGCCAAATTTTGGTAAATTTCTTCAGTCAAACAGGGTTTTGAAGAAACATTGACACTAGCAATTGATTAACAAAACAATTAACTTGAATAATTATTGATATAAATAAGCCTGGTAGCTCTGTTTTATTAACCACACTAAGAAAATCGATATAAATTTTGAATTAATTCTTAAGAATGAAGAATAATTTCAGTTCCAAAATCCATTTATCTGGCAGATTGCCGTGTTGAAATGCCAAATTTTGGTAAATTTCTTCAGTCAAACAGGGTTTTGAAGAAACATTGACACTAGCAATTGATTAACAAATCAATAAACTTGAATAATTATTGATATAAAGAAGCCTGGCAGCTCTGTTTTGTTAACCACACTAAGAAAATAAATATAAATTTTGAAATAATTCTTAAGAATTATGAATATTTCCAGCTCCAAAATCCATTTATCTGGCAGATTGCCGTGTTGAAATGCCAAATTTTGGTAAATTTCTTCAGTCAAACAGGGTTTTGAAGAAACATTGACACTAGCAATTGATTAACAAAACAATTAACTTGAATAATTATTGATATAAATAAGCCTGGTAGCTCTGTTTTATTAACCACACTAAGAAAATCGATATAAATTTTGAATTAATTCTTAAGAATGAAGAATAATTTCAGTTCCAAAATCCATTTATCTGGCAGATTGCCGTGTTGAAATCCCAAATTTTGGTAAATTTCTTCAGTCAAACAGGGTTTTGAAAAAACATTGACACTAGCAATTGATTAACAAATCAATAAACTTGAATAATTATTGATATAAATAAGCCTGGCAGCTCTGTTTTGTTAACCACATTAAGAAAATAAATATAAATTTTGAAATAATTTTCAAGAATTATGAATATTTCCAGCTCCAAAATCCATTTATCTGGCAGATTGCCGTGTTGAAATGCCAAATTTTGGTAAATTTCTTCAGTCAAACAGGGTTTTGAAGAAACATTGACACTAGCAATTGATTAACAAATCAATTAACTTGAATAATTATTGATATAAATAAGCCTGGCAGCTCAGTTTTGTTAACCACACTAAGAAAATAAATATAAATTTTGAATTAATTTTTAAGAATTATGAATATTTCCAGCTCCAAAATCCATTTATCTGGCAGATTACCGTGTTGAAATGCCAAATTTTGGTAAATTTCTTCAGTCAAACAGGGTTTTAAAGAAACATTGACACTAGCAATTGATTAACAAATCAATAAACTTGAATAATTATTGATCTAAATAAACCTGGCAGCTTTGTTTTGTTAACCACACTAAGAAAATAAATATAAATTTTGAATTAATTCTTAAGAATGAAGAATAATTTCAGTTCCAAAATCCATTTATCTGGCAGATTGCCGTGTTGAAATGCCAAATTTTGGTAAATTTCTTCAGTCAAACAGGGTTTTGAAGAAACATTGACACTAGCAATTGATTAACAAAACAATTAACTTGAATAATTATTGATATAAATAAGCCTGGTAGCTCTGTTTTATTAACCACACTAAGAAAATCGATATAAATTTTGAATTAATTCTTAAGAATGAAGAATAATTTCAGTTCCAAAATCCATTTATCTGGCAGATTGCCGTGTTGAAATCCCAAATTTTGGTAAATTTCTTCAGTCAAACAGGGTTTTGAAAAAACATTGACACTAGCAATTGATTAACAAATCAATAAACTTGAATAATTATTGATATAAATAAGCCTGGCAGCTCTGTTTTGTTAACCACATTAAGAAAATAAATATAAATTTTGAAATAATTTTCAAGAATTATGAATATTTCCAGCTCCAAAATCCATTTATCTGGCAGATTGCCGTGTTGAAATGCCAAATTTTGGTAAATTTCTTCAGTCAAACAGGGTTTTGAAGAAACATTGACACTAGCAATTGATTAACAAATCAATAAACTTGAATAATTATTGATATAAATAAGCCTGGCAGCTCTGTTTTGTTAACCACACTAAGAAAATAAATATAAATTTTGAATTAATTTTTAAAAATTATAAATATTTCCAGCTCCAAAATCCATTTATCTGGCAGATTGCCGTGTTGAAATGCCAAATTTTGGTAAATTTCTTCAGTCAAACAGGGTTTTGAAGAAACATTGACACTAGCAATTGATTAACAAAACAATTAACTTGAATAATTATTGATATAAATAAGCCTGGTAGCTCTGTTTTATTAACCACACTAAGAAAATCGATATAAATTTTGAATTAATTCTTAAGAATGAAGAATAATTTCAGTTCCAAAATCCATTTATCTGGCAGATTGCCGTGTTGAAATGCCAAATTTTGGTAAATTTCTTCAGTCAAACAGGGTTTTGAAGAAACATTGACACTAGCAATTGATTAACAAATCAATAAACTTGAATAATTATTGATATAAATAAGCCTGGCAGCTCTGTTTTGTTAACCACACTAAGAAAATAAATATAAATTTTGAATTAATTTTTAAAAATTATAAATATTTCCAGCTCCAAAATCCATTTACCTGGCAGATTGCCGTGTTGAAATGCCAAATTTTAGTAAATTTCTTCAGTCAAACAGGGTTTTGAAGAAACATTGACACTAGCAATTGATTAACAAATCAATAAACTTGAATAATTATTGATATAAATAAGCCTGGCAGCGCTGTTTTATTAACCACACTAAGAAAATCGATATAAATTTTGAATTAATTTTTAAGAATTGTGAATAATTTCAGTTCCAAAATCCATTTATCTGGCAGATTGCCGTGTTGAAATGCCAAATTTTGGTAAATTTCTTCAGTCAAACAGGGTTTTGAAGAAACATTGACACTAGCAATTGATTAACAAATCAATTAACTTGAATAATTATTGATTTAAATAAGCCTGGCAGCTCAGTTTTGTTAACCACACTAAGAAAATAAATATAAATTTTGAATTAATTTTTAAGAATTATGAATATTTCCAGCTCCAAAATCCATTTATCTGGCAGATTACCGTGTTGAAATGCCAAATTTTGGTAAATTTCTTCAGTCAAACAGGGTTTTAAAGAAACATTGACACTAGCAATTGATTAACAAATCAATAAACTTGAATAATTATTGATCTAAATAAACCTGGCAGCTTTGTTTTGTTAACCACACTAAGAAAATAAATATAAATTTTGAATTAATTCTTAAGAATGAAGAATAATTTCAGTTCCAAAATCCATTTATCTGGCAGATTGCCGTGTTGAAATGCCAAATTTTGGTAAATTTCTTCAGTCAAACAGGGTTTTGAAGAAACATTGACACTAGCAATTGATTAACAAATCAATAAACTTGAATAATTATTGATATAAATAAGCCTGGCAGCTCTGTTTTGTTAACCACACTAAGAAAATAAATATAAATTTTGAAATAATTCTTAAGAATTATGAATATTTCCAGCTCCAAAATCCATTTATCTGGCAGATTGCCGTGTTGAAATGCCAAATTTTGGTAAATTTCTTCAGTCAAACAGGGTTTTGAAGAAACATTGACACTAGCAATTGATTAACAAAACAATTAACTTGAATAATTATTGATATAAATAAGCCTGGTAGCTCTGTTTTATTAACCACACTAAGAAAATCGATATAAATTTTGAATTAATTCTTAAGAATGAAGAATAATTTCAGTTCCAAAATCCATTTATCTGGCAGATTGCCGAGTTGAAATCCCAAATTTTGGTAAATTTCTTCAGTCAAACAGGGTTTTGAAAAAACATTGACACTAGCAATTGATTAACAAATCAATAAACTTGAATAATTATTGATATAAATAAGCCTGGCAGCTCTGTTTTGTTAACCACATTAAGAAAATAAATATAAATTTTGAAATAATTTTCAAGAATTATGAATATTTCCAGCTCCAAAATCCATTTATCTGGCAGATTGCCGTGTTGAAATCGCAAATTTTGGTAAATTTCTTCAGTCAAACAGAGTTTTGAAAAAACATTGACACTAGCAATTGATTAACAAATCAATAAACTTGAATAATTATTGATATAAATAAGCCTGGCAGCTTTGTTTTGTTAACCACACTAAGAAAATAAATATAAATTTTGAATTAATTCTTAAGAATTATGAATAATTTCAGTTCCAAAATCCATTTATCTGGCAGATTGCCGTGTTGAAATGCCAAATTTTGGTAAATTTCTTCAGTCAAACAGGGTTTTGAAGAAACATTGACACTAGCAATTGATTAACAAATCAATAAACTTGAATAATTATTGATATAAATAAGCCTGGCCGCTCTGTTTTGTTAACCACACTAAGAAAATAAATATAAATTTTGAAATAATTCTTAAGAATTATGAATATTTCCAGCTCCAAAATCCATTTATCTGGCAGATTGCCGTGTTGAAATGCCAAATTTTGGTAAATTTCTTCAGTCAAACAGGGTTTTGAAGAAACATTGACACTAGCAATTGATTAACAAAACAATTAACTTGAATAATTATTGATATAAATAAGCCTGGTAGCTCTGTTTTATTAACCACACTAAGAAAATCGATATAAATTTTGAATTAATTCTTAAGAATGAAGAATAATTTCAGTTCCAAAATCCATTTATCTGGCAGATTGCCGTGTTAAAATGCCAAATTTTGGTAAATTTCTTCAGTCAAACAGGGTTTTGAAGAAACATTGACACTAGCAATTGATTAACAAATCAATAAACTTGAATAATTATTGATATAAATAAGCCTGGCAGCTCTGTTTTGTTAACCACACTAAGAAATAAATATAAATTTTGAATTAATTTTTAAAAATTATAAATATTTCCAGCTCCAAAATCCATTTACCTGGCAGATTGCCGTGTTGAAATGCCAAATTTTGGTAAATTTCTTCAGTCAAACAGGGTTTTGAAGAAACATTGACACTAGCAATTGATTAACAAATCAATTAACTTGAATAATTATTGATATAAATAAGCCTGGCAGCTCAGTTTTGTTAACCACACTAAGAAAATAAATATAAATTTTGAATTAATTTTTAAGAATTATGAATATTTCCAGCTCCAAAATCCATTTATCTGGCAGATTACCGTGTTGAAATGCCAAATTTTGGTAAATTTCTTCAGTCAAACAGGGTTTTAAAGAAACATTGACACTAGCAATTGATTAACAAATCAATAAACTTGAATAATTATTGATCTAAATAAACCTGGCAGCTTTGTTTTGTTAACCACATTAAGAAAATAAATATAAATTTTGAATTAATTCTTAAGAATGAAGAATAATTTCAGTTCCAAAATCCATTTATCTGGCAGATTGCCGTGTTGAAATGCCAAATTTTGGTAAATTTCTTCAGTCAAACAGGGTTTTGAAGAAACATTGACACTAGCAATTGATTAACAAATCAATAAACTTGAATAATTATTGATATAAATAAGCCTGGCAGCTCTGTTTTGTTAACCACACTAAGAAAATAAATATAAATTTTGAAATAATTCTTAAGAATTATGAATATTTCCAGCTCCAAAATCCATTTATCTGGCAGATTGCCGTGTTGAAATGCCAAATTTTGGTAAATTTCTTCAGTCAAACAGGGTTTTGAAGAAACATTGACACTAGCAATTGAATAACAAAACAATTAACTTGAATAATTATTGATATAAATAAGCCTGGTAGCTCTGTTTTATTAACCACACTAAGAAAATCGATATAAATTTTGAATTAATTCTTAAGAATGAAGAATAATTTCAGTTCCAAAATCCATTTATCTGGCAGATTGCCGAGTTGAAATCCCAAATTTTGGTAAATTTCTTCAGTCAAACAGGGTTTTGAAAAAACATTGACACTAGCAATTGATTAACAAATCAATAAACTTGAATAATTATTGATATAAATAAGCCTGGCAGCTCTGTTTTGTTAACCACATTAAGAAAATAAATATAAATTTTGAAATAATTTTCAAGAATTATGAATATTTCCAGCTCCAAAATCCATTTATCTGGCAGATTGCCGTGTTGAAATCGCAAATTTTGGTAAATTTCTTCAGTCAAACAGAGTTTTGAAAAAACATTGACACTAGCAATTGATTAACAAATCAATAAACTTGAATAATTATTGATCTAAATAAACCTGGCAGCTTTGTTTTGTTAACCACACTAAGAAAATAAATATAAATTTTGAATTAATTCTTAAGAATGAAGAATAATTTCAGTTCCAAAATCCATTTATCTGGCAGATTGCCGTGTTGAAATGCCAAATTTTGGTAAATTTCTTCAGTCAAACAGGGTTTTGAAGAAACATTGACACTAGCAATTGATTAACAAAACAATTAACTTGAATAATTATTGATATAAATAAGCCTGGTAGCTCTGTTTTATTAACCACACTAAGAAAATCGATATAAATTTTGAATTAATTCTTAAGAATGAAGAATAATTTCAGTTCCAAAATCCATTTATCTGGCAGATTGCCGTGTTGAAATCCCAAATTTTGGTAAATTTCTTCAGTCAAACAGGGTTTTGAAAAAACATTGACACTAGCAATTGATTAACAAATCAATAAACTTGAATAATTATTGATATAAATAAGCCTGGCAGCTCTGTTTTGTTAACCACATTAAGAAAATAAATATAAATTTTGAAATAATTTTCAAGAATTATGAATATTTCCAGCTCCAAAATCCATTTATCTGGCAGATTGCCGTGTTGAAATGCCAAATTTTGGTAAATTTCTTCAGTCAAACAGGGTTTTGAAGAAACATTGACACTAGCAATTGATTAACAAATCAATAAACTTGAATAATTATTGATATAAATAAGCCTGGCAGCTCTGTTTTGTTAACCACACTAAGAAAATAAATATAAATTTTGAATTAATTTTTAAAAATTATAAATATTTCCAGCTCCAAAATCCATTTATCTGGCAGATTGCCGTGTTGAAATGCCAAATTTTGGTAAATTTCTTCAGTCAAACAGGGTTTTGAAGAAACATTGACACTAGCAATTGATTAACAAAACAATTAACTTGAATAATTATTGATATAAATAAGCCTGGTAGCTCTGTTTTATTAACCACACTAAGAAAATCGATATAAATTTTGAATTAATTCTTAAGAATGAAGAATAATTTCAGTTCCAAAATCCATTTATCTGGCAGATTGCCGTGTTGAAATGCCAAATTTTGGTAAATTTCTTCAGTCAAACAGGGTTTTGAAGAAACATTGACACTAGCAATTGATTAACAAATCAATAAACTTGAATAATTATTGATATAAATAAGCCTGGCAGCTCTGTTTTGTTAACCACATTAAGAAAATAAATATAAATTTTGAAATAATTTTCAAGAATTATGAATATTTCCAGCTCCAAAATCCATTTATCTGGCAGATTGCCGTGTTGAAATGCCAAATTTTGGTAAATTTCTTCAGTCAAACAGGGTTTTGAAGAAACATTGACACTAGCAATTGATTAACAAAACAATTAACTTGAATAATTATTGATATAAATAAGCCTGGTAGCTCTGTTTTATTAACCACACTAAGAAAATAAATATAAATTTTGAATTAATTTTTAAAAATTATAAATATTTCCAGCTCCAAAATCCATTCATCTGGCAGATTGCCGTGTTGAAATGCCAAATTTTGGTAAATTTCTTCAGTCAAACAGGGTTTTGAAGAAACATTGACACTAGCAATTGATTAACAAAACAATTAACTTGAATAATTATTGATATAAATAAGCCTGGTAGCTCTGTTTTATTAACCACACTAAGAAAATCGATATAAATTTTGAATTAATTCTTAAGAATGAAGAATAATTTCAGTTCCAAAATCCATTTATCTGGCAGATTGCCGTGTTGAAATGCCAAATTTTGGTAAATTTCTTCAGTCAAACAGGGTTTTGAAGAAACATTGACACTAGCAATTGATTAACAAATCAATTAACTTGAAAAATTATTGATATAAATAAGCCTGGCAGCTCAGTTTTGTTAACCACACTAAGAAAATAAATATAAATTTTGAATTAATTTTTAAGAATTATGAATATTTCCAGCTCCAAAATCCATTTATCTGGCAGATTACCGTGTTGAAATGCCAAATTTTGGTAAATTTCTTCAGTCAAACAGGGTTTTAAAGAAACATTGACACTAGCAATTGATTAACAAATCAATAAACTTGAATAATTATTGATCTAAATAAACCTGGCAGCTTTGTTTTGTTAACCACACTAAGAAAATAAATATAAATTTTGAATTAATTCTTAAGAATGAAGAATAATTTCAGTTCCAAAATCCATTTATCTGGCAGATTGCCGTGTTGAAATCCCAAATTTTGGTAAATTTCTTCAGTCAAACAGGGTTTTGAAGAAACATTGACACTAGCAATTGATTAACAAAACAATTAACTTGAATAATTATTGATATAAATAAGCCTGGTAGCTCTGTTTTATTAACCACACTAAGAAAATCGATATAAATTTTGAATTAATTCTTAAGAATGAAGAATAATTTCAGTTCCAAAATCCATTTATCTGGCAGATTGCCGTGTTGAAATCCCAAATTTTGGTAAATTTCTTCAGTCAAACAGGGTTTTGAAAAAACATTGACACTAGCAATTGATTAACAAATCAATAAACTTGAATAATTATTGATATAAATAAGCCTGGCAGCTCTGTTTTGTTAACCACATTAAGAAAATAAATATAAATTTTGAAATAATTTTCAAGAATTATGAATATTTCCAGCTCCAAAATCCATTTATCTGGCAGATTGCCGTGTTGAAATGCCAAATTTTGGTAAATTTCTTCAGTCAAACAGGGTTTTGAAGAAACATTGACACTAGCAATTGATTAACAAATCAATTAACTTGAATAATTATTGATATAAATAAGCCTGGCAGCTCAGTTTTGTTAACCACACTAAGAAAATAAATATAAATTTTGAATTAATTTTTAAGAATTATGAATATTTCCAGCTCCAAAATCCATTTATCTGGCAGATTACCGTGTTGAAATGCCAAATTTTGGTAAATTTCTTCAGTCAAACAGGGTTTTAAAGAAACATTGACACTAGCAATTGATTAACAAATCAATAAACTTGAATAATTATTGATCTAAATAAACCTGGCAGCTTTGTTTTGTTAACCACACTAAGAAAATAAATATAAATTTTGAATTAATTCTTAAGAATGAAGAATAATTTCAGTTCCAAAATCCATTTATCTGGCAGATTGCCGTGTTGAAATGCCAAATTTTGGTAAATTTCTTCAGTCAAACAGGGTTTTGAAGAAACATTGACACTAGCAATTGATTAACAAAACAATTAACTTGAATAATTATTGATATAAATAAGCCTGGTAGCTCTGTTTTATTAACCACACTAAGAAAATCGATATAAATTTTGAATTAATTCTTAAGAATGAAGAATAATTTCAGTTCCAAAATCCATTTATCTGGCAGATTGCCGTGTTGAAATCCCAAATTTTGGTAAATTTCTTCAGTCAAACAGGGTTTTGAAAAAACATTGACACTAGCAATTGATTAACAAATCAATAAACTTGAATAATTATTGATATAAATAAGCCTGGCAGCTCTGTTTTGTTAACCACATTAAGAAAATAAATATAAATTTTGAAATAATTTTCAAGAATTATGAATATTTCCAGCTCCAAAATCCATTTATCTGGCAGATTGCCGTGTTGAAATGCCAAATTTTGGTAAATTTCTTCAGTCAAACAGGGTTTTGAAGAAACATTGACACTAGCAATTGATTAACAAATCAATAAACTTGAATAATTATTGATATAAATAAGCCTGGCAGCTCTGTTTTGTTAACCACACTAAGAAAATAAATATAAATTTTGAATTAATTTTTAAAAATTATAAATATTTCCAGCTCCAAAATCCATTTATCTGGCAGATTGCCGTGTTGAAATGCCAAATTTTGGTAAATTTCTTCAGTCAAACAGGGTTTTGAAGAAACATTGACACTAGCAATTGATTAACAAAACAATTAACTTGAATAATTATTGATATAAATAAGCCTGGTAGCTCTGTTTTATTAACCACACTAAGAAAATCGATATAAATTTTGAATTAATTCTTAAGAATGAAGAATAATTTCAGTTCCAAAATCCATTTATCTGGCAGATTGCCGTGTTGAAATGCCAAATTTTGGTAAATTTCTTCAGTCAAACAGGGTTTTGAAGAAACATTGACACTAGCAATTGATTAACAAATCAATAAACTTGAATAATTATTGATATAAATAAGCCTGGCAGCTCTGTTTTGTTAACCACACTAAGAAAATAAATATAAATTTTGAATTAATTTTTAAAAATTATAAATATTTCCAGCTCCAAAATCCATTTACCTGGCAGATTGCCGTGTTGAAATGCCAAATTTTAGTAAATTTCTTCAGTCAAACAGGGTTTTGAAGAAACATTGACACTAGCAATTGATTAACAAATCAATAAACTTGAATAATTATTGATATAAATAAGCCTGGCAGCGCTGTTTTATTAACCACACTAAGAAAATCGATATAAATTTTGAATTAATTTTTAAGAATTGTGAATAATTTCAGTTCCAAAATCCATTTATCTGGCAGATTGCCGTGTTGAAATGCCAAATTTTGGTAAATTTCTTCAGTCAAACAGGGTTTTGAAGAAACATTGACACTAGCAATTGATTAACAAATCAATTAACTTGAATAATTATTGATTTAAATAAGCCTGGCAGCTCAGTTTTGTTAACCACACTAAGAAAATAAATATAAATTTTGAATTAATTTTTAAGAATTATGAATATTTCCAGCTCCAAAATCCATTTATCTGGCAGATTACCGTGTTGAAATGCCAAATTTTGGTAAATTTCTTCAGTCAAACAGGGTTTTAAAGAAACATTGACACTAGCAATTGATTAACAAATCAATAAACTTGAATAATTATTGATCTAAATAAACCTGGCAGCTTTGTTTTGTTAACCACACTAAGAAAATAAATATAAATTTTGAATTAATTCTTAAGAATGAAGAATAATTTCAGTTCCAAAATCCATTTATCTGGCAGATTGCCGTGTTGAAATGCCAAATTTTGGTAAATTTCTTCAGTCAAACAGGGTTTTGAAGAAACATTGACACTAGCAATTGATTAACAAATCAATAAACTTGAATAATTATTGATATAAATAAGCCTGGCAGCTCTGTTTTGTTAACCACACTAAGAAAATAAATATAAATTTTGAAATAATTCTTAAGAATTATGAATATTTCCAGCTCCAAAATCCATTTATCTGGCAGATTGCCGTGTTGAAATGCCAAATTTTGGTAAATTTCTTCAGTCAAACAGGGTTTTGAAGAAACATTGACACTAGCAATTGATTAACAAAACAATTAACTTGAATAATTATTGATATAAATAAGCCTGGTAGCTCTGTTTTATTAACCACACTAAGAAAATCGATATAAATTTTGAATTAATTCTTAAGAATGAAGAATAATTTCAGTTCCAAAATCCATTTATCTGGCAGATTGCCGAGTTGAAATCCCAAATTTTGGTAAATTTCTTCAGTCAAACAGGGTTTTGAAAAAACATTGACACTAGCAATTGATTAACAAATCAATAAACTTGAATAATTATTGATATAAATAAGCCTGGCAGCTCTGTTTTGTTAACCACATTAAGAAAATAAATATAAATTTTGAATTAATTCTTAAGAATTATGAATAATTTCAGTTCCAAAATCCATTTATCTGGCAGATTGCCGTGTTGAAATGCCAAATTTTGGTAAATTTCTTCAGTCAAACAGGGTTTTGAAGAAACATTGACACTAGCAATTGATTAACAAATCAATAAACTTGAATAATTATTGATATAAATAAGCCTGGCCGCTCTGTTTTGTTAACCACACTAAGAAAATAAATATAAATTTTGAAATAATTCTTAAGAATTATGAATATTTCCAGCTCCAAAATCCATTTATCTGGCAGATTGCCGTGTTGAAATGCCAAATTTTGGTAAATTTCTTCAGTCAAACAGGGTTTTGAAGAAACATTGACACTAGCAATTGATTAACAAAACAATTAACTTGAATAATTATTGATATAAATAAGCCTGGTAGCTCTGTTTTATTAACCACACTAAGAAAATCGATATAAATTTTGAATTAATTCTTAAGAATGAAGAATAATTTCAGTTCCAAAATCCATTTATCTGGCAGATTGCCGTGTTAAAATGCCAAATTTTGGTAAATTTCTTCAGTCAAACAGGGTTTTGAAGAAACATTGACACTAGCAATTGATTAACAAATCAATAAACTTGAATAATTATTGATATAAATAAGCCTGGCAGCTCTGTTTTGTTAACCACACTAAGAAATAAATATAAATTTTGAATTAATTTTTAAAAATTATAAATATTTCCAGCTCCAAAATCCATTTACCTGGCAGATTGCCGTGTTGAAATGCCAAATTTTGGTAAATTTCTTCAGTCAAACAGGGTTTTGAAGAAACATTGACACTAGCAATTGATTAACAAATCAATAAACTTGAATAATTATTGATATAAATAAGCCTGGCAGCGCTGTTTTATTAACCACACTAAGAAAATCGATATAAATTTTGAATTAATTTTTAAGAATTGTGAATAATTTCAGTTCCAAAATCCATTTATCTGGCAGATTGCCGTGTTGAAATGCCAAATTTTGGTAAATTTCTTCAGTCAAACAGGGTTTTGAAGAAACATTGACACTAGCAATTGATTAACAAATCAATAAACTTGAATAATTATTGATATAAATAAGCCTGGCAGCGCTGTTTTATTAACCACACTAAGAAAATCGATATAAATTTTGAAATAATTCTTAAGAATTATGAATATTTCCAGCTCCAAAATCCATTTATCTGGCAGATTGCCGTGTTGAAATGCCAAATTTTGGTAAATTTCTTCAGTCAAACAGGGTTTTGAAGAAACATTGACACTAGCAATTGATTAACAAAACAATTAACTTGAATAATTATTGATATAAATAAGCCTGGTAGCTCTGTTTTATTAACCACACTAAGAAAATCGATATAAATTTTGAATTAATTCTTAAGAATGAAGAATAATTTCAGTTCCAAAATCCATTTATCTGGCAGATTGCCGTGTTAAAATGCCAAATTTTGGTAAATTTCTTCAGTCAAACAGGGTTTTGAAGAAACATTGACACTAGCAATTGATTAACAAATCAATAAACTTGAATAATTATTGATATAAATAAGCCTGGCAGCTCTGTTTTGTTAACCACACTAAGAAAATAAATATAAATTTTGAATTAATTTTTAAAAATTATAAATATTTCCAGCTCCAAAATCCATTTACCTGGCAGATTGCCGTGTTGAAATGCCAAATTTTGGTAAATTTCTTCAGTCAAACAGGGTTTTGAAGAAACATTGACACTAGCAATTGATTAACAAATCAATAAACTTGAATAATTATTGATATAAATAAGCCTGGCAGCGCTGTTTTATTAACCACACTAAGAAAATCGATATAAATTTTGAATTAATTTTTAAGAATTGTGAATAATTTCAGTTCCAAAATCCATTTATCTGGCAGATTGCCGTGTTGAAATGCCAAATTTTGGTAAATTTCTTCAGTCAAACAGGGTTTTGAAGAAACATTGACACTAGCAATTGATTAACAAATCAATTAACTTGAATAATTATTGATATAAATAAGCCTGGCAGCTCAGTTTTGTTAACCACACTAAGAAAATAAATATAAATTTTGAATTAATTTTTAAGAATTATGAATATTTCCAGCTCCAAAATCCATTTATCTGGCAGATTACCGTGTTGAAATGCCAAATTTTGGTAAATTTCTTCAGTCAAACAGGGTTTTAAAGAAACATTGACACTAGCAATTGATTAACAAATCAATAAACTTGAATAATTATTGATCTAAATAAACCTGGCAGCTTTGTTTTGTTAACCACACTAAGAAAATAAATATAAATTTTGAATTAATTCTTAAGAATGAAGAATAATTTCAGTTCCAAAATCCATTTATCTGGCAGATTGCCGTGTTGAAATGCCAAATTTTGGTAAATTTCTTCAGTCAAACAGGGTTTTGAAGAAACATTGACACTAGCAATTGATTAACAAATCAATAAACTTGAATAATTATTGATATAAATAAGCCTGGCAGCTCTGTTTTGTTAACCACACTAAGAAAATAAATATAAATTTTGAAATAATTCTTAAGAATTATGAATATTTCCAGCTCCAAAATCCATTTATCTGGCAGATTGCCGTGTTGAAATGCCAAATTTTGGTAAATTTCTTCAGTCAAACAGGGTTTTGAAGAAACATTGACACTAGCAATTGATTAACAAAACAATTAACTTGAATAATTATTGATATAAATAAGCCTGGTAGCTCTGTTTTATTAACCACACTAAGAAAATCGATATAAATTTTGAATTAATTCTTAAGAATGAAGAATAATTTCAGTTCCAAAATCCATTTATCTGGCAGATTGCCGAGTTGAAATCCCAAATTTTGGTAAATTTCTTCAGTCAAACAGGGTTTTGAAAAAACATTGACACTAGCAATTGATTAACAAATCAATAAACTTGAATAATTATTGATATAAATAAGCCTGGCAGCTCTGTTTTGTTAACCACATTAAGAAAATAAATATAAATTTTGAAATAATTTTCAAGAATTATGAATATTTCCAGCTCCAAAATCCATTTATCTGGCAGATTGCCGTGTTGAAATCGCAAATTTTGGTAAATTTCTTCAGTCAAACAGAGTTTTGAAAAAACATTGACACTAGCAATTGATTAACAAATCAATAAACTTGAATAATTATTGATCTAAATAAACCTGGCAGCTTTGTTTTGTTAACCACACTAAGAAAATAAATATAAATTTTGAATTAATTCTTAAGAATGAAGAATAATTTCAGTTCCAAAATCCATTTATCTGGCAGATTGCCGTGTTGAAATGCCAAATTTTGGTAAATTTCTTCAGTCAAACAGGGTTTTGAAGAAACATTGACACTAGCAATTGATTAACAAAACAATTAACTTGAATAATTATTGATATAAATAAGCCTGGTAGCTCTGTTTTATTAACCACACTAAGAAAATCGATATAAATTTTGAATTAATTCTTAAGAATGAAGAATAATTTCAGTTCCAAAATCCATTTATCTGGCAGATTGCCGTGTTGAAATCCCAAATTTTGGTAAATTTCTTCAGTCAAACAGGGTTTTGAAAAAACATTGACACTAGCAATTGATTAACAAATCAATAAACTTGAATAATTATTGATATAAATAAGCCTGGCAGCTCTGTTTTGTTAACCACATTAAGAAAATAAATATAAATTTTGAAATAATTTTCAAGAATTATGAATATTTCCAGCTCCAAAATCCATTTATCTGGCAGATTGCCGTGTTGAAATGCCAAATTTTGGTAAATTTCTTCAGTCAAACAGGGTTTTGAAGAAACATTGACACTAGCAATTGATTAACAAATCAATAAACTTGAATAATTATTGATATAAATAAGCCTGGCAGCTCTGTTTTGTTAACCACACTAAGAAAATAAATATAAATTTTGAATTAATTTTTAAAAATTATAAATATTTCCAGCTCCAAAATCCATTTATCTGGCAGATTGCCGTGTTGAAATGCCAAATTTTGGTAAATTTCTTCAGTCAAACAGGGTTTTGAAGAAACATTGACACTAGCAATTGATTAACAAAACAATTAACTTGAATAATTATTGATATAAATAAGCCTGGTAGCTCTGTTTTATTAACCACACTAAGAAAATCGATATAAATTTTGAATTAATTCTTAAGAATGAAGAATAATTTCAGTTCCAAAATCCATTTATCTGGCAGATTGCCGTGTTGAAATGCCAAATTTTGGTAAATTTCTTCAGTCAAACAGGGTTTTGAAGAAACATTGACACTAGCAATTGATTAACAAATCAATAAACTTGAATAATTATTGATATAAATAAGCCTGGCAGCTCTGTTTTGTTAACCACACTAAGAAAATAAATATAAATTTTGAATTAATTTTTAAAAATTATAAATATTTCCAGCTCCAAAATCCATTTACCTGGCAGATTGCCGTGTTGAAATGCCAAATTTTGGTAAATTTCTTCAGTCAAACAGGGTTTTGAAGAAACATTGACACTAGCAATTGATTAACAAATCAATAAACTTGAATAATTATTGATATAAATAAGCCTGGCAGCGCTGTTTTATTAACCACACTAAGAAAATCGATATAAATTTTGAATTAATTTTTAAGAATTGTGAATAATTTCAGTTCCAAAATCCATTTATCTGGCAGATTGCCGTGTTGAAATGCCAAATTTTGGTAAATTTCTTCAGTCAAACAGGGTTTTGAAGAAACATTGACACTAGCAATTGATTAACAAATCAATTAACTTGAATAATTATTGATTTAAATAAGCCTGGCAGCTCAGTTTTGTTAACCACACTAAGAAAATAAATATAAATTTTGAATTAATTTTTAAGAATTATGAATATTTCCAGCTCCAAAATCCATTTATCTGGCAGATTACCGTGTTGAAATGCCAAATTTTGGTAAATTTCTTCAGTCAAACAGGGTTTTAAAGAAACATTGACACTAGCAATTGATTAACAAATCAATAAACTTGAATAATTATTGATCTAAATAAACCTGGCAGCTTTGTTTTGTTAACCACACTAAGAAAATAAATATAAATTTTGAATTAATTCTTAAGAATGAAGAATAATTTCAGTTCCAAAATCCATTTATCTGGCAGATTGCCGTGTTGAAATGCCAAATTTTGGTAAATTTCTTCAGTCAAACAGGGTTTTGAAGAAACATTGACACTAGCAATTGATTAACAAATCAATAAACTTGAATAATTATTGATATAAATAAGCCTGGCAGCTCTGTTTTGTTAACCACACTAAGAAAATAAATATAAATTTTGAAATAATTCTTAAGAATTATGAATATTTCCAGCTCCAAAATCCATTTATCTGGCAGATTGCCGTGTTGAAATGCCAAATTTTGGTAAATTTCTTCAGTCAAACAGGGTTTTGAAGAAACATTGACACTAGCAATTGATTAACAAAACAATTAACTTGAATAATTATTGATATAAATAAGCCTGGTAGCTCTGTTTTATTAACCACACTAAGAAAATCGATATAAATTTTGAATTAATTCTTAAGAATGAAGAATAATTTCAGTTCCAAAATCCATTTATCTGGCAGATTGCCGAGTTGAAATCCCAAATTTTGGTAAATTTCTTCAGTCAAACAGGGTTTTGAAAAAACATTGACACTAGCAATTGATTAACAAATCAATAAACTTGAATAATTATTGATATAAATAAGCCTGGCAGCTCTGTTTTGTTAACCACATTAAGAAAATAAATATAAATTTTGAAATAATTTTCAAGAATTATGAATATTTCCAGCTCCAAAATCCATTTATCTGGCAGATTGCCGTGTTGAAATCGCAAATTTTGGTAAATTTCTTCAGTCAAACAGAGTTTTGAAAAAACATTGACACTAGCAATTGATTAACAAATCAATAAACTTGAATAATTATTGATATAAATAAGCCTGGCAGCTTTGTTTTGTTAACCACACTAAGAAAATAAATATAAATTTTGAATTAATTCTTAAGAATTATGAATAATTTCAGTTCCAAAATCCATTTATCTGGCAGATTGCCGTGTTGAAATGCCAAATTTTGGTAAATTTCTTCAGTCAAACAGGGTTTTGAAGAAACATTGACACTAGCAATTGATTAACAAATCAATAAACTTGAATAATTATTGATATAAATAAGCCTGGCAGCTCTGTTTTGTTAACCACACTAAGAAAATAAATATAAATTTTGAAATAATTCTTAAGAATTATGAATATTTCCAGCTCCAAAATCCATTTATCTGGCAGATTGCCGTGTTGAAATGCCAAATTTTGGTAAATTTCTTCAGTCAAACAGGGTTTTGAAGAAACATTGACACTAGCAATTGATTAACAAAACAATTAACTTGAATAATTATTGATATAAATAAGCCTGGTAGCTCTGTTTTATTAACCACACTAAGAAAATCGATATAAATTTTGAATTAATTCTTAAGAATGAAGAATAATTTCAGTTCCAAAATCCATTTATCTGGCAGATTGCCGTGTTAAAATGCCAAATTTTGGTAAATTTCTTCAGTCAAACAGGGTTTTGAAGAAACATTGACACTAGCAATTGATTAACAAATCAATAAACTTGAATAATTATTGATATAAATAAGCCTGGCAGCTCTGTTTTGTTAACCACACTAAGAAAATAAATATAAATTTTGAATTAATTTTTAAAAATTATAAATATTTCCAGCTCCAAAATCCATTTACCTGGCAGATTGCCGTGTTGAAATGCCAAATTTTGGTAAATTTCTTCAGTCAAACAGGGTTTTGAAGAAACATTGACACTAGCAATTGATTAACAAATCAATAAACTTGAATAATTATTGATATAAATAAGCCTGGCAGCGCTGTTTTATTAACCACACTAAGAAAATCGATATAAATTTTGAATTAATTTTTAAGAATTGTGAATAATTTCAGTTCCAAAATCCATTTATCTGGCAGATTGCCGTGTTGAAATGCCAAATTTTGGTAAATTTCTTCAGTCAAACAGGGTTTTGAAGAAACATTGACACTAGCAATTGATTAACAAATCAATAAACTTGAATAATTATTGATATAAATAAGCCTGGCAGCGCTGTTTTATTAACCACACTAAGAAAATCGATATAAATTTTGAAATAATTCTTAAGAATTATGAATATTTCCAGCTCCAAAATCCATTTATCTGGCAGATTGCCGTGTTGAAATGCCAAATTTTGGTAAATTTCTTCAGTCAAACAGGGTTTTGAAGAAACATTGACACTAGCAATTGATTAACAAAACAATTAACTTGAATAATTATTGATATAAATAAGCCTGGTAGCTCTGTTTTATTAACCACACTAAGAAAATCGATATAAATTTTGAATTAATTCTTAAGAATGAAGAATAATTTCAGTTCCAAAATCCATTTATCTGGCAGATTGCCGTGTTAAAATGCCAAATTTTGGTAAATTTCTTCAGTCAAACAGGGTTTTGAAGAAACATTGACACTAGCAATTGATTAACAAATCAATAAACTTGAATAATTATTGATATAAATAAGCCTGGCAGCTCTGTTTTGTTAACCACACTAAGAAAATAAATATAAATTTTGAATTAATTTTTAAAAATTATAAATATTTCCAGCTCCAAAATCCATTTACCTGGCAGATTGCCGTGTTGAAATGCCAAATTTTGGTAAATTTCTTCAGTCAAACAGGGTTTTGAAGAAACATTGACACTAGCAATTGATTAACAAATCAATAAACTTGAATAATTATTGATATAAATAAGCCTGGCAGCGCTGTTTTATTAACCACACTAAGAAAATCGATATAAATTTTGAATTACTTTTTAAGAATTGTGAATAATTTCAGTTCCAAAATCCATTTATCTGGCAGATTGCCGTGTTGAAATGCCAAATTTTGGTAAATTTCTTCAGTCAAACAGGGTTTTGAAGAAACATTGACACTAGCAATTGATTAACAAATCAATTAACTTGAATAATTATTGATATAAATAAGCCTGGCAGCTCAGTTTTGTTAACCACACTAAGAAAATAAATATAAATTTTGAATTAATTTTTAAGAATTATGAATATTTCCAGCTCCAAAATCCATTTATCTGGCAGATTACCGTGTTGAAATGCCAAATTTTGGTAAATTTCTTCAGTCAAACAGGGTTTTAAAGAAACATTGACACTAGCAATTGATTAACAAATCAATAAACTTGAATAATTATTGATCTAAATAAACCTGGCAGCTTTGTTTTGTTAACCACACTAAGAAAATAAATATAAATTTTGAATTAATTCTTAAGAATGAAGAATAATTTCAGTTCCAAAATCCATTTATCTGGCAGATTGCCGTGTTGAAATGCCAAATTTTGGTAAATTTCTTCAGTCAAACAGGGTTTTGAAGAAACATTGACACTAGCAATTGATTAACAAATCAATAAACTTGAATAATTATTGATATAAATAAGCCTGGCAGCTCTGTTTTGTTAACCACACTAAGAAAATAAATATAAATTTTGAAATAATTCTTAAGAATTATGAATATTTCCAGCTCCAAAATCCATTTATCTGGCAGATTGCCGTGTTGAAATGCCAAATTTTGGTAAATTTCTTCAGTCAAACAGGGTTTTGAAGAAACATTGACACTAGCAATTGATTAACAAAACAATTAACTTGAATAATTATTGATATAAATAAGCCTGGTAGCTCTGTTTTATTAACCACACTAAGAAAATCGATATAAATTTTGAATTAATTCTTAAGAATGAAGAATAATTTCAGTTCCAAAATCCATTTATCTGGCAGATTGCCGAGTTGAAATCCCAAATTTTGGTAAATTTCTTCAGTCAAACAGGGTTTTGAAAAAACATTGACACTAGCAATTGATTAACAAATCAATAAACTTGAATAATTATTGATATAAATAAGCCTGGCAGCTCTGTTTTGTTAACCACATTAAGAAAATAAATATAAATTTTGAAATAATTTTCAAGAATTATGAATATTTCCAGCTCCAAAATCCATTTATCTGGCAGATTGCCGTGTTGAAATCGCAAATTTTGGTAAATTTCTTCAGTCAAACAGAGTTTTGAAAAAACATTGACACTAGCAATTGATTAACAAATCAATAAACTTGAATAATTATTGATATAAATAAGCCTGGCAGCTTTGTTTTGTTAACCACACTAAGAAAATAAATATAAATTTTGAATTAATTTTTAAGAATTATGAATATTTCCAGCTCCAAAATCCATTTATCTGGCAGATTACCGTGTTGAAATGCCAAATTTTGGTAAATTTCTTCAGTCAAACAGGGTTTTAAAGAAACATTGACACTAGCAATTGATTAACAAATCAATAAACTTGAATAATTATTGATCTAAATAAACCTGGCAGCTTTGTTTTGTTAACCACACTAAGAAAATAAATATAAATTTTGAATTAATTCTTAAGAATGAAGAATAATTTCAGTTCCAAAATCCATTTATCTGGCAGATTGCCGTGTTGAAATGCCAAATTTTGGTAAATTTCTTCAGTCAAACAGGGTTTTGAAGAAACATTGACACTAGCAATTGATTAACAAATCAATAAACTTGAATAATTATTGATATAAATAAGCCTGGCAGCTCTGTTTTGTTAACCACACTAAGAAAATAAATATAAATTTTGAAATAATTCTTAAGAATTATGAATATTTCCAGCTCCAAAATCCATTTATCTGGCAGATTGCCGTGTTGAAATGCCAAATTTTGGTAAATTTCTTCAGTCAAACAGGGTTTTGAAGAAACATTGACACTAGCAATTGATTAACAAAACAATTAACTTGAATAATTATTGATATAAATAAGCCTGGTAGCTCTGTTTTATTAACCACACTAAGAAAATCGATATAAATTTTGAATTAATTCTTAAGAATGAAGAATAATTTCAGTTCCAAAATCCATTTATCTGGCAGATTGCCGAGTTGAAATCCCAAATTTTGGTAAATTTCTTCAGTCAAACAGGGTTTTGAAAAAACATTGACACTAGCAATTGATTAACAAATCAATAAACTTGAATAATTATTGATATAAATAAGCCTGGCAGCTCTGTTTTGTTAACCACATTAAGAAAATAAATATAAATTTTGAAATAATTTTCAAGAATTATGAATATTTCCAGCTCCAAAATCCATTTATCTGGCAGATTGCCGTGTTGAAATCGCAAATTTTGGTAAATTTCTTCAGTCAAACAGAGTTTTGAAAAAACATTGACACTAGCAATTGATTAACAAATCAATAAACTTGAATAATTATTGATATAAATAAGCCTGGCAGCTTTGTTTTGTTAACCACACTAAGAAAATAAATATAAATTTTGAATTAATTCTTAAGAATTATGAATAATTTCAGTTCCAAAATCCATTTATCTGGCAGATTGCCGTGTTGAAATGCCAAATTTTGGTAAATTTCTTCAGTCAAACAGGGTTTTGAAGAAACATTGACACTAGCAATTGATTAACAAATCAATAAACTTGAATAATTATTGATATAAATAAGCCTGGCAGCTCTGTTTTGTTAACCACACTAAGAAAATAAATATAAATTTTGAAATAATTCTTAAGAATTATGAATATTTCCAGCTCCAAAATCCATTTATCTGGCAGATTGCCGTGTTGAAATGCCAAATTTTGGTAAATTTCTTCAGTCAAACAGGGTTTTGAAGAAACATTGACACTAGCAATTGATTAACAAAACAATTAACTTGAATAATTATTGATATAAATAAGCCTGGTAGCTCTGTTTTATTAACCACACTAAGAAAATCGATATAAATTTTGAATTAATTCTTAAGAATGAAGAATAATTTCAGTTCCAAAATCCATTTATCTGGCAGATTGCCGTGTTGAAATGCCAAATTTTGGTAAATTTCTTCAGTCAAACAGGGTTTTGAAGAAACATTGACACTAGCAATTGATTAACAAAACAATTAACTTGAATAATTATTGATATAAATAAGCCTGGTAGCTCTGTTTTATTAACCACACTAAGAAAATCGATATAAATTTTGAATTAATTCTTAAGAATGAAGAATAATTTCAGTTCCAAAATCCATTTATCTGGCAGATTGCCGTGTTGAAATCCCAAATTTTGGTAAATTTCTTCAGTCAAACAGGGTTTTGAAAAAACATTGACACTAGCAATTGATTAACAAATCAATAAACTTGAATAATTATTGATATAAATAAGCCTGGCAGCTCTGTTTTGTTAACCACATTAAGAAAATAAATATAAATTTTGAAATAATTTTCAAGAATTATGAATATTTCCAGCTCCAAAATCCATTTATCTGGCAGATTGCCGTGTTGAAATCGCAAATTTTGGTAAATTTCTTCAGTCAAACAGAGTTTTGAAAAAACATTGACACTAGCAATTGATTAACAAATCAATAAACTTGAATAATTATTGATATAAATAAGCCTGGCAGCTTTGTTTTGTTAACCACACTAAGAAAATAAATATAAATTTTGAATTAATTCTTAAGAATGAAGAATAATTTCAGTTCCAAAATCCATTTATCTGGCAGATTGCCGTGTTGAAATGCCAAATTTTGGTAAATTTCTTCAGTCAAACAGGGTTTTGAAGAAACATTGACACTAGCAATTGATTAACAAATCAATAAACTTGAATAATTATTGATATAAATAAGCCTGGCAGCTCTGTTTTGTTAACCACACTAAGAAAATAAATATAAATTTTGAAATAATTCTTAAGAATTATGAATATTTCCAGCTCCAAAATCCATTTATCTGGCAGATTGCCGTGTTGAAATGCCAAATTTTGGTAAATTTCTTCAGTCAAACAGGGTTTTGAAGAAACATTGACACTAGCAATTGATTAACAAAACAATTAACTTGAATAATTATTGATATAAATAAGCCTGGTAGCTCTGTTTTATTAACCACACTAAGAAAATCGATATAAATTTTGAATTAATTCTTAAGAATGAAGAATAATTTCAGTTCCAAAATCCATTTATCTGGCAGATTGCCGAGTTGAAATCCCAAATTTTGGTAAATTTCTTCAGTCAAACAGGGTTTTGAAAAAACATTGACACTAGCAATTGATTAACAAATCAATAAACTTGAATAATTATTGATATAAATAAGCCTGGCAGCTCTGTTTTGTTAACCACATTAAGAAAATAAATATAAATTTTGAAATAATTTTCAAGAATTATGAATATTTCCAGCTCCAAAATCCATTTATCTGGCAGATTGCCGTGTTGAAATCGCAAATTTTGGTAAATTTCTTCAGTCAAACAGAGTTTTGAAAAAACATTGACACTAGCAATTGATTAACAAATCAATAAACTTGAATAATTATTGATATAAATAAGCCTGGCAGCTTTGTTTTGTTAACCACACTAAGAAAATAAATATAAATTTTGAATTAATTCTTAAGAATTATGAATAATTTCAGTTCCAAAATCCATTTATCTGGCAGATTGCCGTGTTGAAATGCCAAATTTTGGTAAATTTCTTCAGTCAAACAGGGTTTTGAAGAAACATTGACACTAGCAATTGATTAACAAATCAATAAACTTGAATAATTATTGATATAAATAAGCCTGGCAGCTCTGTTTTGTTAACCACACTAAGAAAATAAATATAAATTTTGAAATAATTCTTAAGAATTATGAATATTTCCAGCTCCAAAATCCATTTATCTGGCAGATTGCCGTGTTGAAATGCCAAATTTTGGTAAATTTCTTCAGTCAAACAGGGTTTTGAAGAAACATTGACACTAGCAATTGATTAACAAAACAATTAACTTGAATAATTATTGATATAAATAAGCCTGGTAGCTCTGTTTTATTAACCACACTAAGAAAATCGATATAAATTTTGAATTAATTCTTAAGAATGAAGAATAATTTCAGTTCCAAAATCCATTTATCTGGCAGATTGCCGTGTTGAAATGCCAAATTTTGGTAAATTTCTTCAGTCAAACAGGGTTTTGAAGAAACATTGACACTAGCAATTGATTAACAAAACAATTAACTTGAATAATTATTGATATAAATAAGCCTGGTAGCTCTGTTTTATTAACCACACTAAGAAAATCGATATAAATTTTGAATTAATTCTTAAGAATGAAGAATAATTTCAGTTCCAAAATCCATTTATCTGGCAGATTGCCGTGTTGAAATCCCAAATTTTGGTAAATTTCTTCAGTCAAACAGGGTTTTGAAAAAACATTGACACTAGCAATTGATTAACAAATCAATAAACTTGAATAATTATTGATATAAATAAGCCTGGCAGCTCTGTTTTGTTAACCACATTAAGAAAATAAATATAAATTTTGAAATAATTTTCAAGAATTATGAATATTTCCAGCTCCAAAATCCATTTATCTGGCAGATTGCCGTGTTGAAATCGCAAATTTTGGTAAATTTCTTCAGTCAAACAGAGTTTTGAAAAAACATTGACACTAGCAATTGATTAACAAATCAATAAACTTGAATAATTATTGATATAAATAAGCCTGGCAGCTTTGTTTTGTTAACCACACTAAGAAAATAAATATAAATTTTGAATTAATTCTTAAGAATGAAGAATAATTTCAGTTCCAAAATCCATTTATCTGGCAGATTGCCGTGTTGAAATGCCAAATTTTGGTAAATTTCTTCAGTCAAACAGGGTTTTGAAGAAACATTGACACTAGCAATTGATTAACAAATCAATAAACTTGAATAATTATTGATATAAATAAGCCTGGCAGCTCTGTTTTGTTAACCACACTAAGAAAATAAATATAAATTTTGAAATAATTCTTAAGAATTATGAATATTTCCAGCTCCAAAATCCATTTATCTGGCAGATTGCCGTGTTGAAATGCCAAATTTTGGTAAATTTCTTCAGTCAAACAGGGTTTTGAAGAAACATTGACACTAGCAATTGATTAACAAATCAATAAACTTGAATAATTATTGATCTAAATAAACCTGGCAGCTTTGTTTTGTTAACCACACTAAGAAAATAAATATAAATTTTGAATTAATTCTTAAGAATGAAGAATAATTTCAGTTCCAAAATCCATTTATCTGGCAGATTGCCGTGTTGAAATGCCAAATTTTGGTAAATTTCTTCAGTCAAACAGGGTTTTGAAGAAACATTGACACTAGCAATTGATTAACAAATCAATAAACTTGAATAATTATTGATATAAATAAGCCTGGCAGCTCTGTTTTGTTAACCACACTAAGAAAATAAATATAAATTTTGAAATAATTCTTAAGAATTATGAATATTTCCAGCTCCAAAATCCATTTATCTGGCAGATTGCCGTGTTGAAATGCCAAATTTTGGTAAATTTCTTCAGTCAAACAGGGTTTTGAAGAAACATTGACACTAGCAATTGATTAACAAAACAATTAACTTGAATAATTATTGATATAAATAAGCCTGGTAGCTCTGTTTTATTAACCACACTAAGAAAATCGATATAAATTTTGAATTAATTCTTAAGAATGAAGAATAATTTCAGTTCCAAAATCCATTTATCTGGCAGATTGCCGAGTTGAAATCCCAAATTTTGGTAAATTTCTTCAGTCAAACAGGGTTTTGAAAAAACATTGACACTAGCAATTGATTAACAAATCAATAAACTTGAATAATTATTGATATAAATAAGCCTGGCAGCTCTGTTTTGTTAACCACATTAAGAAAATAAATATAAATTTTGAAATAATTTTCAAGAATTATGAATATTTCCAGCTCCAAAATCCATTTATCTGGCAGATTGCCGTGTTGAAATCGCAAATTTTGGTAAATTTCTTCAGTCAAACAGAGTTTTGAAAAAA
Source organism: Leiobunum rupestre (assembly GCF_980474605.1). NCBI lineage: Eukaryota > Metazoa > Arthropoda > Arachnida > Opiliones > Sclerosomatidae > Leiobunum > Leiobunum rupestre. Next base: position 68,375,670 of record NC_143384.1, on the reverse strand, counting down.
CATTGACACTAGCAATTGATTAACAAATCAATAAACTTGAATAATTATTGATATAAATAAGCCTGGCAGCTTTGTTTTGTTAACCACACTAAGAAAATAAATATAAATTTTGAATTAATTCTTAAGAATTATGAATAATTTCAGTTCCAAAATCCATTTATCTGGCAGATTGCCGTGTTGAAATGCCAAATTTTGGTAAATTTCTTCAGTCAAACAGGGTTTTGAAGAAACATTGACACTAGCAATTGATTAACAAATCAATAAACTTGAATAATTATTGATATAAATAAGCCTGGCAGCTCTGTTTTGTTAACCACACTAAGAAAATAAATATAAATTTTGAAATAATTCTTAAGAATTATGAATATTTCCAGCTCCAAAATCCATTTATCTGGCAGATTGCCGTGTTGAAATGCCAAATTTTGGTAAATTTCTTCAGTCAAACAGGGTTTTGAAGAAACATTGACACTAGCAATTGATTAACAAAACAATTAACTTGAATAATTATTGATATAAATAAGCCTGGTAGCTCTGTTTTATTAACCACACTAAGAAAATCGATATAAATTTTGAATTAATTCTTAAGAATGAAGAATAATTTCAGTTCCAAAATCCATTTATCTGGCAGATTGCCGTGTTGAAATGCCAAATTTTGGTAAATTTCTTCAGTCAAACAGGGTTTTGAAGAAACATTGACACTAGCAATTGATTAACAAATCAATAAACTTGAATAATTATTGATATAAATAAGCCTGGCAGCTCTGTTTTGTTAACCACACTAAGAAAATAAATATAAATTTTGAATTAATTTTTAAAAATTATAAATATTTCCAGCTCCAAAATCCATTTACCTGGCAGATTGCCGTGTTGAAATGCCAAATTTTGGTAAATTTCTTCAGTCAAACAGGGTTTTGAAGAAACATTGACACTAGCAATTGATTAACAAATCAATAAACTTGAATAATTATTGATATAAATAAGCCTGGCAGCGCTGTTTTATTAACCACACTAAGAAAATCGATATAAATTTTGAATTAATTTTTAAGAATTGTGAATAATTTCAGTTCCAAAATCCATTTATCTGGCAGATTGCCGTGTTGAAATGCCAAATTTTGGTAAATTTCTTCAGTCAAACAGGGTTTTGAAGAAACATTGACACTAGCAATTGATTAACAAATCAATAAACTTGAATAATTATTGATATAAATAAGCCTGGCAGCTCTGTTTTGTTAACCACACTAAGAAAATAAATATAAATTTTGAAATAATTCTTAAGAATTATGAATATTTCCAGCTCCAAAATCCATTTATCTGGCAGATTGCCGTGTTGAAATGCCAAATTTTGGTAAATTTCTTCAGTCAAACAGGGTTTTGAAGAAACATTGACACTAGCAATTGATTAACAAAACAATTAACTTGAATAATTATTGATATAAATAAGCCTGGCAGCTTTGTTTTGTTAACCACACTAAGAAAATAAATATAAATTTTGAATTAATTCTTAAGAATTATGAATAATTTCAGTTCCAAAATCCATTTATCTGGCAGATTGCCGTGTTGAAATGCCAAATTTTGGTAAATTTCTTCAGTCAAACAGGGTTTTGAAGAAACATTGACACTAGCAATTGATTAACAAATCAATAAACTTGAATAATTATTGATATAAATAAGCCTGGCAGCTCTGTTTTGTTAACCACACTAAGAAAATAAATATAAATTTTGAAATAATTCTTAAGAATTATGAATATTTCCAGCTCCAAAATCCATTTATCTGGCAGATTGCCGTGTTGAAATGCCAAATTTTGGTAAATTTCTTCAGTCAAACAGGGTTTTGAAGAAACATTGACACTAGCAATTGATTAACAAAACAATTAACTTGAATAATTATTGATATAAATAAGCCTGGTAGCTCTGTTTTATTAACCACACTAAGAAAATCGATATAAATTTTGAATTAATTCTTAAGAATGAAGAATAATTTCAGTTCCAAAATCCATTTATCTGGCAGATTGCCGTGTTGAAATGCCAAATTTTGGTAAATTTCTTCAGTCAAACAGGGTTTTGAAGAAACATTGACACTAGCAATTGATTAACAAAACAATTAACTTGAATAATTATTGATATAAATAAGCCTGGTAGCTCTGTTTTATTAACCACACTAAGAAAATCGATATAAATTTTGAATTAATTCTTAAGAATGAAGAATAATTTCAGTTCCAAAATCCATTTATCTGGCAGATTGCCGTGTTGAAATCCCAAATTTTGGTAAATTTCTTCAGTCAAACAGGGTTTTGAAAAAACATTGACACTAGCAATTGATTAACAAATCAATAAACTTGAATAATTATTGATATAAATAAGCCTGGCAGCTCTGTTTTGTTAACCACATTAAGAAAATAAATATAAATTTTGAATTAATTCTTAAGAATTATGAATAATTTCAGTTCCAAAATCCATTTATCTGGCAGATTGCCGTGTTGAAATGCCAAATTTTGGTAAATTTCTTCAGTCAAACAGGGTTTTGAAGAAACATTGACACTAGCAATTGATTAACAAATCAATAAACTTGAATAATTATTGATATAAATAAGCCTGGCAGCTCTGTTTTGTTAACCACACTAAGAAAATAAATATAAATTTTGAAATAATTCTTAAGAATTATGAATATTTCCAGCTCCAAAATCCATTTATCTGGCAGATTGCCGTGTTGAAATCGCAAATTTTGGTAAATTTCTTCAGTCAAACAGAGTTTTGAAAAAACATTGACACTAGCAATTGATTAACAAATCAATAAACTTCAATAATTATTGATATAAATAAGCCTGGCAGCTTTGTTTTGTTAACCACACTAAGAAAATAAATATAAATTTTGAATTAATTCTTAAGAATGAAGAATAATTTCAGTTCCAAAATCCATTTATCTGGCAGATTGCCGTGTTGAAATGCCAAATTTTGGTAAATTTCTTCAGTCAAACAGGGTTTTGAAGAAACATTGACACTAGCAATTGATTAACAAAACAATTAACTTGAATAATTATTGATATAAATAAGCCTGGTAGCTCTGTTTTATTAACCACACTAAGAAAATCGATATAAATTTTGAATTAATTCTTAAGAATGAAGAATAATTTCAGTTCCAAAATCCATTTATCTGGCAGATTGCCGTGTTGAAATCCCAAATTTTGGTAAATTTCTTCAGTCAAACAGGGTTTTGAAAAAACATTGACACTAGCAATTGATTAACAAATCAATAAACTTGAATAATTATTGATATAAATAAGCCTGGCAGCTCTGTTTTGTTAACCACATTAAGAAAATAAATATAAATTTTGAAATAATTTTCAAGAATTATGAATATTTCCAGCTCCAAAATCCATTTATCTGGCAGATTGCCGTGTTGAAATCGCAAATTTTGGTAAATTTCTTCAGTCAAACAGAGTTTTGAAAAAACATTGACACTAGCAATTGATTAACAAATCAATAAACTTGAATAATTATTGATATAAATAAGCCTGGCAGCTTTGTTTTGTTAACCACACTAAGAAAATAAATATAAATTTTGAATTAATTCTTAAGAATTATGAATAATTTCAGTTCCAAAATCCATTTATCTGGCAGATTGCCGTGTTGAAATGCCAAATTTTGGTAAATTTCTTCAGTCAAACAGGGTTTTGAAGAAACATTGACACTAGCAATTGATTAACAAATCAATAAACTTGAATAATTATTGATATAAATAAGCCTGGCAGCTCTGTTTTGTTAACCACACTAAGAAAATAAATATAAATTTTGAAATAATTCTTAAGAATTATGAATATTTCCAGCTCCAAAATCCATTTATCTGGCAGATTGCCGTGTTGAAATGCCAAATTTTGGTAAATTTCTTCAGTCAAACAGGGTTTTGAAGAAACATTGACACTAGCAATTGATTAACAAATCAATAAACTTGAATAATTATTGATATAAATAAGCCTGGCAGCTCTGTTTTGTTAACCACACTAAGAAAATAAATATAAATTTTGAAATAATTCTTAAGAATTATGAATATTTCCAGCTCCAAAATCCATTTATCTGGCAGATTGCCGTGTTGAAATGCCAAATTTTGGTAAATTTCTTCAGTCAAACAGGGTTTTGAAGAAACATTGACACTAGCAATTGATTAACAAAACAATTAACTTGAATAATTATTGATATAAATAAGCCTGGCAGCTTTGTTTTGTTAACCACACTAAGAAAATAAATATAAATTTTGAATTAATTCTTAAGAATTATGAATAATTTCAGTTCCAAAATCCATTTATCTGGCAGATTGCCGTGTTGAAATGCCAAATTTTGGTAAATTTCTTCAGTCAAACAGGGTTTTGAAGAAACATTGACACTAGCAATTGATTAACAAATCAATAAACTTGAATAATTATTGATATAAATAAGCCTGGCAGCTCTGTTTTGTTAACCACACTAAGAAAATAAATATAAATTTTGAAATAATTCTTAAGAATTATGAATATTTCCAGCTCCAAAATCCATTTATCTGGCAGATTGCCGTGTTGAAATGCCAAATTTTGGTAAATTTCTTCAGTCAAACAGGGTTTTGAAGAAACATTGACACTAGCAATTGATTAACAAAACAATTAACTTGAATAATTATTGATATAAATAAGCCTGGTAGCTCTGTTTTATTAACCACACTAAGAAAATCGATATAAATTTTGAATTAATTCTTAAGAATGAAGAATAATTTCAGTTCCAAAATCCATTTATCTGGCAGATTGCCGTGTTGAAATGCCAAATTTTGGTAAATTTCTTCAGTCAAACAGGGTTTTGAAGAAACATTGACACTAGCAATTGATTAACAAAACAATTAACTTGAATAATTATTGATATAAATAAGCCTGGTAGCTCTGTTTTATTAACCACACTAAGAAAATCGATATAAATTTTGAATTTATTCTTAAGAATGAAGAATAATTTCAGTTCCAAAATCCATTTATCTGGCAGATTGCCGTGTTGAAATCCCAAATTTTGGTAAATTTCTTCAGTCAAACAGGGTTTTGAAAAAACATTGACACTAGCAATTGATTAACAAATCAATAAACTTGAATAATTATTGATATAAATAAGCCTGGCAGCTCTGTTTTGTTAACCACATTAAGAAAATAAATATAAATTTTGAATTAATTCTTAAGAATTATGAATAATTTCAGTTCCAAAATCCATTTATCTGGCAGATTGCCGTGTTGAAATGCCAAATTTTGGTAAATTTCTTCAGTCAAACAGGGTTTTGAAGAAACATTGACACTAGCAATTGATTAACAAATCAATAAACTTGAATAATTATTGATATAAATAAGCCTGGCAGCTCTGTTTTGTTAACCACACTAAGAAAATAAATATAAATTTTGAAATAATTCTTAAGAATTATGAATATTTCCAGCTCCAAAATCCATTTATCTGGCAGATTGCCGTGTTGAAATCGCAAATTTTGGTAAATTTCTTCAGTCAAACAGAGTTTTGAAAAAACATTGACACTAGCAATTGATTAACAAATCAATAAACTTGAATAATTATTGATATAAATAAGCCTGGCAGCTTTGTTTTGTTAACCACACTAAGAAAATAAATATAAATTTTGAATTAATTCTTAAGAATGAAGAATAATTTCAGTTCCAAAATCCATTTATCTGGCAGATTGCCGTGTTGAAATGCCAAATTTTGGTAAATTTCTTCAGTCAAACAGGGTTTTGAAGAAACATTGACACTAGCAATTGATTAACAAAACAATTAACTTGAATAATTATTGATATAAATAAGCCTGGTAGCTCTGTTTTATTAACCACACTAAGAAAATCGATATAAATTTTGAATTAATTCTTAAGAATGAAGAATAATTTCAGTTCCAAAATCCATTTATCTGGCAGATTGCCGTGTTGAAATCCCAAATTTTGGTAAATTTCTTCAGTCAAACAGGGTTTTGAAAAAACATTGACACTAGCAATTGATTAACAAATCAATAAACTTGAATAATTATTGATATAAATAAGCCTGGCAGCTCTGTTTTGTTAACCACATTAAGAAAATAAATATAAATTTTGAAATAATTTTCAAGAATTATGAATATTTCCAGCTCCAAAATCCATTTATCTGGCAGATTGCCGTGTTGAAATCGCAAATTTTGGTAAATTTCTTCAGTCAAACAGAGTTTTGAAAAAACATTGACACTAGCAATTGATTAACAAATCAATAAACTTGAATAATTATTGATATAAATAAGCCTGGCAGCTTTGTTTTGTTAGCCACACTAAGAAAATAAATATAAATTTTGAATTAATTCTTAAGAATTATGAATAATTTCAGTTCCAAAATCCATTTATCTGGCAGATTGCCGTGTTGAAATGCCAAATTTTGGTAAATTTCTTCAGTCAAACAGGGTTTTGAAGAAACATTGACACTAGCAATTGATTAACAAATCAATAAACTTGAATAATTATTGATATAAATAAGCCTGGCAGCTCTGTTTTGTTAACCACACTAAGAAAATAAATATAAATTTTGAAATAATTCTTAAGAATTATGAATATTTCCAGCTCCAAAATCCATTTATCTGGCAGATTGCCGTGTTGAAATGCCAAATTTTGGTAAATTTCTTCAGTCAAACAGGGTTTTGAAGAAACATTGACACTAGCAATTGATTAACAAAACAATTAACTTGAATAATTATTGATATAAATAAGCCTGGTAGCTCTGTTTTATTAACCACACTAAGAAAATCGATATAAATTTTGAATTAATTCTTAAGAATGAAGAATAATTTCAGTTCCAAAATCCATTTATCTGGCAGATTGCCGTGTTGAAATGCCAAATTTTGGTAAATTTCTTCAGTCAAACAGGGTTTTGAAGAAACATTGACACTAGCAATTGATTAACAAAACAATTAACTTGAATAATTATTGATATAAATAAGCCTGGTAGCTCTGTTTTATTAACCACACTAAGAAAATCGATATAAATTTTGAATTAATTCTTAAGAATGAAGAATAATTTCAGTTCCAAAATCCATTTATCTGGCAGATTGCCGTGTTGAAATCCCAAATTTTGGTAAATTTCTTCAGTCAAACAGGGTTTTGAAAAAACATTGACACTAGCAATTGATTAACAAATCAATAAACTTGAATAATTATTGATATAAATAAGCCTGGCAGCTCTGTTTTGTTAACCACATTAAGAAAATAAATATAAATTTTGAAATAATTTTCAAGAATTATGAATATTTCCAGCTCCAAAATCCATTTATCTGGCAGATTGCCGTGTTGAAATCGCAAATTTTGGTAAATTTCTTCAGTCAAACAGAGTTTTGAAAAAACATTGACACTAGCAATTGATTAACAAATCAATAAACTTGAATAATTATTGATATAAATAAGCCTGGCAGCTTTGTTTTGTTAACCACACTAAGAAAATAAATATAAATTTTGAATTAATTCTTAAGAATGAAGAATAATTTCAGTTCCAAAATCCATTTATCTGGCAGATTGCCGTGTTGAAATGCCAAATTTTGGTAAATTTCTTCAGTCAAACAGGGTTTTGAAGAAACATTGACACTAGCAATTGATTAACAAATCAATAAACTTGAATAATTATTGATATAAATAAGCCTGGCAGCTCTGTTTTGTTAACCACACTAAGAAAATAAATATAAATTTTGAAATAATTCTTAAGAATTATGAATATTTCCAGCTCCAAAATCCATTTATCTGGCAGATTGCCGTGTTGAAATGCCAAATTTTGGTAAATTTCTTCAGTCAAACAGGGTTTTGAAGAAACATTGACACTAGCAATTGATTAACAAATCAATAAACTTGAATAATTATTGATCTAAATAAACCTGGCAGCTTTGTTTTGTTAACCACACTAAGAAAATAAATATAAATTTTGAATTAATTCTTAAGAATGAAGAATAATTTCAGTTCCAAAATCCATTTATCTGGCAGATTGCCGTGTTGAAATGCCAAATTTTGGTAAATTTCTTCAGTCAAACAGGGTTTTGAAGAAACATTGACACTAGCAATTGATTAACAAATCAATAAACTTGAATAATTATTGATATAAATAAGCCTGGCAGCTCTGTTTTGTTAACCACATTAAGAAAATAAATATAAATTTTGAATTAATTCTTAAGAATGAAGAATAATTTCAGTTCCAAAATCCATTTATCTGGCAGATTGCCGAGTTGAAATCCCAAATTTTGGTAAATTTCTTCAGTCAAACAGGGTTTTGAAAAAACATTGACACTAGCAATTGATTAACAAATCAATAAACTTGAATAATTATTGATATAAATAAGCCTGGCAGCTCTGTTTTGTTAACCACATTAAGAAAATAAATATAAATTTTGAAATAATTTTCAAGAATTATGAATATTTCCAGCTCCAAAATCCATTTATCTGGCAGATTGCCGTGTTGAAATCGCAAATTTTGGTAAATTTCTTCAGTCAAACAGAGTTTTGAAAAAACATTGACACTAGCAATTGATTAACAAATCAATAAACTTGAATAATTATTGATATAAATAAGCCTGGCAGCTTTGTTTTGTTAACCACACTAAGAAAATAAATATAAATTTTGAATTAATTCTTAAGAATTATGAATAATTTCAGTTCCAAAATCCATTTATCTGGCAGATTGCCGTGTTGAAATGCCAAATTTTGGTAAATTTCTTCAGTCAAACAGGGTTTTGAAGAAACATTGACACTAGCAATTGATTAACAAATCAATAAACTTGAATAATTATTGATATAAATAAGCCTGGCAGCTCTGTTTTGTTAACCACACTAAGAAAATAAATATAAATTTTGAAATAATTCTTAAGAATTATGAATATTTCCAGCTCCAAAATCCATTTATCTGGCAGATTGCCGTGTTGAAATGCCAAATTTTGGTAAATTTCTTCAGTCAAACAGGGTTTTGAAGAAACATTGACACTAGCAATTGATTAACAAAACAATTAACTTGAATAATTATTGATATAAATAAGCCTGGTAGCTCTGTTTTATTAACCACACTAAGAAAATCGATATAAATTTTGAATTAATTCTTAAGAATGAAGAATAATTTCAGTTCCAAAATCCATTTATCTGGCAGATTGCCGAGTTGAAATCCCAAATTTTGGTAAATTTCTTCAGTCAAACAGGGTTTTGAAAAAACATTGACACTAGCAATTGATTAACAAATCAATAAACTTGAATAATTATTGATATAAATAAGCCTGGCAGCTCTGTTTTGTTAACCACATTAAGAAAATAAATATAAATTTTGAAATAATTTTCAAGAATTATGAATATTTCCAGCTCCAAAATCCATTTATCTGGCAGATTGCCGTGTTGAAATCGCAAATTTTGGTAAATTTCTTCAGTCAAACAGAGTTTTGAAAAAACATTGACACTAGCAATTGATTAACAAATCAATAAACTTGAATAATTATTGATATAAATAAGCCTGGCAGCTTTGTTTTGTTAACCACACTAAGAAAATAAATATAAATTTTGAATTAATTCTTAAGAATTATGAATAATTTCAGTTCCAAAATCCATTTATCTGGCAGATTGCCGTGTTGAAATGCCAAATTTTGGTAAATTTCTTCAGTCAAACAGGGTTTTGAAGAAACATTGACACTAGCAATTGATTAACAAATCAATAAACTTGAATAATTATTGATATAAATAAGCCTGGCAGCTCTGTTTTGTTAACCACACTAAGAAAATAAATATAAATTTTGAAATAATTCTTAAGAATTATGAATATTTCCAGCTCCAAAATCCATTTATCTGGCAGATTGCCGTGTTGAAATGCCAAATTTTGGTAAATTTCTTCAGTCAAACAGGGTTTTGAAGAAACATTGACACTAGCAATTGATTAACAAAACAATTAACTTGAATAATTATTGATATAAATAAGCCTGGTAGCTCTGTTTTATTAACCACACTAAGAAAATCGATATAAATTTTGAATTAATTCTTAAGAATGAAGAATAATTTCAGTTCCAAAATCCATTTATCTGGCAGATTGCCGTGTTGAAATGCCAAATTTTGGTAAATTTCTTCAGTCAAACAGGGTTTTGAAGAAACATTGACACTAGCAATTGATTAACAAAACAATTAACTTGAATAATTATTGATATAAATAAGCCTGGTAGCTCTGTTTTATTAACCACACTAAGAAAATCGATATAAATTTTGAATTAATTCTTAAGAATGAAGAATAATTTCAGTTCCAAAATCCATTTATCTGGCAGATTGCCGTGTTGAAATCCCAAATTTTGGTAAATTTCTTCAGTCAAACAGGGTTTTGAAAAAACATTGACACTAGCAATTGATTAACAAATCAATAAACTTGAATAATTATTGATATAAATAAGCCTGGCAGCTCTGTTTTGTTAACCACATTAAGAAAATAAATATAAATTTTGAAATAATTTTCAAGAATTATGAATATTTCCAGCTCCAAAATCCATTTATCTGGCAGATTGCCGTGTTGAAATCGCAAATTTTGGTAAATTTCTTCAGTCAAACAGAGTTTTGAAAAAACATTGACACTAGCAATTGATTAACAAATCAATAAACTTGAATAATTATTGATATAAATAAGCCTGGCAGCTTTGTTTTGTTAACCACACTAAGAAAATAAATATAAATTTTGAATTAATTCTTAAGAATGAAGAATAATTTCAGTTCCAAAATCCATTTATCTGGCAGATTGCCGTGTTGAAATGCCAAATTTTGGTAAATTTCTTCAGTCAAACAGGGTTTTGAAGAAACATTGACACTAGCAATTGATTAACAAATCAATAAACTTGAATAATTATTGATATAAATAAGCCTGGCAGCTCTGTTTTGTTAACCACACTAAGAAAATAAATATAAATTTTGAAATAATTCTTAAGAATTATGAATATTTCCAGCTCCAAAATCCATTTATCTGGCAGATTGCCGTGTTGAAATGCCAAATTTTGGTAAATTTCTTCAGTCAAACAGGGTTTTGAAGAAACATTGACACTAGCAATTGATTAACAAAACAATTAACTTGAATAATTATTGATATAAATAAGCCTGGTAGCTCTGTTTTATTAACCACACTAAGAAAATCGATATAAATTTTGAATTAATTCTTAAGAATGAAGAATAATTTCAGTTCCAAAATCCATTTATCTGGCAGATTGCCGTGTTGAAATCCCAAATTTTGGTAAATTTCTTCAGTCAAACAGGGTTTTGAAAAAACATTGACACTAGCAATTGATTAACAAATCAATAAACTTGAATAATTATTGATATAAATAAGCCTGGCAGCTCTGTTTTGTTAACCACATTAAGAAAATAAATATAAATTTTGAAATAATTTTCAAGAATTATGAATATTTCCAGCTCCAAAATCCATTTATCTGGCAGATTGCCGTGTTGAAATGCCAAATTTTGGTAAATTTCTTCAGTCAAACAGGGTTTTGAAGAAACATTGACACTAGCAATTGATTAACAAATCAATAAACTTGAATAATTATTGATATAAATAAGCCTGGCAGCTCTGTTTTGTTAACCACACTAAGAAAATAAATATAAATTTTGAATTAATTTTTAAAAATTATAAATATTTCCAGCTCCAAAATCCATTTATCTGGCAGATTGCCGTGTTGAAATGCCAAATTTTGGTAAATTTCTTCAGTCAAACAGGGTTTTGAAGAAACATTGACACTAGCAATTGATTAACAAAACAATTAACTTGAATAATTATTGATATAAATAAGCCTGGTAGCTCTGTTTTATTAACCACACTAAGAAAATCGATATAAATTTTGATTTAATTCTTAAGAATGAAGAATAATTTCAGTTCCAAAATCCATTTATCTGGCAGATTGCCGTGTTGAAATGCCAAATTTTGGTAAATTTCTTCAGTCAAACAGGGTTTTGAAGAAACATTGACACTAGCAATTGATTAACAAATCAATAAACTTGAATAATTATTGATATAAATAAGCCTGGCAGCTCTGTTTTGTTAACCACACTAAGAAAATAAATATAAATTTTGAATTAATTTTTAAAAATTATAAATATTTCCATCTCCAAAATCCATTTATCTGGCAGATTGCCGTGTTGAAATGCCAAATTTTGGTAAATTTCTTCAGTCAAACAGGGTTTTGAAGAAACATTGACACTAGCAATTGATTAACAAATCAATAAACTTGAATAATTATTGATATAAATAAGCCTGGCAGCGCTGTTTTATTAACCACACTAAGAAAATCGATATAAATTTTGAATTAATTTTTAAGAATTGTGAATAATTTCAGTTCCAAAATCCATTTATCTGGCAGATTGCCGTGTTGAAATGCCAAATTTTGGTAAATTTCTTCAGTCAAACAGGGTTTTGAAGAAACATTGACACTAGCAATTGATTAACAAAACAATTAACTTGAATAATTATTGATATAAATAAGCCTGGTAGCTCTGTTTTATTAACCACACTAAGAAAATCGATATAAATTTTGAATTAATTCTTAAGAATGAAGAATAATTTCAGTTCCAAAATCCATTTATCTGGCAGATTGCCGTGTTGAAATGCCAAATTTTGGTAAATTTCTTCAGTCAAACAGGGTTTTGAAGAAACATTGACACTAGCAATTGATTAACAAATCAATAAACTTGAATAATTATTGATATAAATAAGCCTGGCAGCTCTGTTTTGTTAACCACACTAAGAAAATAAATATAAATTTTGAATTAATTCTTAAGAATTATGAATATTTCCAGCTCCAAAATCCATTTATCTGGCAGATTGCCGTGTTGAAATGCCAAATTTTGGTAAATTTCTTCAGTAAAACAGGGTTTTGAAGAAACATTGACACTAGCAATTGATTAACAAAAGAATTAACTTGAATAATTATTGATATAAATAAGCCTGGTAGCTCTGTTTTATTAACCACACTAAGAAAATCGATATAAATTTTGAATTAATTCTTAAGAATGAAGAATAATTTCAGTTCCAAAATCCATTTATCTGGCAGATTGCCGTGTTGAAATGCCAAATTTTGGTAAATTTCTTCAGTCAAACAGGGTTTTGAAGAAACATTGACACTAGCAATTGATTAACAAAACAATTAACTTGAATAATTATTGATATAAATAAGCCTGGTAGCTCTGTTTTATTAACCACACTAAGAAAATCGATATAAATTTTGAATTAATTCTTAAGAATGAAGAATAATTTCAGTTCCAAAATCCATTTATCTGGCAGATTGCCGTGTTGAAATCGCAAATTTTGGTAAATTTCTTCAGTCAAACAGGGTTTTGAAAAAACATTGACACTAGCAATTGATTAACAAATCAATAAACTTGAATAATTATTGATATAAATAAGCCTGGCAGCTCAGTTTTGTTAACCACACTAAGAAAATAAATATAAATTTTGAATTAATTTTTAAGAATTATGAATATTTCCAGCTCCAAAATCCATTTATCTGGCAGATTACCGTGTTGAAATGCCAAATTTTGGTAAATTTCTTCAGTCAAACAGGGTTTTGAAGAAACATTGACACTTGCAATTGATTAACAAATCAATAAACTTGAATAATTATTGATATAAATAAGCCTGGCAGCTCTGTTTTGTTAACCACACTAAGAAAATAAATATAAATTTTGAATTAATTCTTAAGAATTATGAATATTTCCAGCTCCAAAATTCATTTATCTGGCAGATTGCCGTGTTGAAATGCCAAATTTTGGTAAATTTCTTCAGTAAAACAGGGTTTTGAAGAAACATTGACACTAGCAATTGATTAACAAAACAATTAACTTGAATAATTATTGATATAAATAAGCCTGGTAGCTCTGTTTTATTAACCACATTAAGAAAATAAATATAAATTTTGAAATAATTTTCAAGAATTATGAATTTTTCCAGCTCCAAAATCCATTTATCTGGCAGATTGCCGTGTTGAAATGCCAAATTTTGGTAAATTTCTTCAGTCAAACAGGGTTTTGAAGAAACATTGACACTAGCAATTGATTAACAAAACAATTAACTTGAATAATTATTGATATAAATAAGCCTGGTAGCTCTGTTTTATTAACCACACTAAGAAAATCGATATAAATTTTGAATTAATTCTTAAGAATTATGAATATTTCCAGCTCCAAAATCCATTTATCTGGCAGATTGCCGTGTTGAAATGCCAAATTTTGGTAAATTTCTTCAGTCAAACTGGGTTTTGAAGAAACATTGACACTAGCAATTGATTAACAAATCAATAAACTTGAATAATTATTGATATAAATAAGCCTGGCAGCTCAGTTTTGTTAACCACACTAAGAAAATAAATATAAATTTTGAATTAATTTTTAAGAATTATGAATATTTCCAGCTCCAAAATCCATTTATCTGGCAGATTACCGTGTTGAAATGCCAAATTTTGGTAAATTTCTTCAGTCAAACAGGGTTTTGAAGAAACATTGACACTAGCAATTGATTAACAAATCAATAAACTTGAATAATTATTGATATAAATAAGCCTGGCAGCGCTGTTTTATTAACCACACTAAGAAAATCGATATAAATTTTGAATTAATTTTTAAGAATTGTGAATATTTCCAGCTTCAAAATCCATTTATCTGGCAGATTGCCGTGTTGAAATGCCAAATTTTGGTAAATTTCTTCAGTCAAACAGGGTTTTGAAGAAACATTGACACTAGCAATTGATTAACAAATCAATAAACTTGAATAATTATTGATATAAATAAGCGTGGCAGCTCGATTTTGTTAACCACATTAAGAAAATAAATATAAATTTTGAAATAATTTTCAAGAATTATGAATATTTCCAGCTCCAAAATCCATTTATCTGGCAGATTGCCGTGTTGAAATGCCAAATTTTGGTAAATTTCTTCAGTAAAACAGGGTTTTGAAGAAACATTGACACTAGCAATTGATTAACAAAACAATTAACTTGAATAATTATTGATATAAATAAGCCTGGTAGCTCTGTTTTATTAACCACACTAAGAAAATCGATATAAATTTTGAATTAATTCTTAAGAATTATGAATATTTCCAGCTCCAAAATCCATTTATCTGGCAGATTGCCGTGTTGAAATGCCAAATTTTGGTAAATTTCTTCAGTCAAACTGGGTTTTGAAGAAACATTGACACTAGCAATTGATTAACAAATCAATAAACTTGAATAATTATTGATATAAATAAGCCTGACAGCGCTGTTTTATTAACCACACTAAGAAAATCGATATAAATTTTGAATTAATTTTTAAAAATTATAAATATTTCCAGCTCCAAAATCCATTTATCTGGCAGATTGCCGTGTTGAAATGCCAAATTTTGGTAAATTTCTTCAGTCAAACAGGGTTTTGAAGAAACATTGACACTAGCAATTGATTAACAAATCAATAAACTTGAATAATTATTGATATAAATAAGCGTGGCAGCTCGGTTTTGTTAACCACATTAAGAAAATAAATATAAATTTTGAAATAATTTTCAAGAATTATGAATTTTTCCAGCTCCAAAATCCATTTATCTGGCAGATTGCCGTGTTGAAATGCCAAATTTTGGTAAATTTCTTCAGTCAAACAGGGTTTTGAAGATACATTGACACTAGCAATTGATTAACAAAACAATAAACTTGAATAATTATTGATATAAATAAGCCTGGCAGCTCTGTTTTGTTAACCCCACTAAGAAAATCAATATAAATTTTGAAATAATTTTCAAGAATTATGAATTTTTCCAGCTCCAAAATCCATTTATCTGGCAGATTGCCGTGTTGAAATGCCAAATTTTGGTAAATTTCTTCAGTCAAACAGGGTTTTGAAGAAACATTGACACTAGCAATTGATTAACAAAACAATTAACTTGAATAATTATTGATATAAATAAGCCTGGTAGCTCTGTTTTATTAACCACACTAAGAAAATCGATATAAATTTTGAATTAATTCTTAAGAATTATGAATATTTCCAGCTCCAAAATCCATTTATCTGGCAGATTGCCGTGTTGAAATGCCAAATTTTGGTAAATTTCTTCAGTCAAACTGGGTTTTGAAGAAACATTGACACTAGCAATTGATTAACAAATCAATAAACTTGAATAATTATTGATATAAATAAGCCTGGCAGCTCTGTTTTGTTAACCACACTAAGAAAATAAATATAAATTTTGAATTAATTTTTAAAAATTATAAATATTTCCAGCTCCAAAATCCATTTATCTGGCAGATTGCCGTGTTGAAATGCCAAATTTTGGTAAATTTCTTCAGTCAAACAGGGTTTTGAAGAAACATTGACACTAGCAATTGATTAACAAAACAATTAACTTGAATAATTATTGATATAAATAAGCCTGGTAGCTCTGTTTTATTAACCACACTAAGAAAATCGATATAAATTTTGAATTAATTCTTAAGAATGAAGAATAATTTCAGTTCCAAAATCCATTTATCTGGCAGATTGCCGTGTTGAAATGCCAAATTTTGGTAAATTTCTTCAGTCAAACTGGGTTTTGAAGAAACATTGACACTAGCAATTGATTAACAAATCAATAAACTTGAATAATTATTGATATAAATAAGCCTGACAGCGCTGTTTTATTAACCACACTAAGAAAATCGATATAAATTTTGAATTAATTTTTAAAAATTATAAATATTTCCAGCTCCAAAATCCATTTATCTGGCAGATTGCCGTGTTGAAATGCCAAATTTTGGTAAATTTCTTCAGTCAAACAGGGTTTTGAAGAAACATTGACACTAGCAATTGATTAACAAATCAATAAACTTGAATAATTATTGATATAAATAAGCCTTGCAGCTCGGTTTTGTTAACGACATTAAGAAAATAAATATAAATTTTGAAATAATTTTCAAGAATTATGAATATTTCCAGCTCCAAAATCCATTTATCTGGCAGATTGCCGTGTTGAAATGCCAAATTTTGGTAAATTTCTTCAGTCAAACAGGGTTTTGAAGAAACATTGACACTAGCAATTGATTAACAAAACAATTAACTTGAATAATTATTGATATAAATAAGCCTGGTAGCTCTGTTTTATTAACCACACTAAGAAAATCGATATAAATTTTGAATTAATTCTTAAGAATGAAGAATAATTTCAGTTCCAAAATCCATTTATCTGGCAGATTGCCGTGTTGAAATGCCAAATTTTGGTAAATTTCTTCAGTCAAACTGGGTTTTGAAGAAACATTGACACTAGCAATTGATTAACAAATCAATAAACTTGAATAATTATTGATATAAATAAGCCTGGCAGCTCTGTTTTGTTAACCACACTAAGAAAATCAATATAAATTTTGAATTAATTTTAAAGAATGAAGAAAAATTTCAGTTCCAAAATCCATTTATCTGGCAGATTGCCGTGTTGAAATGCCAAATTTTGGTAAATTTCTTCAGTCAAACAGGGTTTTGAAGAAACATTGACACTAGCAATTGATTAACAAATCAATAAACTTGAATAATTATTGATATAAATAATCCTGGCAGCGCTGTTTTATTAACCACACTAAGAAAATCGATATAAATTTTGAATTAATTTTTAAGAATTGTGAATATTTCCAGCTTCAAAATCCATTTATCTGGCAGATTGCCGTGTTGAAATGCCAAATTTTGGTAAATTTCTTCAGTCAAACAGGGTTTTGAAGAAACATTGACACTAGCAATTGATTAACAAATCAATAAACTTGAATAATTATTGATATAAATAAGCCTGGCAGCGCTGTTTTTTTAACCACACTAAGAAAATCGATATAAATTTTGAATTAATTTTTAAGAATTGTGAATATTTCCAGCTTCAAAATCCATTTATCTGGCAGATTGCCGTGTTGAAATGCCAAATTTTGGTAAATTTCTTCAGTCAAACAGGGTTTTGAAGAAACATTGACACTAGCAATTGATTAACAAATCAATAAACTTGAATAATTATTGATATAAATAAGCCTGGCAGCTCTTTTTTGTTAACCACACTAAGAAAATAAATATAAATTTTGAATTAATTTTTAAAAATTATAAATATTTCCAGCTCCAAAATCCATTTATCTGGCAGATTGCCGTGTTGAAATGCCAAATTTTGGTAAATTTCTTCAGTCAAACAGGGTTTTGAAGAAACATTGACACTAGCAATTGATTAACAAATCAATAAACTTGAATAATTATTGATATAAATAAGCCTGACAGCGCTGTTTTATTAACCACACTAAGAAAATCGATATAAATTTTGAATTAATTTTTAAAAATTATAAATATTTCCAGCTCCAAAATCCATTTATCTGGCAGATTGCCGTGTTGAAATGCCAAATTTTGGTAAATTTCTTCAGTCAAACAGGGTTTTGAAGAAACATTGACACTAGCAATTGATTAACAAATCAATAAACTTGAATAATTATTGATATAAATAAGCGTGGCAGCTCGGTTTTGTTAACCACATTAAGAAAATAAATATAAATTTTGAAATAATTTTCAAGAATTATGAATTTTTCCAGCTCCAAAATCCATTTATCTGGCAGATTGCCGTGTTGAAATGCCAAATTTTGGTAAATTTCTTCAGTCAAACAGGGTTTTGAAGATACATTGACACTAGCAATTGATTAACAAAACAATAAACTTGAATAATTATTGATATAAATAAGCCTGGCAGCTCTGTTTTGTTAACCCCACTAAGAAAATCAATATAAATTTTGAAATAATTTTCAAGAATTATGAATTTTTCCAGCTCCAAAATCCATTTATCTGGCAGATTGCCGTGTTGAAATGCCAAATTTTGGTAAATTTCTTCAGTCAAACTGGGTTTTGAAGAAACATTGACAATAGCAATTGATTAACAAATCAATAAACTTGAATAATTATTGATATAAATAAGCCTGGCAGCTCTGTTTTGTTAACCACACTAAGAAAATAAATATAAATTTTGAATTAATTTTTAAAAATTATAAATATTTCCAGCTCCAAAATCCATTTATCTGGCAGATTGCCGTGTTGAAATGCCAAATTTTGGTAAATTTCTTCAGTCAAACAGGGTTTTGAAGAAACATTGACACTAGCAATTGATTAACAAATCAATAAACTTGAATAATTATTGATATAAATAAGCCTGACAGCGCTGTTTTATTAACCACACTAAGAAAATCGATATAAATTTTGAATTAATTTTTAAAAATTATAAATATTTCCAGCTCCAAAATCCATTTATCTGGCAGATTGCCGTGTTGAAATGCCAAATTTTGGTAAATTTCTTCAGTCAAACAGGGTTTTGAAGAAACATTGACACTAGCAATTGATTAACAAATCAATAAACTTGAATAATTATTGATATAAATAAGCCTGGCAGCTCGGTTTTGTTAACGACAATAAGAAAATAAATATAAATTTTGAAATAATTTTCAAGAATTATGAATATTTCCAGCTCCAAAATCCATTTATCTGGCAGATTGCCGTGTTGAAATGCCAAATTTTGGTAAATTTCTTCAGTCAAACAGGGTTTTGAAGAAACATTGACACTAGCAATTGATTAACAAATCAATAAACTTGAATAATTATTGATATAAATAAGCCTGACAGCGCTGTTTTATTAACCACACTAAGAAAATCGATATAAATTTTGAATTAATTTTTAAAAATTATAAATATTTCCAGCTCCAAAATCCATTTATCTCGCAGATTGCCGTGTTGAAATGCCAAATTTTGGTAAATTTCTTCAGTCAAACAGGGTTTTGAAGAAACATTGACACTAGCAATTGATTAACAAATCAATAAACTTGAATAATTATTGATATAAATAAGCCTGGCAGCTCTGTTTTGTTAACCACACTAAGAAAATCAATATAAATTTTGAATTAATTTTAAAAAAGGAAGAAAAATTTCAGTTCCAAAATCCATATATCTGGCAGATTGCCGTGTTGAAATGCCAAATTTTGGTAAATTTCTTCAGTCAAACAGGGTTTTGAAGAAACATTGACACTAGCAATTGATTAACAAATCAATAAACTTGAATAATTATTGATATAAATAATCCTGGCAGCGCTGTTTTATTAACCACACTAAGAAAATCGATATAAATTTTGAATTAATTTTTAAGAATTGTGAATATTTCCAGCTTCAAAATCCATTTATCTGGCAGATTGCCGTGTTGAAATGCCAAATTTTGGTAAATTTCTTCAGTCAAACAGGGTTTTGAAGAAACATTGACACTAGCAATTGATTAACAAATCAATAAACTTGAATAATTATTGATATAAATAAGCCTGGCAGCGCTGTTTTATTAACCACACTAAGAAAATCGATATAAATTTTGAATTAATTCTTAAGAATTAGGAATATTTCCAGCTCCAAAATCCATTTATCTGGCAGATTGCCGTGTTGAAATGCCAAATTTTGGTAAATTTCTTCAGTCAAACTGGGTTTTGAAGAAACATTGACACTAGCAATTGATTAACAAATCAATAAACTTGAATAATTATTGATATAAATAAGCCTGGCAGCTCTGTTTTGTTAACCACACTAAGAAAATAAATATAAATTTTGAATTAATTTTTAAAAATTATAAATATTTCCAGCTCCAAAATCCATTTATCTGGCAGATTGCCGTGTTGAAATGCCAAATTTTGGTAAATTTCTTCAGTCAAACAGGGTTTTGAAGAAACATTGACACTAGCAATTGATTAACAAATCAATAAACTTGAATAATTATTGATATAAATAAGCCTGACAGCGCTGTTTTATTAACCACACTAAGAAAATCGATATAAATTTTGAATTAATTTTTAAAAATTATAAATATTTCCAGCTCCAAAATCCATTTATCTCGCAGATTGCCGTGTTGAAATGCCAAATTTTGGTAAATTTCTTCAGTCAAACAGGGTTTTGAAGAAACATTGACACTAGCAATTGATTAACAAATCAATAAACTTGAATAATTATTGATATAAATAAGCCTGGCAGCTCGGTTTTGTTAACGACATTAAGAAAATAAATATAAATTTTGAAATAATTTTCAAGAATTATGAATATTTCCAGCTCCAAAATCCATTTATCTGGCAGATTGCCGTGTTGAAATGCCAAATTTTGGTAAATTTCTTCAGTCAAACAGGGTTTTGAAGAAACATTGACACTAGCAATTGATTAACAAAACAATTAACTTGAATAATTATTGATATAAATAAGCCTGGTAGCTCTGTTTTATTAACCACACTAAGAAAATCGATATAAATTTTGAATTAATTCTTAAGAATGAAGAATAATTTCAGTTCCAAAATCCATTTATCTGGCAGATTGCCGTGTTGAAATGCCAAATTTTGGTAAATTTCTTCAGTCAAACTGGGTTTTGAAGAAACATTGACACTAGCAATTGATTAACAAATCAATAAACTTGAATAATTATTGATATAAATAAGCCTGGCAGCTCTGTTTTGTTAACCACACTAAGAAAATCAATATAAATTTTGAATTAATTTTAAAGAATGAAGAAAAATTTCAGTTCCAAAATCCATTTATCTGGCAGATTGCCGTGTGGAAATGCCAAATTTTGGTAAATTTCTTCAGTCAAACAGGGTTTTGAAGAAACATTGACACTAGCAATTGATTAACAAATCAATAAACTTGAATAATTATTGATATAAATAATCCTGGCAGCGCTGTTTTATTAACCACACTAAGAAAATCGATATAAATTTTGAATTAATTTTTAAGAATTGTGAATATTTCCAGCTTCAAAATCCATTTATCTGGCAGATTGCCGTGTTGAAATGCCAAATTTTGGTAAATTTCTTCAGTCAAACAGGGTTTTGAAGAAACATTGACACTAGCAATTGATTAACAAATCAATAAACTTGAATAATTATTGATATAAATAAGCCTGGCAGCGCTGTTTTATTAACCACACTAAGAAAATCGATATAAATTTTGAATTAATTTTTAAGAATTGTGAATATTTCCAGCTTCAAAATCCATTTATCTGGCAGATTGCCGTGTTGAAATGCCAAATTTTGGTAAATTTCTTCAGTCAAACAGGGTTTTAAGAAACATTGACACTAGCAATTGATTAACAAATCAATAAACTTGAATAATTATTGATATAAATAAGCCTGGCAGCTCTGTTTTGTTAACCACATTAAGAAAATAAATATAAATTTTGAAATAATTTTCAAGAATTATGAATTTTTCCAGCTCCAAAATCCATTTATCTGGCAGATTGCCGTGTTGAAATGCCAAATTTTGGTAAATTTCTTCAGTCAAACAGGGTTTTGAAGAAACATTGACACTAGCAATTGATTAACAAAACAATTAACTTGAATAATTATTGATATAAATAAGCCTGGTAGCTCTGTTTTATTAACCACACTAAGAAAATCGATATAAATTTTGAATTAATTCTTAAGAATTATGAATATTTCCAGCTCCAAAATCCATTTATCTGGCAGATTGCCGTGTTGAAATGCCAAATTTTGGTAAATTTCTTCAGTCAAACTGGGTTTTGAAGAAACATTGACACTAGCAATTGATTAACAAATCAATAAACTTGAATAATTATTGATATAAATAAGCCTGGCAGCTCTGTTTTGTTAACCACACTAAGAAAATAAATATAAATTTTGAATTAATTTTTAAAAATTATAAATATTTCCAGCTCCAAAATCCATTTATCTGGCAGATTGCCGTGTTGAAATGCCAAATTTTGGTAAATTTCTTCAGTCAAACAGGGTTTTGAAGAAACATTGACACTAGCAATTGATTAACAAATCAATAAACTTGAATAATTATTGATATAAATAAGCCTGGCAGCTCTGTTTTGTTAACCACACTAAGAAAATAAATATAAATTTTAAATTAATTTTTAAAAAATATAAATATTTCCAGCTCCAAAATCCATTTATCTGGCAGATTGCCGTGTTGAAATGCCAAATTTTGGTAAATTTCTTCAGTCAAACAGGGTTTTGAAGAAACATTGACACTAGCAATTGATTAACAAATCAATAAACTTGAATAATTATTGATATAAATAAGCCTGGCAGCTCGGTTTTGTTAACGACATTAAGAAAATAAATATAAATTTTGAAATAATTTACAAGAATTATGAATATTTCCAGCTCCAAAATCCATTTATCTGGCAGATTGCCGTGTTGAAATGCCAAATTTTAGTAAATTTCTTCAGTCAAACAGGGTTTTGAAGAAACATTGACACTAGCAATTGATTAACAAAACAATTAACTTGAATAATTATTGATATAAATAAGCCTGGTAGCTCTGTTTTATTAACCACACTAAGAAAATCGATATAAATTTTGAATTAATTCTTAAGAATGAAGAATAATTTCAGTTCCAAAATCAATTTATCTGGCAGATTGCCGTGTTGAAATGCCAAATTTTGGTAAATTTCTTCAGTCAAACTGGGTTTTGAAGAAACACTGACACTAGCAATTGATTAACAAATCAATAAACTTGAATAATTATTGATATAAATAAGCCTGGCAGCTCTGTTTTGTTAACCACACTAAGAAAATCAATATAAATTTTGAATTAATTTTAAAGAATGAAGAAAAATTTCAGTTCCAAAATCCATTTATCTGGCAGATTGCCGTGTTGAAATGCCAAATTTTGGTAAATTTCTTCAGTCAAACAGGGTTTTGAAGAAACATTGACACTAGCAATTGATTAACAAATCAATAAACTTGAATAATTATTGATATAAATAATCCTGGCAGCGCTGTTTTATTAACCACACTAAGAAAATCGATATAAATTTTGAATTAATTTTTAAGAATTGTGAATATTTCCAGCTTCAAAATCCATTTATCTGGCAGATTGCCGTGTTGAAATGCCAAATTTTGGTAAATTTCTTCAGTCAAACAGGGTTTTGAAGAAACATTGACACTAGCAATTGATTAACAAATCAATAAACTTGAATAATTATTGATATAAATAAGCCTGGCAGCGCTGTTTTATTAACCACACTAAGAAAATCGATATAAATTTTGAATTAATTTTTAAGAATTGTGAATATTTCCAGCTTCAAAATCCATTTATCTGGCAGATTGCCGTGTTGAAATGCCAAATTTTGGTAAATTTCTTCAGTCAAACAGGGTTTTGAAGAAACATTGACACTAGCAATTGATTAACAAATCAATAAACTTGAATAATTATTGATATAAATAAGCCTGGCAGCTCTGTTTTGTTAACCACACTAAGAAAATAAATATAAATTTTGAATTAATTTTTAAAAATTATAAATATTTCCAGCTCCAAAATCCATTTATCTGGCAGATTGCCGTGTTGAAATGCCAAATTTTGGTAAATTTCTTCAGTCAAACAGGGTTTTGAAGAAACATTGACACTAGCAATTGATTAACAAATCAATAAACTTGAATAATTATTGATATAAATAAGCGTGGCAGCTCGGTTTTGTTAACCACATTAAGAAAATAAATATAAATTTTGAAATAATTTTCAAGAATTATGAATTTTTCCAGCTCCAAAATCCATTTATCTGGCAGATTGCCGTGTTGAAATGCCAAATTTTGGTAAATTTCTTCAGTCAAACAGGGTTTTGAAGATACATTGACACTAGCAATTGATTAACAAAACAATAAACTTGAATAATTATTGATATAAATAAGCCTGGCAGCTCTGTTTTGTTAACCCCACTAAGAAAATCAATATAAATTTTGAAATAATTTTCAAGAATTATGAATTTTTCCAGCTCCAAAATCCATTTATCTGGCAGATTGCCGTGTTGAAATGCCAAATTTTGGTAAATTTCTTCAGTCAAACAGGGTTTTGAAGAAACATTGACACTAGCAATTGATTAACAAAACAATTAACTTGAATAATTATTGATATAAATAAGCCTGGTAGCTCTGTTTTATTAACCACACTAAGAAAATCGATATAAATTTTGAATTAATTCTTAAGAATTATGAATATTTCCAGCTCCAAAATCCATTTATATGGCAGATTGCCGTGTTGAAATACCAAATTTTGATAAATTTCTTTAGTTTAACAAGAAAAATCGACCCAAGTAATTCATTAACAAATCAATAAACTTGAATAATTATTGATATAAATAAGCCTGGCAGCTCTGTTTTGTTAAACACATCAAGAAAATCGATATAAATTTTGAATTAATTCTTAAGTATTATGAATATTTCCAGCTCCAAAATCCATTTATATGGCAGATTGCCGTGTTGAAATACCAAATTTTGATAAATTTCTTTAGTTTAACAAGAAAAATCGACCCAAGTAATTCATTAACAAATCTATATACTTGAATAATTATTGATATAAATAAGCCTGGCAGCTCTGTTTTGTT